>NC_141265.1:3610000-4175000 GCF_054856545.1 Hippocampus guttulatus
TGACTCCAACAGCGTCAGCTGCTCCACTACCACGTACCCCTCTCAGTCCTAGTCCAATGAAGACTCCTCCGGCTGCTGCTGTCTCACCTATACAGGTATGGGCAAAGTTTTTCAACTATATTTTCTGTAAATGGAACTGAAAGCCAAAAATAAATCCATCAAAAAGTGGTGAGATGCATTTCAATGTATCTGCAATTAAAAAAAACGTTTTTTTTGGTCTGTTCTGATACTGCCTAATATGGAATATGCCTCCCTTACGAGGTAGACACTTCTACTAGCATTGAGATCTTGTTGTTTGTGTGATAAAGAAAACTAAATATGTATATTGGACAGCGCTTAACTCAGTGGTGTCAAACATACGGCTCGCGGGCCGGAACCGGCCCCCTATGAGGTTCGATCAGGCCCGCAGGATCATTTAAAAGTAAAAAATGCATAAAAGACACGGAATGAATATTTTTAATAAGGTGTAATTCATGGAGTGTTTTAATCAAAGAAGACAACCCGCAGTCTCAGTCTGTCACTGAGACAGACCCAACACAGCAGATGCTATCAAGGACATGTGAATGCATTATTCTTTACACATTTAATACCATTCTCCTTAGTTTGTAAGGTATAGGCAGGGATTAAATTTAGATTGTATATGCACATGTGTAAATGGTTTAAAAATTACTTTCTTTATAAATCTCATTTAATCTTAAAATGCATTACTATATTTTTCCATACCAATGACTTGTTTTGTGCCTTTGTACAATCAGTGGGATCAGTTACAATGTATACATGTGAATGATCAAAGTAAATTGCACATTTGTCTAAGGCAGTGGTTCTCAATTATTTTCTGTCATGCCCCCCCCCCCCAAGGAAGAGGAAAACATCTCGCCCCCCCGCCGCACGACTATAAATTGTATCATTTGTCTATGAAATTGTTATAAGTACACCTTTGCATAACACTGTATCCTTATTGACGTATAAGTGAATAAAAAAAAGAGAGAAATATGGACCAACTTTATGGACCAACTTACAACAAAGAATAGCTTTAGTAACTGGAACAGAAAAGATTTAAAGTGCATCTGAAATTCAAAAATAACATTAAATCCTTAATTTAACAATAAATATTTTTTGACTGACCATGTGAAACCATACGATACTGAAAAATAAAATGACATAAAAACAACAACTAATAATGCATTCAAACTAATCACCAACATTATAAGAAAAATTATCTCAGGAGCACGATATTTAAAAAAAACTTTAACTAGCAAAACAAAAACATATAAAAGAATTTGTGCTTTTTTTTCTTTTTTTTTTTAAATCAAAGATGATGTGTGTGGAAAACAGCTGGATTAATGCTACCTACAATGAGCACGTTTTGCAATGCACAGCTTTTCGAAGCGAGGTTTGAAGCAGGACACAGCAACTCTCGGCTCCTGCTCAATGTGTAGCCAGGACCTGTATTTTAGTTTACTGAAGTAGCAGTCACAAAGCGGCATGATTGTTGGCAATATTCGGCACGTTTTCGCTGAAAAAAAAAAAAAAAAACTCAAGCAACTTATCAGCATGATTGGGGTGTAATGTCTTTAAGTGACGCATTAATTTATTTGGCTTCATGCTGTCCGCTACCAACATTTTTAGACACGTAAGCACATCGATCTTTCCTCATCTGCCACCGCAGTCACATTGAAGCCAAGCACTACATACGCCTTGTCATATTTGCTCCCTGCGCAAACTCTGCCAATGAGAGCGCCACTGCCCTCTTACGCAGTGGAGGTGCAACTGCACGTTATTTTAGGACAGTAAAAAAATTAAAAAGCATGTTCCCTGAGGTCAAACGTGCCCCCCTTGACGGAGCCTCGCGCCCCACTATTTGAGAAATACTGGTCTAAGGAAATCTAAGGTGCTTCATGAAATGTTTTGTAAAAGATAGGTTCATTACATTTCAACATTTTCCTAATGTTCCTGTGCTTCTTTAGACCAAAACAAAGGGAAGACATATTATTTTGGTTCTTTATAGCAGAGTATGGTATTCTTAAAGCGCTTTGTTACAGCTGAAGCTGTTGTTAAAGCGCTATATAAATAAATATGTATTGTATTGTATTGTATTCAATGGTCCGGCCCACTTGACATCTACAGATGTGAAACGAGTTTGACACCCCTGACTTAACTTGATCAAGACTCTCCGTTCTTTTTCAGAGGCACTCTGTATCCACATCGCTGTCAGCTCCCAAGCCGCTATCCCCCCTCAGTGACAAGAGGACCAGCTATTCCGACATCTCCATGTCATGTAATATTCTTTATTGTACCACATTTCAGAGTCGGTTGCTTTCAAAATCGAATCATGTAACGTTTTTTAATTTAATGTACCATTGCTTGGCAAGTAATAAGCAATAGTAATTAACAACATTAATATTATTGCACACTTCGCATTGAGAAATGAGCAGTAGTTGCCATTCGGTAGTGTGTTAGGAAAACACAAAGACTTATTGAGCTTCCTGAGAAAATCTTGCTCACGTGATGATGTTTACAATTTCCCTTCAGTAGCCAAATGTTTTTGTAAACAAAAGTGACACTGTCCATGTTATTGGTGATTTGATGTTTCCTCCTTTTTGTATCTCATATACAGTTTGTCGTGGTCAGGGTAGTCTGACACATGGTGTGTGGGTTTTTAAAACACAACTACAGACAGTATTTCAATACTGCTAGTTCTTCTCAGCTTCTAGAATACTAAATGTTGGAACCGTGTCATTGTTTTAGGTTAAAAAAAAACACACAGCCTGTCTTCACATCAAGCAGCAGTTAGTTTTGGTCCTAATCTATGTGGAAGGTAATTTCTTTTCAAGCCATCATGACACAGTATCGATAAATCAACGGCAGTTTCGCGTGCGTTTGATAACTGACATAGCTAACGAGTCACTAATGCAGTGGTTCTTAACCTGGGTTCGATTGAACCCCAGGGGTTCGGTGAATCAGTCTCAGGGGTTTGACAGAGCTCTGCCATGGAGGTCAAGACACACTCGACTCAACATGTCAATTAGTTATGACATGCCCACTTGGCCATCACTGGATGATTCATTTTGTGCACAATTAAAAAATGTATACTTTATACTGAGATTAATTGTGTTTACTTTTTTCTGTTTTTAATACGGTAAATGTGTTTTTTTTATGTCTTGAATTTGTTAAAAGAAAAAATCATATTTTTATTTTTCACTAATGAAGGGTTCAGTGAATGTGCATATGAACCGGTTGGGTTCAGTACCTCGAACAAGGTTAAGAACCATTTGGCCACGGTAATAATAATAATAATAAAAATGACTTTGATCCTGTTCTTGGTGTCACAAGCCAGTGCCTCATCAAAATGATTTTGAAGAGAAAATACAGATACAGTCCATCCTGTATGATTGCTTAAAATGCCACATACTTAAGTCTGTGTACTTATGATCATGACAAGCTCAGGAGTATATTAACAATTCCAAGGACAGCAGTTACGACAGTGGACAGCCAATCATGTTATCAGGTTACAGCGTGCATGAAAGGGTTAACGTATCAATCGCAGGTTTGAACAGAAAGCCTCTCATTTGTAATTTATTGTCATGACTATAAAGGACTGACTCATTACGCAAAGTAAGAGACCGTTTGGGGACTTAGTTCATGGCTGGTTTACTTTCACACTGTCTTCAGATTCCGGTTACTGCATTCGTTCTGGCTAGAGTGGTATTATGAACCTCTACATCCTTCGAACTTTACTCAGTCCTCTTACTGGCAAGTGTTAGATATGAATAGTGTGTACGAGGGCCAAACCCTTTGTTTGATTCGGCCTGGGAGTTGCTACGAATTGTTGTTATTCTGTACACTCAGTGGAATTTGAATGTGACTATTTACGGAGCTCTTAAACAGTAGTTTATGTCAGTCATAAAAATACAAATAATTATGTCTTTACAGCTGAGCACCTTCTCAGAGGAGCCCCAGCCAGTCGACCGCCTTCTGTCCTCCAGAGGGTCTCCAACATGGATTCCACCAAGACAATTTCAGGTTGAATAATGTATTCAGACGGTGCACATTCACCTTATCGTCGGTATACCTTTTCCAGGAATCAATCTTTCGCGCATGTTCTTAAGCAGTGACCCGCCGGAGTAGTGAAGAGATAAAGAGGGACATGACAGCCCAAGACGGAGGTTCCTCATCATCGCTGATGGTCATGAGTGCCGCCTCTTCTCCGCTCTCAATGTCCTCCGCCTCTCCCACGGCCTCCGTCACTCCCACGGCGCGTAGCCGTCTAAGGTACAAACTTAACCACATCTTGCCAAAGGCTTACAAACAAAACAAAGGTTCCTAAGCAAGCACACGCCGATCTCTGTTGTTTTTCTTGAAAGAGAGGAACGAAAGGACCCACTATCTGCACTGGCCAGAGAGTATGGAGGCTCCAAGAGAAACGCTCTGCTGAAATGGTGCCAGAAGAAAACCGAGGGCTATCAAGTAGGTTAGGTGGTTCTGGAAACCACCCAATGTGATTCAAGTATGATTGTTTTGGGGGGGGTGGGGGGTTCTTTTTTTTTAATGCATTTTGGAATTCAGGAATTGGGCAAAAGTGAAATCACAAAATGGCTATTTCAAGGTACTTAAAATACAGAGCAGGTTTGGGATCATGTCCCTGTGTAAAAGGATTATACAGAGGACAAACTGATATTTTGACTGCCTTTTTACAGGCAGTCAAACTTTAATTCTGACTCATGCAACAGCAATTTGGGGTTCTCATGCTGAGCTTTTAAGTTTTGCTGAGTAAACATCTGTTTTGCTGTAAAGTCGAAGTAAAATGTGCTTTCGTTAAATGTACAGTATTGTTAAGTCGATGGCAAAATGATAAATCGGTTTTGTGGTGTGACAGAAATGAACAAGACAGAAGAGACCAAGTCTGAGATCACGGCATGATCAAATATGTTGCTGCGTGTGGTTAAGTTGCCTCATTTTTGCCTGACGCGCAGCAGGTATAATAAGCATTTTTGTATAAGCCGATTTCTTAAGGGAGATAATGCTTCGGTGAGTTATGGGTGTCATGGCGCGGTGCGCCTGAGGTCCTCTCCAGGAAGTGCTCGATATTGAGCAAAGTGACTTGACAAAAAACATGACGCGTAGCACGATCTTGACAATGATCATGAGACGGGCGAATTCCGGTCATTTCAAAGCACAAAAACCACAAGCCTTACTGTACACTAGACTGTAAAGCACAGGTGTCAAAGTTAAGGCCCGGGGGCCAGATCTGGCCCGCCATATCATTTTATGTGGCCCGCTAAAGCATGTCAAGTTCCATGATGCTTGCTATAAAGTCTGAACCAAAATTTCAAATTGTTATATGTAATCCACAATAACGGTCCTTATTCTTGACTTCTGATTCCAAAACAAGTTATCCATCAATTTTTTTGTCCGCCGTGCATGTAATATGTGGAGGTGATTAAACATTGATATGGTTTCCCAAAATTCATTACGGCCCACCAAGGGAAACCGGAACTACAATGTGGCCCGGGACAAAAATGAGTTTGACACCCCTGCTGTAAAGTCAAATGAGTTTGTTTGTTTTTCGTGAGCCTTAAATGTTTAATGCTGTCGGTTCAGGAAAGAAGCCAAAACATCCTCACCATCACCATTATTCTATCATATGCCGCGCCTTATATTTCTCGCTTTAATGAAGAAATACCTGGCTCACATGAAACTGTTGCTATGGTGACATCCACACTCATCTTTATGCCTCTTGTGTTTCACTTTCGGCAAATTACAATACAGTCAAGGAATATTTGGCATCTGCGTGCAATCTCTGGATGAACCTAATATGCACTGCGCTTAATTGGTCTGCTTGGAAGAGAAGCAGTATTAGTTTACAAGACTGTGTTTGAATAATTGCCTTGCCTTCCAAAGTCCACTCAACTTTATAAATTCAGTTTAAGAGTGAGTATGGATTCATATTCTGTTGTTTCTGTTTCCAAAATGCATGATTTGCTTGATGTTGATGAGATGCCATGTGTTCCAGAACATTGACATCACCAATTTCAGCAGTAGTTGGAATGATGGTCTGGCATTCTGCGCTGTGCTTCACACCTACTTGCCGGCCCACATCCCTTATCAAGAGCTGACCAGCCAAGACAAGGCAAGCACAGACTGAAGAGAAAGCACATCCTTAAAACCCCAAAATGCTCAAATAAAAATAGTTGGCTTGTCTTTTTATTTTTTTTATTTTTTAAATGACAGAGGAGGAACTTCACCTTGGCGTTCCAGGCTGCAGAAAGTGTCGGGATCAAATGCACTTTAGTAAGTTTTGATATGAAGCGCATTTGACAAAAACATGTTTGTTAGGTTTTTTTGGACAAAAATGTTCTGCTTCCCATCAAGAAAAGCGACCATCTGTAATATGTTGCTATATCACCCATCAAGTCAAGCCCCCTGGGGTACTTAATGGAAGAGGCAGAACTCTAACATGCTCCACAGCATCAATACCTCTTGTGCAAGAGATAAAAAATATTTAGTCCACACAAGACACAAGGGGGTCCTCAATTTGTGATGTAGTTCCGTACCCCCCCCAGACCCTACCTGGATTTAAACACGCAGTCATAATTACAGAAAATATCTGCCTAAAAATAGGGCTTGTTGGCCATAATTGTAAAACTGTCGAAAAATAATAATTGAATAAATTTTTTAAAAACATTTAGCACAATGGCAACTGATCTTGTTGAGCAACGTGACTACATAATTTTATGCCGCTGAGCAAACTAGCTCAATCTGTGCCATTCGTAATGTCAGTGCCATCGTGAACAGAATTGAATTTCTTTCAACTGACCGATAAAAAGCAAACGTGATATTCAAAGTTGCTCAGTTCCTCTGTTCTTTTTCAATCACTTGTCCTCGAGTCACCATTGTTGTCCTGGTGCCCAATCTGAGTATTGCTTTGTAAGCCCTCTAATCGGTTACAACATGACTTTAAGCGATTGGACCCCCACCCGTTGATTTGGAATGCATAATTTGAAAGACTGCAAATGTTTTCTTGGCGTGGACATGGATCCAGATTTTATTTGGAAGATGATGTTGAAATTACTTTTCAACATGTGGACGTAGTCTAAGCCAGTGTTTCCCGACAGTGACTTAGCCAAGGCACATATTTTACATGCGAAAAAAAAAAATCTCACTGCACAACACCAAACAATGTCACAAAAAGTGTAGAGTGCCAGTATATTCTGAAAGAATACTGTTCTCGTCTCAGTTTCCTCGCAAATGCTTCCACAATGTGCAGTTTGGGGCCGTTTCGTTAATCACAATGTCGTTATTTTGTTTTGTGAATGGTGATAGGGGGATACACAGGTTAAATGGACCTTCTGCCGGTTTATGGAAGAGCCGTTCTGCCTCTCACTACACATCCCCCCTGGTACAGAAAGATGAACAAAAATACATTATTTGTCATAAATAAAAAAAACATTTTTCAGTCAAATTAAGGGACATTGGATTCTTTTCTTTGGCCCACCTGACAATCTTTCGCTCGTGTGCCGCGACAAAGTAGTTGTAAATCACTCTCTGAGCTAACTGCACAGAATTCCCTGTTTGACAAAACCACTGACGCTCAACTGTCAATTTTGTGGCTTTTGCAGGACATAAATGAAATGGTGCACACCGAGAGGCCAGACTGGCAGAGCGTCATGACTTACGTCACAGCTATCTACAAATACTTTGAGACCTGACTAAAGGCTGCTGCTTCTGCTACTGGGCCGCACCTCAACTTCACCCCAACATCACAACTGTACCTCGCTGGATACCGCCGCCGCCACCCACCGCATTGCATGTTCAGCGTCATTTTCAGTAGTTTGAAACACCAAGAGCAGACCTCGATCTGAAAGGAAACACACTCGCACGCAAGTGTTGCCTGTATGCAGTGTCACGATGAAGCCTTGAGAAGTGAACCAAGTATGCGCTGATTTCTTACACTGAAGAAACACGCCCGAGTGCCTTCTGCCTGCATTTCCCTTTTGCAAGCAATTCTGCTCGACACTTTGCCCAGATGTTTGCTCATTAGCAAACAATAAAACAAGCGCGAGGCCCAGCTCTTCCCTATTATGATGGTGAATACATTGAGGAAACATCAGTTACATATCTGTAACATATCATATCAGCACAATTGGAATTCCCTCAATCCTTTAACTAGAGCTCAGGCAGCTTTATTTTATTTTATTTTATTTTTTTGCAGTATTCCAGATGTTCATTTATGGTCTCAGATGCCTTTGTTTGAGAGGATCAAGTGCCTGTGTGATGAGTAATGCCTGACACCAGCTCAGCTCTCCTGAGAGCCAAACCCTGAAGAGTTTCTTTTCACTACAACATATGAAGATGAAGATCAGGTCCAATACTGTAGCCGACGTTGCAGAGGTTTTTTTTGTTGTTGTTTTTTTTTGCTTAATTTATGCTGGTTGCCGTGTCTGACAGGGTTCTGCTACGGTAACAAATATCTGATTACGATGGACTCTCTCATTTTGAAGCATAAAAAAAAAAAAGCCGGCACACTAAGAGGCATTCAAGCGCCAATTCTTTTGCTGGGTTTTCAGTTATAGGGTTGTGAAATATGTTAATGTGTGGGTTTTAATATCAAGTTAACACTACATAATGTTTGGTTGTGAGCTTTGGGGTGTGATGTGAATGATAAAATGAACGGTGCTGACAGCACTGATGCAAGATCCTGGAAAATTCTATTGGAATGAATTGAAATTGAATAATTCATGATTGGAAATTAATTCCCACAGAAAATGACCTTCTCTTCCTCAGCAAAACGTCCAATGAAAAGTTTCCAGAATCTTGATATTTTTTTATTTTTTTGCTTTTTCCTAATCCACACATTTGATGACTGCACACTCATTTGGGAAGAAGCATTGTCAAAATGAAGTCAGAGCCTGAGGATTGTTTACTTAGCTTAGCAACAATGCTAAAAGGCTAAGCAAACTAAAGACCGCAAAGCCGTGGAGATCCTCCTTCCGTCACTTATGAGGGCCACTAACGCACGTTTGATCTCATTTGTCCAACAACATTATGTGTGAATATGTGAACTATCAAAGAGCTATTATTTTTAACGTTTTGCCGACATCACATATAGAAGGCTAGCTGTTTCACTGTGCCTAATGAAAGCTAAGCTAACAACTCATTGGCCTCATTCTCCCATTTATGGGATGAATTGTCCACAAATAGCTCATGTACACGCTCCCCCTTTATGTTCAGCGTGTTAGAAAACATTTTATTATGTTTGTTAAACTTCCTACTGTGACTTAACATTATTTTAGAGATGCTGAGTATACATTGGTGTGGCACTGATGTCCATTGTGCCAGCGACATGACTATCTGGCTGCTGTGTGTCAATTGTGCCTCAATTTACATGTTGAGTTTATTTATTTGGATTTTTCCAATCACTGTATTATTATTTGTGTGTGTGTGTGTGTGTGTGTGTGTGTGCATAGATTTGTTACAGTACAAGAGGCCGCTGCATCTATGAAAAGCCGTTTGTGCATTTATTGATATTATTTGCATCCGTTACACTCTTTGTCCTAATTTACTGCACTTGTAGTGGGAAAAAAAAAAATTATACTAGTGTTAAATTGTGGCTCAAAAGTAGGGTCAAAATGTTAACTAGTGCACAGTTTTGCCTCATTAGTAACGAGTAGTTGGCCGACCAGTATCCCAAAGTTGTTCTACAAGTGAGTACAAAGCGTATCCTAGTATATTGAAGGTTACTGGTACAAGAGACATGGCCTCACTAGTTGTGTCTAGTGCAGCAATTTCATTTATGTATTAGGTTGAATTGTGCACCTGGAGAACAGCAGTGGCACAATTGTGGTGAGGAAAACAATTACTAGTGCTTTACTATAGTTCTATGACTAGTTCTACGAGTGCGTTGAATTAATCTACTAATGACACAGAGCGTACTCGTGTATGGATCTTATAATGGATATATAAAGCCCTTGGAGTAAATGCTCCAAGGGCTTTGCATGTATGCCTGGTCAGCTTCCCCGCCATCCCCCGACTTCCTGCTCATGTCTTGCCTTAACTGTTTAGCTTTTGAGAGCGTTAAACTTGCAGTTTTCTTCCCACACGGTGTGGAAAATGGATGAGCGTGCCTCTTGAGAAACACTAATAAGGTCTTTTGGCAAGGCAGATTGATTTGATCAGTGTGTATGGTGTGCGTGACTGTGCATGCTGATTTGGGTCAGATGAGGCTGCCAGCTGCTATCTATAGCAATGTAGTTGTTTTCATCTTGGATGCTATTGCAAAACCCGCATCCCTGCCATCTGTACAGCGGCTTAGACATCCAGTCATTTAGCACCAGCGACAATTTTGTGTACCGGAATGTGTAAATGTGGAGTATTTAAGTGCATTTGAAAGCATCGGGCCAACACTTTTATAGTGTTACTGCTCGATTCCATTGCTGAACTGCGTGTTATTATTCCCACCTGGATTGTGTGTGGGAGCCACAGGAACAATTGGATCCTCTCTCTTGCTCTAAGTGAAATATGTTTGCGCTTGCTTGTTTGGAGCAACTGATGAACACTCAATCCAGCATGGGCACTACATTCCACCTCCACATGTTTCAGCCACAAAAGAGAGAGCAGGCGAGAGAGTGAGCAAAGAGACGTTGCGTTGCAGGGCCTTCCATGCGTGATGATGGCCTCTAGAAGCAGGAAAGCAAATGTGAACAGTGCTTTGGTTCTTTACTGGATCATTATGTTTTGCTTGCCTTGGTTTACTTGAAAATGCTCTGAGAATTCCACTGAACCGACTAGGTTTTTTTTTTTTTTAAACTTCATGTTGCCAATAAATCCAATATTTTCTTTTCCAGTTCATACCTTTTTTTATAGTGTGGAATGTTTTCTTTTTAAAACTTTTTTTTTTACTTCTTTACTTCTCGTGTGAGCTCTAAATTGTGTGTTTGTGTGTGTAAACGTGCACGTGAGAGACTGCAAAATCGAATCTTTTCATTCTTAAAATCCAACAGCCATTGTGTCATTGTTAGTGCAGGTTTTATCTCCTCAGACAAGGACGAGACCAGTCACGTCTGGAAGTGTTTGGACAGTTGAACGATTTTGCTGTGCACCACCACAACATATTTGAAATACGAACAAAAAAACTTAATAGAGATTATTTATGAGCGTTAACGAAATTATTTTGTGAGAAATTGAATTATCTACCACGTTGGAATTACAGCCATTTGACATCCCGACATAATTTGCAATTACAAAGATACGCATTTCAGAGAATAGCTGTTATATCATCAATGAATACCATTAAATTCCTGTTCCTTGATCAGCCATACATACCAATGCCATCACTTTGCCTCCACCCTATTCGAAACATGATGAGGTATATTTTGGATCATGTTGAACTGTTGCGTTCTTTTGCTATATGCTTCCATTCCCAGGGAAGCTAAATTGACCTTTGTTGCCCTTAAATTGGAGTCCACAACATTGGAGGCTTTCAAAGCAGAGGATCCTCTGGCTTTCCGGTACTTCAGGGTTCCTGCTGCTTCTCATTTTTGTCATCTAGTTTAAGATAAAACCGAAGAGGACAAAAAACAAGCAGTGGGAAAGGCCTTGTGAAGCATTTTCAGTAAGGAAACTCAGATTTTCATGTCAGTAAAAAAAAAAAAAGTAATCTGAATCATATTGACTGATAGTTGGAAATCTACTTCATTAACATATTGACTGGTTTAGAACAAATCATATGGTTGTGTAAGAAGGCAAAAGAGTAAAAACAAATTCACCGACCAAATAGTTCGCAAACAAACTTTCCGTTCAGAGTCTTGTAATTCAATTCAAGGGAACATCAAGGGATTCCATTAAAAGACATGAGCCATCGTAAACAATAAAATCAAATGTTTTATTACAGTTTGGCGCCCAGGGTGAAAAAAAAAAAAGCATGTCTGCATGAATAGTTGGCTCGTCTCTCGTGCCACACTTGAAAGTGTCATCAAGAGATAGGCACACATCTGCCCACGGAGATAGGCTTTTAGCTACGCCTTCACTCAACAGCAAACCGCCACATGCTTTTTTTACGTACACACAGCAAATGTAACAAACACAGGAGAGCACAGGATATTTGCGCTTTTAACAACACAGGCAAAGAGGGACTCGGTTAATAAAATAGGGGACACGATACATGACGTGGGGACACATGTTTTATGGCTGGATGTGAAGGTGTACCTAATGGACTCTCCAAGGAATGTAGTTGTCTTCCAAATTGACTTGGATATGATTTCATTCAAAGGTCAATGATATCTATTTTTTTTTCATCAGATGTGTATTTGTATAAGTTTGTCATATGGTAATGCATTCAGTAAATATTGCGCTTTATCCGTACATTTATAGTGATATCATATATTGTATTCAGAAAAAAATTGTCCTTGGTTTCATCTACAATTGCCATCGCATGTCTGGGCGGGACATAAATGAGGCTAAGGTTTAAAGTTTGATCCAAAACGCTGTCAACTTTCTTGACATGTTGCGTGACACCATGTAAATGGAAATTCCCCGAAGTGAACATCGTCTGTAAATCCCCCAAATTGCACAGTCACAGCCAACGTATGCTATTTTACATTGCTGTACGTGAATCATTCAATCAGAGCACACTGCATGCCCCTCATCCTCACCAAATGTGATACACGTTCATTTTTTTTAAGCAGAGCATCTTTTAAAGAGTTACAGATGGGGGAAAAAAAAGAGATGACAGTGGAATGAAAGCGCATATCAACACCATTTGCATTTATGGCCTTGGAGGCAGGTGTGGTGAACCACAGTGACAGGCAGCTCGCATTTGTTCCCTTTCACTTCCGATTGTAGACATCTGCTGCCTGTGGCATCTCTATTTTCTGAAGTCTCTTGTAACTTTGCATGTCATGTACGGTAAATGTTTTTCTTATTCATCGCCGTTGATTTGATATCCATGGAAATTCAACCATTAGATCAGTATGAGTGCTCTCTCTTTCTTTCTATATACAGTATATATAATATGTATGTATGTATATATATATATATATATATATATGGTTCCATCCCAAATCCAGCACCCTGAGACTGTACGAAAGCCGAAAGGAAGGGGGCCGGGGACTAGTGAGTGTGAGAGCCACTGTCCAGGATGAAACATCCAAGCTCCATGAATACATCAAGGAGAAGGCTCCAACGGATGACGTACTCAGAGAATGTCTCAGACAATGGGGAACAGAAGATGAGGCGCTGGAAGAGGGACCATCATGGGAGGACAAGCCCCTACACAGGATGTACCACCGGACCATAACTGAAGTGGCCGATCTCAAGAAGTCCTATCAGTGGCTAGAGAGGGCTGGCCTGAAGGACAGCGCAGAGGCACTCATCCTGGCTGCTCAGGAGCAGGCCCTGAGCACCAGAGCCATCGAGGCCCAGATATACCACACCAGACAAGACCCAAGGTGTAGGTTGTGCAAAGAGGCACCTGAGACGATGAAACACATAACTGCAGGGTGTAAGATGCTGGCAGGGAAAGCCTACATGGAACGCCATAACCAGGTGGCTGGCATAGTCTACCGAAACATCTGTGCGGAGTATGGACTGGAAACCCCAAGGTCAAAATGGGAAACACCTCCGAAGGTGGTGGAGAATGACAGAGCGAAGATCCTGTGGGACTTCCAGATCCAGACTGACAAGATGGTAATGGCGAACCAACCAGATATCGTGATCATAGATAAAGGGCAGAGGAAAGCCGTCGTAGTGGATGTAGCGGTCCCAAGTGATGGAAACATCAGAAAGAAGGAACACGAGAAACTCGAGAAATACCAAGGCCTCAGAGAGGAGCTGGAGAGAGCCTGGAAGGTAAAGGTGACAGTCGTGCCTGTGGTGGTCGGAGCACTCGGGGCAGTGAACCCCAAACTAGATGAGTGGTTGCAACAGATCCCGGGAACAACATCGGACATCTCAGTCCAGAAAAGCGCAGTGCTGGGAACAGCAAGTATACTGCGCAGAACCCTCAAGCTTCCTGGCCTCTGGTAGAGGACCCGAGCTGAATGAGGGACGGACACCACCCGAGGGGGGGTGAGATGAGGAATTTATATATATATATACACAGAGTATATATGCTTACATATATGATTAGACAATTAGACAATGCATATAATTCTTCAAGTGTAAGTAAATAAGAATATTTAAATAAATCTAAATGTTTGTTTTGGACACCGCCCATGTAATGCAAGATTGCGTTGCACATTTCCTTCATTGTCAAAGCATTTCCTCTTTGTCTGCTCTACAGCAAACTGGAGTGCTCCAGCGGTGTGCGTTGCTGGTAACATCTCAGCCCCCTTGAGAGATTTCATGGGAAAAATCCACAGAGGGGAAGGACCTCAGAGGAGAGTTTTTGGCAGGAGAGGATGCAACTGTTGTGGTCTGGTGTTTTGTGACGAGGACTTCCTCCGCCGTTGTGTCGAGCTTCTTATCAGCAGTTAGAGGTGACGAAGACGCGGGAAAGAGCGTTGGCGTCGGATGCCGAAGGTCGGAGGTGAAGACGCTGAGCTCAGTGGTTGCCGGGCCATAACTATGGTAGTTGAGGTGAGGCCTCATCCGTCCTCATCAATAAAAGATCCTCTTTTCTCATCATGCTGGAAAACCCCGCCGCATCTGCGCCTTACATCGTGGTGGAGCTGCTGATTGCCATCTTTTCCGTGCTGGGCAATGTGCTGGTCTGCTGGGCCGTGTTCCTCAACAGCAACCTGCAGAGCAACACCAACTTCTTTGTGGTGTCACTGGCCGTGGCTGATATTGCCGTGGGCGTCCTGGCCATTCCCTTCGCCATTGTGATCAGCATCGGCTTCTGCTCCAACTTCTACGGGTGCCTCTTCATCGCCTGCTTCGTGCTCATTCTCACCCAGAGCTCCATCTTCAGCCTGCTGGCCATCGCGATGGACCGCTACATCGCAATCAAGCTGCCGCTCAGGTCAGTTTTGGTTCATCTCTTTGATTGAAGAGCGACTGACATTTTCAAAGCTTTAGTAACTTTTTTTTTTTTTTTTTTTTGGTACTGAGATCCTGAGTTCAAAAGAATGTGCCAGTTTGTTGGGTAGTTGTGGTGTTCGGATACAGGAGACAATACCAAAATTCGCATTTGCATCGGGACATAAGGCAATGCATATCCCGCGTGCGTCCGACTGAGGTGCCTTCGAACAAGGTACCGCCCAACCCCAATTGCTTGGAAAGCTGCTACACGTGTCACTTTTGGTGCGGAAGCTTTGAATACAGACGTCACCTTTCTTTAAACGGAGGTAAAAAAGGGAACGGAAGATATTTTAGAGATAAGATTGTCAAACGTGAATGTGAATTCTGACGACGGGAATTCCGGTTCACATTTGTTGTCATAAATGGCTGATCATACATTTCAATGTACAGCGCTTAACGGATTTGTGAGAACACCAATTATGATAAGCAAAAAGCCAACAACCAGCATCATAAAGTGCTTTCATACGGACTTTCAATTTTTGTGAGCTTTCAATGTTTTACTATTTTGAACACCAATGGCGAATTGTGACCTGAATCCATCTTTTTTTTTTTTTGACAAAACAATTGAGAAGTCAAGAATTCACCAGGAATAACATTCACGCACTGAAATATTTTGTTAAGAAAGGCAAGTAAATAACAATAGGCTGACCCAATACGCATTAAGAAAAATTTGTATTGACTGTTATTTCAGGTTTTTTGTTGTTTGTTATAAAACAGTGAATTGTAAATATCAATGATAAGAATAAGAGTTATATTTTATGATTTAACATAAATAGGAGGATTGTTCTCAGTCTCCTGTAGAGCTTGCCGGTGAGCAGATCAATTGAATCAAGTGTTGGAGGAGGGGAAACATCGAAAACATGCAACATAGGGGCCCTCGAGAGCCGGAGTTGGTGACCCCTGTTCTGGAAAACATGCTAGATCAGATGCTCGAAGTTACGCAGCTCTTTCACAGTTGTACAAACGATTGCATTTTAGGGGTTTGAGTACATTTCAAACTGTTAACAACGGGGAAAAGGTCAAATCGACTCATTTTGCCGTTTTCTTGTGTGATTTCTAGCTGAAAGACACCCATTCAACAAATAAAAACTGCCTTCATAAGGATTACAGCGTGCATTTTTGTTCACTTCACTTCAGTCTCCCATCTGCTGTCGATGTGGGCCTTAGACTGGAGCCACACTAACAAGTACTGTACAGTCAAACCTCCGTTTTCGAACATCTCGGTTCTCGACCAATTCGGTTTTTGACCAAAAATGTCGATTTTTTATGCCTCGGATGACGAACAAATTTCGGTTCTCGAACGAACTGAGCGCACTTGAATGCACCATTTGACTCCTCTCGCCTTCCTTACACGAGGAAGTGACGGTTCCTCGTGTTGCTTTCCATTGTGAGCAGACACGTTCAATAAACATTTTTATTTTAAAAAGAGCGTGGTTTCGGTTTTCGAACAATTCGGTTTTTGAACAGCCTTCTGGAACGGATTATGGACCAAAACCCGAGGTTTGACTGTACTTGACATCCATCCATCAGTGGAGATGAGACATTTGAACCCCAAAGTCACAGCTGAGTGTGGCCAGAAATGGCCTCCCCCATGAGGCCGTGTCTCCCTGGAGTAATCAACTGCGTTTGGCTCTAATTGCTTCCGCAGACGAGATCAAGCACTCGTCTCTTCACATGTCCGGCGTGTGAAGGCATTGTTGAAACACATTTCAGCTCTGACCTTTTTTTTCCTGTTGTAACTTCTGAGACCGCATTGTGTTTCCTGTTTCCATGGCACAAGCAGACACCCTCCACACAACCGGTGTACAATTGACAGCTTCTCCGCGTTTCGCTTTTCTGACAGGGGGAGGAGGGCCGCTGTTGTTGCAACACTGACATTTGCACTTTAACATCTGCAGAATGCCATCGGAAGCAACCAAACTTTTTCAGCTGCTCTCCCACACTGTGCAGCATGCGCCCTGAAAATAGACTTAGAAGAACTTACAGTCTTGTTTGTTTAGCCCTCCCCCTCCTCTTCAAGCCCAGGAAGAGACCTTGTTGTGATTCATACCAAACTTAGACATTTAGAATTACAGCGCTGTCCACCCTCCATGAGATCAGTCTTGGAAATTGGAAGCGGTGGCAGGCAGTGCATTTGGTACCTGTGCCTTGAGTTGGTGCCCACTTCACTTCGTAACACCACCACTGTCACATTGCAGTTTTAGAAACCACCAACACTACACATTCACGCAAAACACAAGCAAGCAACCGTGCCCAAAACATCCTCTGGAGCAATTCGGAACCAATATTTATCAACTAACAGGACAAAACAATAAAATACTGAATTTCAATACATCTTACTGACCAGCGATGCTGATGATTGATGGTTAAAGGCAATTATGTATTAATTATTAATATTTGGGTTGCTTTGGCCAGCCTTTCAGAGGATGAACAAATGTTTATGTCATCAAGGGGGCAGTTTGCTTGAAATTTGATTGGTTGCTCAGAAAGTTTAAGTTACATTGGCCGGCACTACTGATTATGAAGACCCGAGTCAGATTCGGTTGATATGACAACGCATCGAAGCTGAAATGCGATCGGACAAAAATTCGAACACCCAAAATACATGCGGTGGAAGCTGTGCACTCTCTCTTCTAGTATTTTCATTTGTAGAATTTCATCGTTTAGATGGCATGAATCTGTGAATTTTAAAACCGATGACATTGCATCAGTTAAAACATTTTAATATAGCTTTGGATTCCCCAAGATTCAAATGGTTTTGATGACTTTAATCTGTCATCGTTCATTTAAAACACATTGGCTTTATTACAGTAGTTATATGTATTTTTAAGGGTCAATCTTATTTCATTCACATTTGACTGTCAAATATAAAAACCTAGAGTTTATTGATGTGTTTATGTCCATTTTTAAATAACTCAAATCAATGAAAATTTGACATGCAATTGAAATACATAAACCTTAAGAATGAACCCCAGGATTTCTGCGAATGTACAGTCAAGAGAAATGCCACAAAATTAAGAGATGAGAGGGGGGGAAAAAACAACCATTAAATTTATCATGTAACAATATGACAATTATCATGTTAAAATGTAATAATTAGGATCTTAAAACATGAAATGATCATATCAAAATTTGATACTCGTCGCATAAAAAAGGGCAATGTAAAAATTCTCGTATATGTTCTTGCTATTGCGTATCAGGAAATCTTCTGGTACAAACCTCAGCAATCCCAGGTTTAGTGTCATTGCATTCGGAAGAACCTGCCGTTGCGTCCTGCTGCAGGATGGGACCAAGGTAGCAACAGAAGTTTGGGAGTCTTCTGCGAGGCAAACATTGTCACGTTTTGTACTTTTCATGGTTTGACATGGCACATCTCACGTTTTTACGTGACCATTCTCACATTTTTTACATGATGAGTTGTGTGTTTTCTTTTTCCCCCCTCTGGTATGGCAGCAATATGCTTCCATAGGTTTGAATATAAATCGATAGAAATTTAATGGAACAAATACTAGAAATTAGGTTGTAAAAGTAGATCAGTGGTTGACAGCGTTTAGGCCTGGCTGTCCCCGACTTCCCGCGACTGGTTGGAACGATTGCATTTCATTCGTGCGGACCTCTGAAATGATGTCACTTATCAGGCTGTTGTCTCCCTTTCAAGGTATAACAGCCTGGTGACGGGCCAGCGGGCGCAGTGCATCATCGCTGTCTGCTGGGTTCTCTCCATCATCATTGGCCTCACCCCCATGATGGGCTGGCACAAGTTGTCTGAGAAGGAAAGCGGCGACTGCCCACCGGGTCTGATGACGTGCCTCTTCGAGGAGGTGGTGGTCATGGATTATATGGTGTACTTTAACTTTTTTGCCTGTGTGATGATTCCTCTGCTGCTGATGCTGGCCATCTACCTGTGTATCTTTATGGCAGCTCGTCACCAACTCAAGCTCATTGAGGTCAAAGCGGTTCACGGGGAAAAGTCACGCTCCACTCTCCAGAAAGAAGTCCAAGCTGCCAAGTCTCTGGCCATCATAGTGGGCCTGTTTGCCGTCTGCTGGCTGCCCTTACACATCATCAACTGCTTCACGCTTTTCTGCCCCAAGTGTCAGCGCCCGCCGCTCTTCATCATGTATGTGGCCATCATCCTGTCGCACGGCAACTCGGTGGTCAACCCCTTCATCTACGCCTATCGCATCCGCGAGTTCCGGCAAACCTTCCGGAAAATAATCCACATCCACATCCTGGGCCGTCAGTAGTTGCCGGGGAGAAGCGGCAGTAAGCGCTACTCGCTTCACAGCAGCTTCAACGACTCCATCAGGCTCAAGGCGACCTTTGACCTTTGCGCCGAGCAGGGCGGCAGCGGCACGGAAAACTTTGCTCGCCTGTCGCGGGCGTTCTGTTGGCCGTATCCCAAACGCCCCTGTCACTTGTTGTGCCAAATGCTCCCAAAACGGATCCCATCGGACCGACTCAAATGCCCGTCTGTCATCGGAGCCAGTATTTGGCGGGATCACAAGGCGTGGAGGAAAATAAGGCACAGAACCAGAGTGCCGCCCGGGCGCAACCACAGTTTAACTGGCAGAACAGGGAAAGCAGCCTGAGTGAGCTCACTCTCGCGTCTTGACACACACAGCAGTTATCACCACTCCCCTGGTCAAATTTCTTTTGACGTGCTTGGCTAGCCTGAGGCTACATGTTGCAGAACTCTCGAAACCAGTTATTTCCCCCCAATGTGCCGTAAGAGATCATCATCATCATCATCATCAGGGGTATCGTGGGAAATTCACTCATTTGACTTCATTGGCCCAAAAAGTATTTATTTTCTGTCAACCTTGTATCTTTGTTCACTTTATCCATGGCAGTGACATATGGTGACAGGCAAAACAATAAAATACTCTTCCACTACTTGAACGAATGTACCATAAACAGAATCCACTTTTTGTAGCATTCTTTTTTTAGTGCTGTGCAGTGAGTTTTTCCAACAAGGTATGTGTCTGGGCTCAATCAAGGTCTGGAAACACACCTCTAAAGCACAGGTCAAACCGAAGGCTCGGAGGCCAGATCTGGCTTGCCGCTCATTTTTTTGCGGCCCACTAAAGCAAGTCGAGGTTGCCTTCCGTTGTCCTTTCTTTTTTTGAAACGGCTGTGCGCTTCTTTTGTCAAATCTCTCCCTACAATATCCATCCATCCAGCCATTTTCTAACCCGTTCATCCTCACAAGGGCCGCCGGCATGCCGGAGCCCATCCCACACCCTGAACTGGTAGCCAGCCAATCGCAGTCACTTACAATTTCTTTATTTTCAACAGATATTACAAGTATTTTCTTCACCAAATTGCTTCTTTAACAGTCCTTGTATGAGTAAATATTTACCTACATGCTCCAATTTGTCATGACTTTTGAGTACAAATTGTTTTAACAATAATCTGCGGGGAAAATTGCAAATGATTAACAGGCTTGGGTGCCAATGCATTTACTGTTTCTCACAGCCATAGTGGCCCTCTGTGGGAAACCCAAACTAACGTGCTACGACAGCATGGCTTCACTATAAGAGTGCGAGTCATAGACTGGCCTGCCTGCAGTCCAGACCTGTCTGCCATTGAAAATGTGTGATGTATTATGAAGACAATGGCGACTGTTGAACAACTGAAGTTCTACATCAGAGGTTTCAAACTCGTGACCCATGGGCCATTTGCAGCTCTCGGGATGATATTTTGTGGCCTCCTGCTTCACATCAAAGTTCAATATTCGTGTGGCCCCCGTGTTTTTTGCTTTTTCGTTGCCCTGTGGTTTAGTGTGTCTGTGTGTGTGTGTTTTTAATCACACATGAGCTCCCATAGCACAGGCTCAACTTTTGGCAAAACGTAATTCTGAAGTGACGCCAAGTGGAAGGAAAACATATCCTGACACTCAATCCCAGTCATGTCTTTTTCAAAACCTACCGTAAAGAAAAAAATTTGGGGACGAGAACAGCCAATTCCTAGAAAAACAGGAGATGGGATGTTGTATTTTTTTTGTTAATTTTTTTTTAGCATAGGGGCACCCCACCATTATCTTCATTTCACAGAGAAAGTTGCAGTGCTTAAGAAATCAGATGCCATGACATAAGTAGACTTGCTGAGGCATATGCAAAGTACCAAGGAGATGCAAGGGAGGACTGGGTCAGCAATCATGTTCATGTTCTGAACTGTTGATTGGATTAGTTGTGGAATGTCTGATATGGCCCAGACACACCCAGACACTAATATCTCAAGTGGCGACCTCACAAAAAGTCAGTTGAGTTTGAGACCCCTGTTGTCCATCAAGCAAGACTGGGAAAGAATTCCATCGACAAAGCTTTAACAATTCAGTGTCTTCAGTTCCAAAATGCCGCTTGAGTGCTGTTATTAGGAAAGGTGATATAACATAGCGGTAAACATGTCCCCGCCACGTTTTTGGGGAATGTGGTGTCGGCGTCACATTCAAAATGAGTGATTATTTGAAAAAAAAACAAGCATACAAAAAAAAAAAGATAATCAGTTTGACCATTAAATTTCTTTTCTTTGTAGTGCAATCAATGGAATATGTCCTCATTGTCCTGTGTTCTGATTTATTTACATTTGATGCAAGCTAACTTCATTGTAATTGGGGCTTGTTTTTTGGGGTTATTTCTCATCTCAAATTTGGAACTGATGAGAAAGGTCTGGTTCACTCATCCTGGGAAAAGCGTATTGAGTCAGTCAGACTAACTTTGGAGCTCTTAATTTTCCCAGCGTTACTTTCAGTTCCCCTGTGATTTCAGGTTAGAGGAGTCAGGGCCTACTTCTGTTTGAAATGTTCCCTCAAGGGGGCTCAAGTACTATTAAACATTTACCACAGAGACTACCGGGGTCCTTGTCCTCGGTTTCTATTCGGAGGGGTTGCTCATATGGGTATGTTGCAACAGTTCAAAACGAGGAGAACATTTCTGCTTGTTCCTATGTTCACCATTCAGAGCTATTATACAGTACACAAGCTCTTAGTGGATCAACACATTTAATAAAAGTACTGTAAAATGCAAAATGATTCAATCTCAATAAATCACGATCTGTATTAATCCTCCAAATATCAATACATGATAAACGTTGAGGCACTCTGCAACCTTTCACCATTCTTTGTTATGTGCCATTTACGCACAATGTTTTCACTGGGGTTCACGTCATGAAATAGTGTGCATACTGTACATATTGTGAACAACGACTGCAGCCTCGCCCGTGCTTTCATTGCAACTCCCTGCTGAGTTCAACTATTCATTGTCAAAAGGGGAACCCGCCAAGCAAGCAAGATTTGCCCTCTCATCTTCCAACACTGACACCTGCTGGCGTGTTTTCAGACTGCACCTAATCTGATGACACTGTAATCATAGTATTTGAAATATCCATCCATTTTCTGATGTGCTCATCCTCAGGAGGGTCGCGGGCATACTGTAGCCTGTCCCAGCTGTCTTTGGGCAGTAGGCGGGGTATACCCTGAACTGGTTGCCAACCAATAGCAGGGCGCAGGAGGAAACCGGAGTGCCTGGAGAAACCCCACGCAGGCACAGGGAGAATATAATTAAATACATATTGTGAGAGAAAGCCAGAGAAACCCCTCGCAGGTTTTGGGGGAACAGAGCAAACTCCACATGTAAAGGAAGAATTTGAACCCCGAAGCTCAGAATTCTGAGGCAGATGCGCGAACCCAGGGATGTCCAAACTCGGTCCTCAAGGGCTGATGTCCTGCCTGTTTTCCAGCTCTCCCTGCCGAAACACACCTGTTCAAAGGATCAGATCATCAGCAAGCTCTGAAGAAGCAAGATAACAAATCTGGTCATTTGAATCAGGTGTGTTTCAACAAGTCCACTGTGCTGAAAATGTTCACTGCACACCAAATTAAAGACATAAGAACAATCAAAAATATGATCAGTAATTTGAAGAATTTTAGCCCATAGAATTAGTTAACGCAGTGGTCCTCAACCAGGACCACTGCGTGGAATTTTTAGCGTCAAAAACGACCATGTATAGTAAGGCGTTTTTAGCCCAAAAAAACGACCATGTATACTACGGAGTTTTTAGCCGAACAAAAAAACTACCATGTATAGTAAGGCATTTTTAGCCCCCAAAAAACGACCATGTATAGTAAGGAATTTTTAGCGTCAAAAAGGACCATGTATAGTAAGGCATTTTTGGCCGAAAAAAAACAACCATGTATAGTAAGGTGTTTTTAGCCCGAAAAAAATGACCATGTATATACAGCACGGCGTTCTTAGCCGAAAAAAACCCCCAACCATGTATATAGTAAGGCATTTTTAGCCCCCAAAAAACAACCATGTACAGTAAGGCATTTTTGGCCGAAAAAAACGACCATGTATAGTAAGGCGTTTTTAGCCGAAAAAATACGACCATGGATAGTGAGGCGTTTGAACCCCAAAAAAACACCATGTATATAGTAAGGCGTTTTTCAACAAAAAAACAAAACATGGTCATTCGTGAAAAATAAAAAAGTATGATTTTTTTTTTTTTTAATAAATTGAAGACATTAAAAAACACATTAAAACCAGAAAAAATAAGTAAAATTTCAAGACCGAAGTAGTTTTTTAAAATTGAATTGTACGGCAGAGGCTCCGTCAAACCCCTGAGACCGATTCACCCAACCCCTAGGGTTTGATCGAACCCAGGTTAAGAACCACTGGTCTAGATGAAAGGACTGTTCGTTTATATGAGATGACCTTGCCGAAGGAGAACTTGGCAGTCACTTCTCGCAGCCGTCTGGTGTATTTGAAGTCTCCTCGGATGCAAGTTTTTATTAAATTGTAACATTCTCAAAAGTGCTTTTCTTGTCTTTTGTGTGGGAAAGGGTTAACATTTTTCTCCCCTTGACAGCATCCGGGTAAAATGATCCGTTATACAAAGGGAAGATGAGTCATTTTGCGACTCAGGCATTCAAAGCTGGATATTTGATTCAGTTTGTTTCTGTTTGGTCTTCTGAATGTTTGCAATTTCTGTCCAAACACCCCATGTGAGCTGAAGTATTTTCATTGCAGAACTTTCAGAAATAATATCAAAAATATGAATCGTTGTTCATGTTGAATTTTTCTGATTTATTTCAATCATCTGATTGTGACTGCACATGAAAAAAGATCCTTTTTTTTCCAGTTAATCAACAACTTTAGCAAACAGCACTGAGAGGAGGCGCGTCGGTGTGACGCAGCACTGACAATGATACATAAACACGAACAAAAGTTTGGGCTGTGCCGAATCCAGAAAAACCCAGAGGATCTGCAAAAATGTCTGCAGGCCAATTGGAATCGCTCGAGAGAACTTTGGAAACTTACATTCCCAAATCTGAGCTGAAAGAGGTCAAACGCCTCTTATTTGGCAGGGAGACCGCGTGAGTTGAAATAGTTTGTTGCTCTCGTTTGCTTCGTTCACATTCTTTTACCTCGTCGGTTTGTTGTCAGTTATTTAACCGGAGGAGCGAAGTGGACTTTGATCAGTTTGTTTTGCGGTGTGATCTTTACCCTTTTGCACTCGACTAAACCGACAAACATGAAAGGTCAGAGTGTATTTGTATAGGGAAGCTTAGATGTAAGCAATACGACCGACGTATATTTCAGTCAGGGTTAAAAAGCAAAGTTGTCTTTCATCCTTGTCAAAGAAATACTCCGTGGTACACTATGATGGAAGCATTAATATTGAAACGTGCATACGTTCTGAACTCAGATCAACACAAGCCCTTCAATTTTGCAGTTTGTACTATTTATAACGAACTGCACTATGTGACATTAGAATAGCGAATTTCCAACGGGGAATGTCATCTGTAGGATCCTGGACATCCCAGCGGGTGCCCTGGAGGCTGCACGGCAAGGTGACTTTGAGCTGAAAGGCTTCAGCTTTGAGGCGGCTGAAGAACAGCTGAGGCTGCCCAGAAGGATTCGAGTGGGACTTATTCAGCACCACATTGTTCTGCCCACGGAAGCGCCTGTCTTGGAACAGGTCAGCGAGCAGATGGGAAGAACCAGAACACACATTTCAATGAATTAACACAATACTGGTCCTTGCCAACAGATCAATGCGATGCACAACCGGGTTGGTCAAATAGTGGAAGCTGCGGCCGTGTGTGGCGTGAACATTATCTGCTTTCAGGAAACGTGGAGTAAGTGGAAACTATGATTGTTGTGCAAAGAATTTGAAAGATGAACAAACATTTCTGACATGCTCAATGCAGCCATGCCGTTTGCTTTCTGCACCCGTGAGAAAGAGCCATGGACGGAATTTGCAGAATCTGCTGAGAATGGAAATACAACTCGCTTCTGCCAGGAGGTGATCCAACAGCTGTCATACACATAGGGACAAAAGTATTGGGACTTCTGATTTGATTCACAAATCAGTCAGAAAGTGATGCTATTAGACCTGCATGGTTCCCCCGAATCATAATTCAACCCTCCAATCAAACTTGAACAGTGACTGTGAGGCAGATGCTCTATGAACAAAAACTCCCACATATTCACACACTCCAATGATCTGTTCTATTACTTTTTCCATACAACATAAGAGGAAGATGTGATTTGGTTTTGTTGATGGGCAAAAATGCTGGAGGCCATGTAGGATCACACATGTGCTAATCATATACTGTATACCACAGGTGTCAAACTCAAGGCCCGGGGGCCAGATCTGGCCCACCACCTCATTTTATGTGGCCCGCGAAAGCAGATCATATGTGTCCATTTCCATGATAATTTCCAAAATCTGTCCCGAAATGTCAAATTTTCATGTGTCATAAATAACATTGAGATTTAGCAATAATTTTCTGACCCCGTTTACACTCCCTCGAACGATAAGCGAACAAACAACAAACAAATAATTGACTGATTTCAAAACTGGTAATCTATCAATTTGTTGTGTACAAGTAATATTATGTGATTATTAAACATTAATTCGGCCCTCCAAGGGAAGACGTAACTCCAAAGTGGCCCGCAACTAAAGTGAGTTTGACTCCCTGATATATACTGTATTGCAAAAAAAAAAAAAAAAATCCCCTTTTAAATAAGCACAAAATATGACCGTACTTGTTATTCATTGAACCAATGTACAGGTGCATAATAGTACTGTATCAAAATACATTTAGTTCACTCTGCTTTGTTAAAGTACCGGTAGACCTCTGCCATCCTAACAACAGCTGCTTGTCCAAGTCACCATTCGCCTTATCAGTGGTGTTAAATTGTATTATTACAGGACACAGACTTTATTAGAGCTGTGCGATACCTGAGATTTTGGTATCGATCGATACGAAGTAAATATTGGTGTCAGTATCGCTGATATCGATATCGACAAGTAGTTTTTGGTGAATAAATGATGGGATTTTATATCATTTGTCCTATTAAATAACATTTTATGTGAATTAAACTTTCTTTTTGGATTCTACATTATGCTGTAATATAATATCCTCAATGGAAATATACCTGGACTCTTGTTTAAAGTCGCTCATGTAGTAGTAGTAGTAATCTTCAAATTCGTGGTCCCGGTTTCTCTTCTGTAAACAAAGAAACGTCGGCCACTGAATTCCGTTCTGGTCGCACTGAAGAACTTAAGCACTGTCTTGGTCTCCTTTTCGTTGGCCTCACTGCGGGTCAGAGAGCACGCAAGAGGAAAACCTGCGCACTCTGCTGGCAGATAGTGTACTTACATGTAACTATCACGTTTTGTACTACAACGGTAGTTGGAAAAGCTCAAGCAAAGCATATGATGCTTATTGTAAAATGTAATATTCATTGTAAAAATAAATATTTGAAAATAACTATTGTGAAGAATATATATAAAACAAGCAATGTCCTTTTCCAAAACTAATCTTTTTTTAAATTAGATTATCATCTGATTTCCTATACAGGTATATTTTTTAATTCATACAAGAAAAGTGCATCGAACAGCAAATGTGGCTACTTCATATTCTCAATACCACCTACATTTAAGAAAATATAGCTAATTCTTTTGAAAGTGCATACAAAAAATACAAATAGGATTCAGTTGCAATAACCTGAAATAAAATGCGACAAACCCACATTAAACTGAACCACGCTTCTTATTGAAGCTTCTTCCGGCTCAGGTCGCAGTTTCAAAATGCAAAATAACCGGGTTTATTTCCGCCATCCTTCTTTCTCTCACGCTTGCTGCTCTTGTCCTCCTGTGTTGCCGTTACCGTTGGTGACGCTCATCGCTGTCATTGGCGGCAAGTGTGTCTCATTCACTTGAGCATGTGCTTAAAAGGCAGCACGCGAGAAACCCATGTGAAACCAAAACTAAAAGGATCGATTCCAGTGGTTTAGTTTCGATACGATACCAATGCTCACTTTAGTGTCGATTGCATTTACACTTGGATCCATCTGCACAACCCAAGATATTGGTAACGCCGCATGCATTTTAAATGAACTGTCAACAGTTCTTGTGAAGACTAGCGCAGCATGCTGTGTTCGTGCCTTAATTTGAAATGTTTCATGACCAATATAATCTCCAAGCAAACTAGGAACACAGGCTTTCCTTTAAATTAGATCAACATATTATGTGCTTCCTATTTTACCTGAAAGCCATGATTTCCTGCTTTTTACTATCACATGCACACTCTTTTTCTCTAATGGGGAAATACCCAGTGTAAGCACTATTAAGTGATGTCTGCCATCTAATGGTGAACTGTGTTACTCCAACTCAAAACATCTCATGGTAACATTTGCCCATCCCTGCAAAGTGCACAAGCATAATAAATGATATTGTGATATTCTCCCACCAGTTGGCGCAAAAATACAACATGGTTATCGTGTCTCCAATTTTGGAGCGGGACGAGCTGCACAACACTCTGTGGAACACAGCGGTGGTGATATCCAACTCTGGAAAAGTACTGGGGAAGAGCAGGAAGAACCATATACCCAGAATTGGAGACTTTAACGAGGTCAGCATGTCTGTTCTTTTAGACTCCTTGACTCCTTCTAGATTTTGGCTTTTTTTTCTTTGCTCTCAGTCGACATATTATATGGAAGGTGACACTGGCCACACCGTGTTCCAAACACAATTTGGGAAGATAGCCATCAATATCTGCTACGGGCGCCACCATCCCCTGAACTGGTTCATGTACAGTATGAATGGTGCTGAGATCATCTTTAACCCTTCTGCTACCGTTGGTGCCCTAAGGTAAGTGCTGGTGGACCGCTTGACTTAAGGAGAGGGTGTTTGTGCTTCTAAAATGAACAATATAGATTTATATTATGTGATTAATATATCAAAATAATTCAGCAAGTATTTTAATCATCTTTTCAAATACTTTCACGCAAGGGTGTTGCGTTCAGAGATTGTGGGTGGATGAATTGGTGAATGGATGCATGCATAAATTGGCTGCTGATACTACTATGCGATATGTCATCATTGTCTTCTAATATTACATAACATTCATTGTCTAGTGAGCCCATGTGGCCTATTGAGGCCAGGAATGCAGCCATAGCAAACCACTGCTTTACCTGCGCAATCAATCGAGTTGGGACGGTAAGTCAGAGTCACCTGTGAACTTTTGACTTTTGTATTTGATGATTTATTTCATAATTTTGTTTGTAATTACGACGTGATCAATAACAAACCTTTTGGTTCACGCAGGAGCATTTCAAAAGTGAATTTACATCTGGTGATGGACAAAAAGGTAGGATTTTAACGGAATGTCAATGCATTTCCTGTTGACATTACTTTCTCAGAATTAAAAAAACCAGGGTCGCACATTCAGTCCGACGTAAAAAAACGTTTTGGCACAGCCTTCGTCAGATGTTTTTTTTTTTTCTATTTGCCTAAGCAACAGCGTGTGTGAATCATCAAGTGAATCAGCCTCGGTCAGGTGTAGGGAACTCAGTTTCCTCGAGAACCATAGCTAGCCTGCCTCTTTTAGAGCTCTCCCTACTCCACTACAACTGATTCAATTGATCATGATCTTGAACGTTTCAGACTCCTACAAAGCTTGCTGAGGAGCTGATCGTTTCAATCATGTGCATTGGCGTAGGGAGGGATCGAAAACAGGAAGGATATGGCTCTCCAGGAACCGGAGTTCCCTACCCCTGATTGATTCTAATAACCACCAGAAAAGTGGGGGGTACCAATCAAGCTGGAGGCCACACCCAGTGCAGCAAGAGGCCATCTACAAGATACAAAATACAGGGTGTTCCAAAAGTCTTGGGCACATTTAAAGTCCCCATATCTCATTAACTATGAATGGTAGTAAGATAAAAGTTGTAAGTACCATTTTAAAGCTAATTACATTAATTTTTTTGTAAGGCTATTATTTTTTTATTTCTTTTCAGACCCATTATGTCACGTTTGCGAGGTGGTGGTGGACCCCAAAAAGCAGGCAAGAGGGAGGAGCAGGGTGTACTTGACAAATTGTATTAAAAGTTACACAGAAACTAAATCCAGAACGAACAAAGTTATGAAAACAAAAAGAATCCAAAGCATCCAACAAAACCGTGACTGAAGCTAAAACAATCAATAACCGAAAAAAGACTGGAACAAACATGACAGTAGCCAAGAGCAAACAATGACCCGACAATGAGTGGTCGGGCTGGGAGTCCTTTTAAAGCACTAATTACCTAATGACCAACAGGTGTGCAGCTGCAGGAGGAGCCCTACAGTGCCACCTGTTGGTCCCAAAACGAATCATGACACATTAATGGCGTTCACTCAACCAGAAAAGATGTTTTGTGTGCTTGAATTTGCAAACACTGAATCATGGACTGTTGTTCAACATGCATTTCGCAGAAAATTTGTAAAGGAGCCACCAGAGAGGAAGTGCAAAGTGAGATGGTATGGTAAATTCATAACGGATGGGTGCTTATGCCCAGCTAAAAGAACGGGACGCCCCTAACTTCAGAACATGTGATTGAACAAGTTCGAACTGCTTTCCAGGGGAGCCCCCGTAAATCGATCAGAAGAGCCAGTAGGGAACACACCATGCGATTTCTTTTTGTGGGGATTTGTGAAAAGATTGGTCTATGTGCCCCCTATTCCAAGAGCTGAAGGCAATGCTGGGACGCGTTTGGCAAGAATTTGACTATCGGCTTGATGTGTGTCGTGTGACCAATGATGTTCACATTGAACATTCCATGTAAAAATTGAGATTACAAGCTTTCTGAATTTACCAGATGCGTTTTTATATCCTTAACAGTTTCCGAGATATTCAATGTCAAAATGTGCCCAAGACTTTTGGAACACTCTGTATGTTAAAATATGTCAAACTAGTATGTGTGGAGAAAGAGAAAGAGAAAGAGAGAGAAAGTGAAAGAGAGAAAAACAGAGAGGCACGGTGGGTGACTGGTTAGCATGTTGGCCTCACAGTGCTGAGGTGCAGGGTTCGATTTCCGCCTTCCTGTGTGGTGTTTGCATGTTCTCGCCGTGCCTGTGTGGTTTTTCTCCGTTTACTACGGTTGCCCCCCACATTCCAAACACCTGCATGGCAGGTGAATTGAACATTCTAAATTGTCTCAAGGTGTGAGTGTGATCGCGAATGGTTGTTTGTCTATGCGTGCCCTGCGATTGAATGGCAACCAATTCAGGGTGTACCCCACCTACTGCCCGAAGACAGCTGGGATAGGCTATGGCACGCCCGTGACCCTTGTGAGGGTAAGTGGATCAGAAAATGGATGGATGGATGTGCTTAATTTTGTGGCCAATGGGCGTGTAGAATGAGTATGTATAATCTGAAGCTACAACTTGAATGTTTGTGAGTAATAAAGAGTCTAAACGGACTAAAGGAGACACAGAGGCGGTTCCAAACATAGTGTTGACTATTATGCACATGAGGTAATTGTTAACCCTTTCAGGGACAGTCGTGATTGATCCAGGTTTTAATGGGTATGTTGGTGAAGAAGACAGAGGTGATGACTAAGTTTGGTATCCAGGAAAGAAACTTTGAGGGACAGATGGTTGTGGCTAAGGCAGTGTTTCTCCAATAGTGGGGCGCGCCCCCCTGGGGGGGGGGGGGGGGGCGAGGCTCCGTCAAGGAGGGCGTTTTTGACCTCGGGGAACATGCATTTTTATTTTTTAAAGTCCTAAAATAACATGCAGTTGCACCTCCACAGGTTAGGGGGCAGTGGCGCTCTCATTGGCAGAGTTTGCGCAGGGAGCATTCTAAGGGAGGAAATAAGACTATTATTACATACTAAGTATGTAGCACTTGGCTTCAATGTGACTGCGGTGGCAGACGAGGAAAGATCGGTGGAGCCTAATGTGTCTAAAAATGTTAGTTGCGGACAGCATGAAGCTAAATAAAGTAAAGCGCCACTTAAAGACATTACACCCCAATCACGCTGATAAGCTGCTTGAGTTTTTTTTTTCAGCGAAAACGTGCCGAATATTGCCAACAATCATGCCGCTTTGTGACTGCTACTTCAGTAAACTAAAATACAGGTCCCCACTACACATTGAGCAGGAACCGAGAGTTGCTGTGTCCTGCTTCAAACCTCGCTTCGAAAAGCTGTGCATTGCAAAACGTGCTCATTGTAGCCATTAATCCAGACATCATCTTTGATTTAAAAAAAAAAAAAAAGCACAAAGACTTTTATATATTTTTCTTTTGCTGGTTAAAGTTTTTTTAAATATTGTTCTCCTGAGATAACGTTGGTGATTAGTTTGAATGAATTATTAGTTATTGATTTTATTTTTCATTATTCGTATGGTTTGACATGGTCAGTCAAAAAATATTTATAGTTAAATTAAGGATTTAATGTAATTTTTGAATTTCAGATGCACTTTAAATCTTTTCTGTTCCTGTTACGAAAGCTATTCTTTGTTGTAAGTTGGTCCGTATTTCTTTCTTTTTTATTCTCTGATACGTTAATAAGGATACAGTGTTATGCAAAGGTGTTCTTTTACAATTTTATAGACCAATGATACTATTTATAGTCGTGCGGGGGGGAGGTGAGATGTTTTCCTCTTCTTAGGGGGGGCATGACAGAAAATAATTGCGAACCACTGGGCTAAGGTGAGAAGGGAAGATGTGTGGGTTTTGGTGAACAGGTAAGGCACGACCTTGGTAGACAGGAGAAGACTGGAGCAATACAGTTAGTTCATCAGAGAAAAGAGGAAGGAGAGTACTTGATGTGGCTTCTGGTAGGAACGGGATGGAGATGGAGACGGGGAGCCGAAGAACATACAAGGAAAGAATTTACTGAAGAAGAGGTGGGACTCAGAGGACTGAGGAGAGCAGACAATACCTCGCGTGGTGGGATGCCTCCAAGTGGCGCGAGGGGGGAACGCCGGGGCTCTTGGGCCCCAGTTGCGGCTAAATGCCCACCAGCCGGCGAGGGAGGAGGTGGGGCCTCACCGGAAGGTGAGGCGCCCAGGGCTCACCCCGCTGGAACGGAGGGAAGTGGGAGTAGCCGCCCCACAACCCTCCTTAAACAAAAATCAGGCGAGGGCCCTTCCGGGGCCCGCACTGAGTGTGAACCTCGCGGGGCACCAGCGAGAGTCGTACCGGGTGTGGGACCCGGGGGGGGGGGGGGGCAAGTCCCTGACGGGGGCCGATTGCCCAGGAAGGAAGGAAGGAAGGAAGAGCAGACAATAATACAAGAGGATGCAACATAGAGCAAAGGTGGAGGTGGCAAAGGCCAACCAAGAGACAGGTTGGAATGTAAAAGAGAGAAGAATCTTTACAGGTTGATCAGACGGAGAGAAATGGAATGGGTGTGCAGTAGGAAAGTGTGATTCCGGATTAAAATGGAAGCGTGTTGATTGGTGCCAGTCATGTGTTGGATCAATGGAAAGAATACTTTGAGGAGTTGATGCATGAGTAAAATGAAAGCAAAGCACAGGCAGTTGTGATGGAGCAAGAAGTAGCGGTGATTAGGAAGGGCGAAGTTAGAAACACACGAAAAACTATGAAAAACTGCAAGCCAGTGTGTCCTAAAGACACACCTGCGCAGGTGCGGAAGCATCTCGGAAAGGTGGCTGTGGACTTTTTGATCAAGGTGTTCAACAGAATTCTAGAGAGTGAGAAGATAGCAGAGCAATGGAGGAAAAATATGCCGGTGCCCATTTTGAAGAACAAAGGTTATGAACAGAGTTCTGGGAGCGATAGAGGAATCAAACTAAAGAGCCACACAATGATGTTATGGGAAAGCGTAGAGGAGGACTGAAGTGAGTATTTGTGAGGAACACTATGGTTTAATGCCTCAGATGAGGTCCACGGTTGCATTATTTGCCGTGAGAGTTTTGACGGAGAAGTACGGTGAAGGTCAGAAGATAGATGTTGATGGAAATGAATGATGCAGTGGCGACACCGAACGGAACAAGCCAAAAGGAAAAGAAGATGAAATGCATTGTTTTGGCACATTGGCATAGCAGATGTCTAATGACGAATGAAAAGCATTCTGATTTTGACTTTAGAGTCTCGTGGTAGCAAATTGTATGCCTTTGTTGTGACGTACACTGTCATGTCAAAATAAATAGGCTGCAATCATAGCATGTTACGCTTTCGGGGGTGTCTGCAGCTCATCATGACTTTGGACACTTCTATGGATCCAGTTATGTGGCTGCTCCCGATGGAAGCCGCACACCGGGGCTTTCGAGAACTCGCGATGGACTACTGGTAGTAGAACTAGACCTCAACCTGAACCGCCAAATCAGTGACAGATGGAGTTTCAAGGTAAACTGCGAGTGGATTGCTTCCTACATAGCTTCTTATTGTGGAGACATTGCTGTTTTGGTTTCCTAACACAAGGTGGAATAGGTTTATTGAAATATGTTAATACGTTTATTGTAAACCAGGTCAAAGTCTAGTTCCACTGTGGACCTATCCTCTGGAATGAAATTTTTTTTTACCTTTGATTCTTTTTTTTTCCTTTCTTTCTGTAGATGACTGGGCGTTACCCCGAGTATGCTGAGGCTCTTACCAAGGCGGTCAGACATGACTTCCAGCCGCAAATAGTGAAGGAATAAATCAAAGCAAAAAAATGATCCCTCACAGAAGAAGTTCTCAACTGGTTTCAACAACAACATTGCTCCATGGATATTGAAGCGCATATTCTCCAGTGTGCTAAAGTCAGAAAACTTTTTAGGGCACTTTTTGGGCTGCGCGGATTTTCCCATCAATTTATGTCGAGGCCAGACTACATGAATGGAGCCCGATTTTGAGCCGACAGATATATCGCAGAAAAACTCAAGTGTCTCATAGCCCATTTTCAGTTGTCTTGACACATCGTAGCCCATATAGTGACATACTCAATGAATGGTCGTCTGGGATGTTTCGCGATCATGATGACGAAAATCTGGCACGTCAGAATTTTTGCATGTTTTGCTACATAGCGTGACATGTCCTACGTCTTCCTTTGATTCTTTGATTTGTTCTTCAGCATTGACCAATAGGAAGACAGTGCCCTCCTACTTATAACGAGAGACAAAAAAAAAGTGTTTAAAATTTGACTCGAACGAAAGAGGAAATCTTGGAAATTATACATACTCTAGCATTTCAACTCATGCTACATTTGCTAAGTGAAAAGCTAGTCGCATATTTGCAAACGTGGTGTGATTAAACAAATTCCTTTCCTCAATTTTTTTTACTGACTCACATATTTAGAGGATGTACTTCCTGAGGCTGCTGAGGAAGCATGGCCTGCCACAGGAGGTGCTACGACAGTTCTACACGGCAGTCATCGAATCAATCCTGTGTTCTTCCATCACGGTTTGGTTTGGGGCCGCCACAAAAAAGGACAAAATCCGACTTCAACGGACAGTTAGGACGGCGGAAAAAATCGTTGGCACCGCCCTACCCACTCTTGAGGACTTGCACACTGCAAGAATCAAGACAAGGGCACGGAAAATCCTCCTGGATCCCCCGCACCCTGCCCACCACCTTTTCCAGCTACTCCCCTCAGGCAGACGCTACAGATCCATGCGCACCAAATCCAGTAGACACTTAAACAGCTTCTTCCCTCTAGCCATTAACTCCTTAAACAGTCACTGACGTAGTCACTCTTCTTGTACTACAAATACTGCTACTGGTTACTCTAAAATGGTTCAATGATTTGTTGTTTACGATGATACTAATGCAGCGTGTTATACCGGAGACAAATTCCTTGTGTGTTCTACATACTTGGCCAATAAAGATGATTCTGATTCTGATATATACAGTTGAGAATTACAATGTCTTTTCACAGAGAATAAGTAATCCAAATACACAGGAAGGCTTGTACAGTGAAACTGTGAATGGCTTCTTAAATCAGTGGTCACAAGAATAGCAGGTTTCTGATTAAATGTTTACTTGAAACAACAGAAATGTGTGTGATACGTGTCGTGCAACGACCTTTCAAACAAAATGGCAAACTGTTCAGTCTCATCAACAATGAACACAACAGTCAGTGTGACACTTGGTTCGCTCGTGATCAAAACGTGCTCCGTCTGTTCGGTTGCCACAAAAACAGAAACCTTGTACTGTACTGCGTGAAGCTTATCGAAAGAGAAAACGCGAACAGCACAGGTGAGTTCATGATCTTCAAGCATGTTCTTTAGGCAGCTTCTGCTTTGGAATATTTCATGGAATCCAACTTCCCTTTAGGCGGAATAAAATCTGAGATTGGTTCATAAGACACACTCAAAGGAAACCTAATTGGGTGCACCTGAATTTTCTCACACAAGCTAATTCATCTATCTATGCATTCTTGACATTTTACATAAGCACAATGGCAAATACTCCCGTTACATCGCTAATCGTAAATTCATGCTCAGTTTGATTTTATCATAAAGTATTACCCTTTCATGGAAACAAAATATTGGAATTACCATTTTTATGATACTGTTTTACACCTGCACTGCTACTACAATATTTAACAATAAACATATTGTTAAATTAATACACCTTTGACAGCATCCATCGGCTTATTATCGTTGTAAGGCAGATTTTCATTACCTGAGAATTTCAAAGACCAACTAGTTTCCCTGTTCCAATTATCGTGAGCAAAATGTGACACAAAGCTGAGTTAGCAGGACTTAAAATAGTAGTGTTGACATGAAAAACACACATCTATGAATTAAAGTAAACTTGACATCCTAAAACCTGAATAACGTGTTCACCACTTCCCATAAAGGTCAGTATGAGAATCTGTTGTCTTGGAATACTACTGTCAAATTCATGAAAAGCTAGACAGTCAAAAATCCTTACAGTATATTCATAGTATAATGATCTGCTCATCTCAAAAAGCAAAAAAAAGCACGATTAAAAAAATAAATAAACCAGCATCACCTACTGAGTTCAATCCTTATACAGGCCGAGTGGTGTTGGTTGTAAAAGAGGAAATACGGTCGTTGAAGTCTTTTTCACGTTAAGCGGCTGGACTCATTTGCGCCACTGACGGGGTGGTGGCGAGATGGAGGTAAAGCAGGAAATGCACTTGCTCACCAAGTTCACCATGTGCATGAGGTGGCGTGAAATCCATATCAGCTGGCTTTAAAGATAAAGAGGATGTCCTCATCTGTCCCGTAGCTCCGACGAGCCTCCTCAAAGTTACTGACAGTGGTGCAGCAGACGCCTATATTCGCACACACACCCACACAAAATGTCAGCTTTACACCACGGCTGCTCTAAATCAACCCAGCAAATGGTTTTAATTGGTTATCACCAATATCATGTTTATTTTTTTTGAAAACGTTTCTAGACATGTAGACACGCTTAAATTGAAACATTCAGATGTTAGAATAGAATTTGTGTTCCTGTCCATGAAATCAGACGGTATTTGCTGTATTACTCACGGTCAGAATATGCAGGGTTGTTGTACAAGATGCAGCCAGTAGTCCTGTTGAAGCCGCGCAGCACAACAAAATGCCCCTGATACTCTGGCTTCCTGCAGAAACACTTTTGGCCCACAGGGAGGAAGCAGCAGTATTTGACGGACGCAGAGCAAAGTTCACACGTGAGGATGACAGCATTGATGAGCACGATGGCAACATGGTTCTCTTCGAGATGAGACTCAATTTCCTGAATGGTCACAGAGCTGTGGGAAGAAGAGTACAAAACGACTCGGTGATTTGTGGGATAAGCTACAAGGTGACATCATCCATCTGTTTACTAAAATGCTTATTGTGATTAGGTTTGGTGGTGAGCTGGAGCCTATCCTCGCTGGCTTTGGGCGTGAGGCGGAGTAATACCCGCAACTGGTTGCCAGTCAATTACAGGGCACAAAGAGACAAGCAACTATTTACATGCACATTCACATCTGCAACAATGCAATATGCAAGCCGGAGTACTGTGAGAAAAAAACCCAACTTCAAGCAAGGTGAGAACAACATGCAATCTCAAAAACTAACACTACACCTGTGCACTGCTTGGCCAAAACATCGATTTGTATTTGTATGTCGAAATAAAGTACGTACCATTTTTTCACAACCACGCCTTTGCTCTCTGCTTTAAGGAAAAGTTCATTCACTCGATCTTCCTCGGTATCAAAATGTTTCCTATAAAAGGACTGCAATGCAAAGGACAAACAATACAAAGCCAGATGGAAGTGAGAATCTTGATTGAATTGGATTGAATCATTGTCTGAAGAAAGATACCTGATTCCTAAAGCCCTTATCAACTCCCAGCGTCTGTGTGCAAAAGCAATGCTTGATTCCTAGATGGCACATGAGGTAGGCCAGGTCAATCGTCCACACGCTCTCAGTCATTTTCAGTTCCGAGCAAGCTTTCTGAAACTGCTCATCACTGATGGGGTGCAAGTACCTGCCAGGCCAGACATACACGAGCTCGATTGGAATCAATTGTCGTATCCAATGGGTTTTGGGGGGGAGGGGTCCTACAGTAATGCAAGGTATAATCTTACCGTCCTTCTGAATTGGAATTATTAATGGTGGTAATGCTTTACCTATTCCAATCGCATATAAATCAACTTTGTGCTTCAGGATGCTGCATTTTATCCATTCTGTCCACGACAAAAAAGCAACCTGGTGCTATTTTAAATGAATCATAAACCCCATGAAATCAGTCGACACATTGAGTATGTGCTGTATCTTTCCTCTATGCACTATAACCTGGATTTTAGTAATATGTGGAGTTGTTTTTCTTTTAGGAACAAAAGTTCAACAGAGGCATGTCGTAGAAGTGCATAACACGAAGGTTTTAGTAGGTAATGAATCACATTTTCATATTTGGCTATAAAACAATAATAGAAAACATTGAGTAGAAAGTATGCAAAATGAATGTGATCATTTGTAAACTGTTGTTTTGAAATTGTAATAATAATCATGCAAATGTAACACGTTCCATTTCAGTGACAGTAATATTGCTCTGTAATTTAATGCCATTTAATTTACTTTCAAAAGCCAGGAATTAATAATATATATTACATGTTTACAAGTAAATTGTCAGTATGTGTAATCAGCTCTTATTTTATGAATCTATTCAGCAAATATAACCTTGCTGCATATCTTTGTGTTGCACACCACCAAGATCTGATATGTCTGATTTAATCAGTAGTTACAATTTCCAGACCCAAGTGAAGGATTCGTTTTGATGACGCTAAACCTTCGACTTCGTTTCCACTTTCGCAGGAAATAATATGCACAATGATGCCATCTAATGCTTACTTGAGTACCATCCTAGAGCAAGCTAAACCACAGTCCCAGTGATAGAGCTGCTGGATGACAGGTACATCCAGTAGGACGATATCATCTGGGAAAAACAAAAGGGGCACAATTCTTGAATTCATTGGTAAAGTGGTAGTAGTCGTCGTTGGACAACTACCGGTACGTTGGGTTGTTGACATCAGCTGATGTCACTCACCTGTCATTCTGCTGTCGTCTTTCTCGAAGGAAAATACGCCGACAGCTTTCCCAATTCAAAATGTGTTGTTTACACTTCTAGCGTTTCAATAGTTGCATTTCTCATTCTCGATTTTTCGTCGAAAAAAAGAATTCAGTTTACAGTTAGCTGCCAGGCTAGCAGTACAGTATAAAATGTGGTCGCGAAAATAGTTTTTTCAGTCACCAAGCCTTATTTACGGACTCACGCTAACATTAAACACGAAAACACATGTGACGAACGTTTGTAAAACAAAACAAAGTAGGAACAACGGTTTCTGAAATTTAGAGGTTTTCTTCGACTCGCCGTAGCTCTTCTTCTTCTACGGTCAATTTGTGGGTGATTAAAACGACGATTTAGCACATACTGTCATCTAGCGAATATTAATCGAGAATATTTATTTTTATTGTGCGTCAACTAGTTGGGAAAACTACTTGAGTTTTTTCCCCCCATATATGCGGCGATGTTTTTGGGTAAAACTTTAATTGTTAAACTCATACCGGCCAGTCGAGGTTCAGCACATATTTAGGGGATGTCTTCAGTCAAGAAGACGGCTGACTTTCCTTATACAGTATTTCATGTTCAGCTACTATACAAGTCCGTGACTAAATTTAGTTATGCCAGTCAGTATTAAACTTCTACGGTTTATTGGTTGTGAGTGCGTAGGTTTAGTTGTGGGGGGAAAAACATCTAAACTGTCGCAAAAGTATGAATTATTATCTTGGCTTGATTTACTCACAAATGTACTCAGTCTTGCAGTCAAATTGTGGCCTGTTTATGAACGGTAACAGATAAATACACGGGTTTACTTTCTCAAGGAAGAGCGCATAATGTTATGCAGGCACATCACTGACATAGGTAGGTTAACAAATACATAGTTCTAATAGAAATTCCTGGAAAAATGAAGTGAAATTGGATATATTCCAGTGAAACCCCTGCTAATCTCTCACACCACACCAGTGTTCCGCTGTACCTTGGTTGGGAAACACTGGTCAAGTAGAGTAAACCATGCCTTATTTACAGGGGATGTACAACTGACATAAGCATAAAACCATTTTAAATCAATTAATTCTTCTAAAGGAAACAACTGCAATATTTATTGTCATTATATTCAACAACAATTACAATTTACATGAACAATTAGTAGAAGGAATGACATACTGTACCTGCAGTCATAACTGTTTGTGATACAGTATTGTAATGGGGGTTTTTTGGGAGAGGGGGGGGCAAAGCTCTTTACAAGAGAAACAATTGTTTGGCATGTTATTTTTCTTCACATTTAAAAAAGCGCTGCCAGGTATTTATTGTTTTAACATACTTGTACACATAAAATGCTGCATACGTATGTATGTATATATGTGTGTGTTTGTGTGTATATATATATCACTGATATGTTTACGGTTTTGTTTCAGTACTGCGAGTTCAAGTGCAAATGAATGCATCTACAATATGATAAAGTGATAGTGAAATATCAACCAGTTTACTCTCTATGAAGAAGCCTAGTTCAACCGCTGGGACATACACAATATTAATCAATCTTTTTTTTTTCCTAGCAATGTAATGTCAGCAGCATCCCTTTTTGAAAGTTTCAGTCACTTTGTCACAACCAGGAAAAACACTTCACTTGTCTGACTTTTTTTTTTTTAAATAAAAAGTCATCCAAATTTTTGGCATAATGGCTATCTATCATAGTTGAAGACAACAAGCTGTACTCAGACAGCAGTCAACAACACCATTGATGGAAAATGACATTTTTAAAGCTTTAAATCCCAAACAAGAAGTGCAAAGAGACAGAGTAATTAAAGCAACACAGTGACCCAATGTGCACTACAGCCATACTAAATATGCAGCTAAAGTGGGCAGCACCACATGAACAAAGTAAGCGGTGCCCCAAAGTCATCATACCCTTACGCCAATTGGCATTGTAGCAGCATTGCAAAATTGCCAGTTTTCGGTCCCTAACTGCATTTCAGCGCCAGTTTGAGAAGCTTAATGGCTGCCACAGTGCTCCAGTGCAGAGTCAATTTTACGTTATCCAGAGCAAGTTTCCCGAAACAGGATCTGTTTTTGAAAAACCACGCAGCTGAAGACCTTACTATTGCCACCATTGTTGAAAACAGGCAACGTCTATTCAGAGGGTTGCACTGGAGCTGTATATCGTCAAAACTCAAATTTACGCCCCACCTGGGCTTGCTTTTCAAATGAGACATTTGCAATATTAGGTTTGTTTGGGTGCCCACTCACCAAAAAAAGGAAAATAGTAAGAGCATGACCATTTATGTATGAGGAGCACAGTAAAGGCTTGCTTGACAATAAGAACAGTTGAGATGTGCATTGGCCAATAGCCTTCTACCTTTAGTGCAATATACTGGAATACAAATTCTGAAAAGTGACCAACAGTTAAGCGCGAGTTGTATCGTTTTTGGTAAGTGGTGTTATTGTATTACATATCCTGTAAGTCAGGTGAACAAATGTTTTGAGTCCATTAGTATACAATGTCCAAAATGGCGGTAGATGTACAAATGCAGAATTGACTTGTGGCAGAGAAGCTTAAACAGTACAAAAGGTTTCCCACACTTCCCAAAAGTGAATATTCTTCCTTGCTGCATGTTACAGCCATACCTTAATTATGTCCTCTGATCTTGTTTTGTTTTTGTTCTTTTTAACTTGCAAAACTTTATGCTGTGTAGCCTTGAGATACTATTTTTCATTTATTTTCTTTTGTCCCATCTCAACATGACAATGTCTCAAATGTTTGTTTGTTTTTTGCATTTTTCACAATTCCAAGCTTCCCAGGGATCTTAACATCAAAGTAACCTATGAATCAAAGATTATGAACAGATTTTTACAACATTTTTCATGCCATGGAGAAATTGGCTCATTTTAGGGGCGGATCTGTCTAATGCAGTGCGGCGGTCTGCATCCTGCAGTAATTTAAATTGGATCAACCTTAAAATACAGATTACTGACATTTATGGCAACAATGAACAACAAAACAAGCAAGTTGTTTGCTCCAAAGCAATATGCAGAGTTTTGGTTTTTTTTAACCTTGAAATGTTGAGTTCGCTCAGCTTTTTTTTCGTGTAGTGCAGCTAATCATTTAACTTACCAAGAAGCTTAGTGCAGGGTTGGTGAATACATTGATTGGCACCTCTTTTTCGTGACAGTGGGGCAGAAGTGAAGAACAGCTGCCTGACAGACACATATTAAGAAATGTTTCCTTTGGTGTTTAATTTCACACTTGATGACTCGGCTGTGATGTATTATTTTGTCGTTTTATGTGAACTGTTCTGTTGATGGCGGCGCGGGAACCCGCAGCGGCTCCTCTCTCTCTTGTGTTAGAGAGGAAAGAAGTTTCATCTGTGCTGTATGTTGCACATAGAGCACTTTTGACATTAAAGTTGACTTGAACTTGATCTAGGCAGACATTACATTAAAACGTCAATTTTCCATAGTATGTCTCCTTTAAGTCTGTCTCATAATTGTTTGAGTGAATGAAAAATGGCCCAGGGGTGTCATTCTCCTCAGGCCCACCATCATGCAGGTTGCCTTCATTTGCGTTGTCGAAGCTGTTCTTGCCGTGGATCTGTTTGAGGTGCTTGCGGAGCACCGGCTTGTGAGCGAACATCATGTCGCAGTAGTTACAGCGGTGAGGCTTGTCGCCGCTGTGCAGGTTGAGGTGATCCAGTAAAGAGCATTTCTGAGTGAAGGTCTTCCCACAGATCTTACACTGGAAGGGTTTGATGCCGGCGTGGACCCGCATGTGTCGATGCAGGTTGCCCTTCTGCGTGAAAGTCTTGCCACACAGGAGGCACATGAAGAGCTTGTGCATCTTGAGGTGGTTGGCGTATTTTTCCAGCTGTCGGAAGACGCGGCTGCACTTGGGACACTGGTGGTACCACTGCAATGGTTTGTCGTAGTTCCTCTGGTGACCGCTGGGTTTTTCTGCAGGGTTGGACGGAGAAGAGGGGCTGAAGGGGTCGTCTGGCATGCTCGGGGGCGCCGTCATTTCGCTCCCACGACTGTCCACGGTGGAATTGATAAGGGAATGTTGGGGCTCAGGTGAGCGCAGGGCCGCTAGAGAGCTGCTGGGAAAGGTCGCCTCCATAGACTCCACCTTTACTATGCTTATGTCACTCTCTCCCACGTCGTGCCTGGGATGTGCATCGGAGATCTGAGGAGGGGTTTTGGGCTGTATAATGACATCGTCATCATCATCATCGTCATCCTCAGTACTCATATCATCCTCTACGGGCTCCACCTTTTGTATAGTCTGCACCTGGCAGTTCTCATGTTCTCTCAAATCTTCCTCCCTGCCGGCTCTTCTCATCTCACCATCTTCCAGCCTGTGAGGAGGCTGTGGCTTGATGAACTTGTTTAGTGCTTGAGTGCACTGCTCGACAATGTGGCCCATTTGGAGGAAGCTGGCCACTGTCAGGTAATTAACCAGCTCTAGTTCAGGAAACTCAAGTTGGCCCGTGTAGCAGGACAGCAGTAGCTGCTGGCCAACCTTTGCCTCTTGGGTCATGGAGATCTGCACTTCATTGGAGTCCTGCTGAAGGATGAACTGGTCTCTTAGGAAAGACGAACCAGCGGCAAACACCACCTTATGACCGGAGACTTTGAGCTGGTTGATGCGGACTGTGACGTCACAGAAGCGTCGCTGGTGCCGAAGGAGGTTCATCTTCTGTAGCATGGAGTCGCCAAATGTGGCAAAGTGGAACTGCAGGATCACCTGGTTCTGGGCCATCGTGATCTACAGGCGGCAACGATGCACCTGTTGAAAACAAGTATGAACAGCATTGTTGATTTTAGATGCAATGGAAATGTTATTGTGAGAACAAATACATGTTGAATCAAATTAGGTATTTAGTCATATTAAAGCGGTCCGCAAAGTATTCACAGTGCTTCACGATATCTGCATTTTGTTATGTTGCAGCCTCATTCTAAAATGGAATACATGTATTTTTTTCCTCAAACTTCTACACACAACACCCCAAAATGTCAATATGAGAAATGTGTTTCTGAAAACAATGCTAATTTATTTGCAGCCTTAACCAAGAATCTGTGGGAAAGTCAAAATGGTAATGTTAACAATGATGACGTAAAAGATTTGGTGAAGCAAAATATTCCCCACACAAGGCCTCATGTAAGACTAAATTTTTAATATCTGCTTTAAGAATGATGTGTGGTAAATGCATAATGTCTTGCACCAGCCAAAACACCTCAAGCATCAGGTGTTCGGAATTTGCCCATCAAATCTGAAAAAAACAAACAAACAAAAAAATGTGTGTGTATTTTTCCATTGTTATTACCAAATTTAGCGAATCAACCACAGGTAAAATCTTTCTTGAATAAACATATTTTGGAGGTTTTCCAGTCAGGTTTAGAGATGATACATGGCACTGGAGATGTGTGTCTTATTTTTTGGGATCTAACTGCAGCGTTTGATACAGTGGACCCCAGCATTCTGCGGGCTCGTTTGCAACGCCAGGTGGCCATTAGTGGTAGCGCTCTAGAGTAGTTTAGATCCTATTTGGCTGACGGGCCTTTCTGTGTTAGCCTAGGTTGGTCTGATTCACACTCTGTCCCTGTCGTATGGTATTCCACAGGGTTCTATTTTGGGGCTCCTGCTGTTTTCACTGTATTTGCTCTCCTTAGGTTCCACCCTAATAAAACATGGCATTTCCCTCCACTACTATGCAGATGACAGTCAGATCTATGTCCTTCTGATCAAAGAGGATGCGTTCTCCTTAAGACCACGTTTGACCTGTCTGGTGGAAATCAAAGCATGGATGTCACTGAATTTCAGAAATTTCAACAGTGTTTGGTCTCAGTGGTCCTGGTACATTTCACCCTGTTGACCTGGGCTCCGTAGTCCATCCATCCATTCATTTTGCAATCCGCTTATCCTCACAAGGGTCGTGGGGGGTGCTGGAGCCTATCCCAGCTGTCTTCGGGCAGTAGGCGGGGAGACCCCTTGAACCAGTTGGCAGCCAACCGCAGGGCACACAGAGACGAACAACCATCCGCACTCACACCTAGGGACAATTTGGAGTGTTCAATCAGCCTGGCATGCATGTTTTTGGAATGTGGGAGGAAACCGGAGTACCCGGAGAAAACCCACGCAGACCCGGGGAGAACATGCAAACTCCACACAGGGCCGGAGCTGGAATTGCTGCACTGTGAGGTCGACGTGCTAACCACTGGATCACCGGGCTTCGTAGTATCTTATCTAAAGCCAACTGTCTTGAACTTGGGTTTTAAATTGAACAGTGATTTTAAATTGAACTGGCAAATCAATGCTGTTGTTAAATCCAGCTACTTTCATCTTAGGCAGCTGTATAAGGTAAAGCTCTTCCTTTCTCATTGCACTTAGAAATCGTAATTCCTGCCTTTGTGACTTCTCGGCTAGATTTCAAGGCACCAGAGCGCTTGAAGGCTGCTTCAAAATAATCTATGAGAGTCTCAAACACATAAGCTATGAGTTCAACATTCTCCGATGCAAGTTTTAATAAAAGAATGCCTTAACATGATGACAGTCATATTCTTATTGGAACTCTTAACTTCAAGTATGTTTCCTGTAAAAGAAAGTGAGTCCATTGAATTTACAAAATAATACATGCACGTCATGGCGCATGGTCAGGATGGTACCACCTCTGCCTTAATTTGAGCCAGGAAAGATCCTGTAATATCGCTTCAAATCTAAATAAAGGTTATTGTAATCATTATTAATAAGAAGATATGTACCATATACATATATACTTGTACCGACACAATTATACACAATAACAAAATAATACAATACTGGTGATCATAATAATATAACACAGGCAGTATTGTTACAACTCATCAAGATTTTGCACTTTTCCTATACCTCACAAAAATGTTGATTTTATATTTCATTTTCAACCCGTGTATGTTTGGACATTGTTGTAGGTCAATATTCAGTCAGTTCTAAATTTTCACTCCCCATACAGATATACATCAGCTTTGCATTGTTGTCCTCGGGCAATTTATCTTCTAAGTTCACAAGTTCCACTCAAACCAGTCAGCCTCACCCTCTGAAAGCATATTTCAGATCCTGCCCAGAGGTATGTTTTTTCCCCCTCATTTTATACAGTAATTGTACTGTTGTAAATTCCACAAGATGAAACTATTTTAAAAATGTAGGTTGTTGAGGCAGTGCATTTGTATCGTGAAGGTGTCCAACGTTATGATTTGCTCTTACAGATCTTTTTTGCAAACTTCTGAATAATAATTTAAATATGGTAGTACTACAGAGCAGTATAAAATGTGTAATGAATACTGGCTGGGAAATGTTCTACTTTCACCCGGAAGTTAATGCTTTTTGAAAGTTTGGATCTGACATGTTTCATGTGCAGTTTGCAGATTTTATTGTCAACAAGTACCCCAAGGAATATAATCTCCTCTCCTCGTTCTATTTTCTACATCTTCTATTTGCAATTTTACGTGGTTTACAATGTTGACATTTGCAAATACAATTCAATTAGTTTTATTTATAACCTATTGTTATCAGGCTGTTTTTAGGGTCTTTTGGGTGTTTAACTTCGAATTGAGCTCATCACTTGACATTTCAGTCTGCAGGTATCTGCAATTCCACTTGAATAGCGGCTGTATGTACTTTTGACATCGATACATTCTCATGTGTGACACTTGAGACACACGAGTAATGAAAATAAGGCACGTTGCAAGCAAACTACCATTACAATTATACAGGAAATTCAAAGTACTTTGAGGAAGCTTTCCAAATTAAATTTGTGACAGTTTATGAAACATACTGTAGGAAAAGACGTTTTAAAAACTACAGCAGTATTGTAGCTCTTTATAGTACTGTGCCACAAATCATAATTGGTCATTACAGTCCAATGTTTCATTATCGTTATACCCACATAACATGTTCAATTGTGGACATGTTGCCCACGTGAAACGAAAATTCGCTTGTTTAACAAAGTGCCTGCTCGCCATACAAGACACGAGGTGATGCTACGTGCTAACAATGAAGACCGCCAGTGCTCTTCTGCCTCTTGAGCGTTCAGCCGAACCTACTTCCGCATCACGGCAGACCGTAATGCTAACGGCTAAGTGGCTAGCTATTATTGCGTTGAACGCTTGAATGACACAGACACACTCACTGTGGTGTTTGAGGTTGTCGTCTCGTAAACAAAACAGGAGTGGGCAGCTTCTTCCTGGCCTGTCCTACCCGTTCCGGCTGTCGTTAGATCGCTTGTGGCACCCAAAATATTTTCCTCTCAACGTTAAAAGAGCACACCGCCTCCCCCTGCATTGGAGTATCATTGTACACTACAGCAGATTCATTTTGCAAAGTACAAGTACTGTACTGCAGATTCATTCGGACAAGTACAAGTACTGCAGAAGGGTAGCTATGTCATTCACTTGGTGCAAAAACATGGCGAGATTATTGTGCGCACTTTTTACATAAACAAAAAAAGGTTTTTTAAACACAATGTCAAAACATAATGTTACGTTATTATGTATTGAATATTTATCAATAATATATGCTTCTTGTTTTTTTCTGGATTTTAGACAGGGGTTACTCTACTTAAAATGTGCAATTGATTCTTGAAAAGGCATTAATGAATGGATTACAGTGTCATGCAAATAAGCACGTATATTTTTATTGTCCTTCCCATATTCGGTTTGTATTGTCAACGTTGAAAGTAAATGAGTGCTTTAAAATATATCAGCGACAAGGCTGTTACTCAATGCTTAATTCAAATATACAGAGTGAAGAAATGAGAGATGTAGAATGCTGAGAGCATCTATGATTGACGGCAGATGTTGAAATCCATCCAAACTGTTTTGTGTATTAAATGTCTGAATGCGGGCGGCCCGGTAGTCCAGTGGTTAGCACGTCGGCTTCACAGTGCAGAGGTACCGGGTTCGATTCCAGCTCCGGCCTCCCTGTGTGGAGTTTGCATGTTCTCCCCGGGCCTGCGTGGGTTTTCTCCGGGTGCTCCGGTTTCCTCCCACATTCCAAAAAAAAAACATGCATGTCAGGCTGATTGGACGCTCTAAAATTGTCCCTAGGTGTGAGTGTGGGCGTGGATGGTTGTTCGTCTCTGTGTGCCCTGCGATTGGCTGGCAACTGATTCAGGGTGTCCCCCGCCTACTGCCCGAAGACGGCTGGGATAGGCTCCAGCACCCCCCGCGACCCTAGTGAGGATCAAGCGGTTCGGAAAATGGATGGATGGATGGATGTCTGAATGCGAACTTGGATGAAAAGCAACAACAAATACAATTAATTACAAGTAAATAAAAACAATATCACTTTATTCACCACAGTGAATACTCAGCAATGTCCAAAACTGATTGAAGTACTGTGCACAAAATGACACAGTCATTTTTTCTTGAAAAACCTGGAAAATAATTAAAAGTTGATTAAGGCAAGATAAAGAAGTTCATAAAAAAATTTATTTCAGCAAAACAAACAGGGCCAAAAAAAACATGACTAAAACTATCACATAGTTTATGTGATTATAATTCAGTTAATATCAGAACCCGGAATCCCCCATGGTTGCTCATAGCCTGTATTTAATTAAAAACTAAGTGAAGAAGCGAACCCCGCCCAACATATGTAATTCATCTAAAATGTGAATGCTCTTACAAGGTAAACATCTTTCATGCTCACCATCCTTACCAAGTGTAAGTGCATCCAAGCAAAACCGCGAAAGCGATTAGTCCTACTGAGGCAGCAGCACACAGCGAGGACATCTTCACAATATAGGATGTACCTATGAAAAACATAACAGGCTATACACGTATTTGCATTGCAACAAACTCTTACCAGCGCCAAACACCGCAGCGGTGTTAATAATTATTCAAAACAAAGGAACTTAACACTGCTGATACTCTAGCTATGATGGATATTTACTCTATTTCCTTCTGTATTGATGACACATCTTTCAACAACAAAGGCAAATTCTGAGTGCGGGAGTGGAAAAAAACATTTCCCATTCATTTGAATACATTTAAATTGGAAGAAAAATCTTGCAAATCAGATGCTTTTTGCAATGACTAGGGGGAGAAATCATTTTAAAAATTGCTGTCAAATGAAATGTTGTATCAATAGTGCTCACTCATCATCCCAGAATTTTGCCAAAGTCGTAACTACCGCTACCTGTAACTTTAGCCCACAGGACACAGGAGCTTTTTGAATCCTACAACAACAACAAAAAAAAAGAAATAATTTTGAGTCCCTGAGTCCACATATTTCCATTTTTGTACTATCGTTGCACTCACCTTTTTCCACCGACTGACAGTACGCAAGATGATGTAGTAGTTTCTGCCTTTCTTGAGAGGGGCATTGAAAAAACCTCCATAATAGTGACCATCTCCCACAGTAAAATGAATCTCTCTTCCAACATGGCTACTGCGCATCTGAGCTGCAACGTGTCCCTGTGAGGAACCACTTTCATCCGAAGTCTCTTCATTCACAGGAGACGAACAGTCAAACACCAGAATTCCTTCTAGAGGAAGTATGAACACTTGGTAAAAACTGTCAAATGAAAAGATTGAAAACAACGGCTTTGTATTAGATATCAAAAAAATGATAGATGTACACTGCACAGATACAATATGACCGCTTGCGCGCGCTCGTGAGATGTAATTCAAAAACGGTATTAATCATTCTTCGCAAAGAATGAGGAATATTAATTCAACAACATGTTCATTATTGTGGGTGTAGTTTGCATTGGCGTGGAGCTGCTGTGCAGAGTCATTCAAAATTGCGTCATATCTTTAGCAAATATTCCAGATCCTGTTCTCATGAGATTGTGCAAGTGTCACAATAATGTGGCTGGTCGAGGTAAGGATATGCTATTTGTGTTTTATTGGGCACATTATTATAAACATTTAGTCCTTTAAGGGACAGCGGTTACGACAGTGGACATCTTATCATGTTATCAGGTTACATTGTGCATGAAAGGGTTAAATTTCATTTACCACAAAACCACCATGTACAGTTCAGGTCTGTCTTTTTTTATTTTTATTTTTTTACCTTATTGGGTCAAGAGTACTCGGTGATCTGCGAAACATCAGAGTTGGTACAGGAGTCTCATATTCTCTGTAGTGGACATCTGGTACTGCAGGTGCTGTCAAGGTGCCATGTGTATAAATATTACATGATCTCATTTTTTCCATATCACTAGTTATTGGTACAGTGTTTCCAGTTCCAAAATAATTAGACCATTAATGCAGAAAAAACACAAGAATTTGTTCGGGAATAGCTCAGTATGTTAAACACAAAATTTTGTTTGAATTGGACGAAGGATTAGAGTTAGGAGGCCATGGGGGGAGGGGGGGGAGGTCGAAACACAAGAAATGTTAAGATAAAATACATTTTTCTGTTATTAAAAACAACAAAACTAACTACACTCAAAAAAAAAAAAAAGAAATCGCAACAAAAAATCGCTGTCTGAATTGAACAGTTCAACTGAAATGAAAGAGGGAGTTTGCAGTTGACAAAAACAAACACGTTTTGTCACACGAAAACTGTTTGTGTGACCTGACGGTGGACTATTATTAAACGGACCTTTGAAAAAAAGAAATTCTGGCCTCATTTTATGTCTATAATTTAGATGTTATCATTATTTTAAAACCGACGCCATGTGAGGAGAACTAGCCAATCAGATTGTGGAGACAGTGCATGATCGATCTATCTATCTATCTATCTATCTATCTATCTATCTATCTATCTATCTATCTATCTATCTATCTATCTATCTATCTATCTATCTATCCATCTATCTATCTATCTATCTAGCCCCTGAGAGGACAAGATGAAAGAATTCGGTGCTACAACCCTGTCAGTGATACCTGTCAAACTGGTGTTAATAGTGATGGTGGCTGTGAATCCAGCAGACACTGCAGTGATAAAGATGCTGTAGTTTGTGGCTGGAAGCAGGTTGAGACAGACCTCCACTAAGTCCGCCTTAGAACTCAGAAACTGCTTCCTTTTGTCAAAAAAGGCCCTCTCATAGTCTCTGGATCCTATGTAGATCACCTACGATTGAAAGGTTACAATTCATTTACTTTGGCATCAGCAGCGGTTATAATTTTCTGAACAGATTGTTAATGGGAGGGGGTGGAGGTGGGGTGAGGGGGGGGGGGTTATGAATGCTCACATTTATCTGAGATAACCATATGATCAGCAGTGTGTACATACTTTTGCATTACCTTGTACATTTCTGTTTCCTCATCATACGTCTCTGCACTCCAATGCAAACATTTTTCATTCCAAACAAACAGTTGATTGATGGGCGGCTTGATTTCTGTGAGCAATGTCAGAACAACCACAGTTTTACTTCCCCTTTGAAGGGTCGCTAAAACTTAAACGGTACCAGATGTACAATCCTTTGTTGAACTTTGAGAACCAAACACCACATAAATGGCTCACCGATGCATTGAAGCGTAGCTGTCTGCCACACGCCAGAGCTGCTGCACATGGAGACATTGTTGCCCCTCCAGCTGTGATAGCCATTCACACAGCGATGGATCACGACACTTCTGTTATGAAAGACCACCTCTGAGTGGGCAAGGATGGGGACCGGGCCACATTTTGCTGGGAAAACAATGACACTCATTAATCACATCTTGCAGCAAAAAAAAAAAAAAAAAAAATCTTCGCCACATCGTGAGTCAATTACTGTTCTCCTCTGTGAAAGATCAGAATAATGAAAACAGATGAAACAAAAAGAAAAGTGTATTTCTAATGCTCGCAAACAGGAAGTGTTCCGCGCACAATTTGTCAAATTGTCACTTGATTAAACAATATGAAACTGAATGCAACAACAAAATAATGTATTTTGATCGATTTTGATGGTTTACTGCAGCTGCTGCTACAAAAAAAAGCCACTCCTGGTGAAAATAATGTTGAACTAAAATATCCACACCGACCAACCAAAGAAAATCACCAGAAAGAGAAACGTTTTCGACTACTTTAATTGAATCGTTTACCTAGATGTGAGACGTGAAAAATGAGAACAGCCTTCACTATGATGCATTTACTGATTTACACTGTGGGAAAACTCCAACCACATCAAAAGCATGTGTTCAATAAAAACTTGATTCTAACTTGCCTTTACTGTGTGAATACTTGAAATCTCAAAAGAATGCACGAGATGAATAGATCCTGCATATATTTGTAAAAGGACACTCAACTTAATTGCTATACCTTTGCAACGTAATGATACGTTGGCCCACTCGCCTGATGTTAGACATGTGGAAATATTATCTCCACTCTCCTGGTAATATCCATCCACGCACTCATACAGGGCAACACTGCCAGGACTAGTGGAGCGGTCCCACAGGAGGTTAGTATGGGGGAGGGTTTGTGGGGAGCCGCATGTCATTTCTGCACACAGACAACAATGAATGAGACAAAAGCATATCTGGCAACTAGCTTCAACGCTCATGATTTGAGGACCCCCCAACTGACATGAATGTGCAACTGTTGTAATATTTCATTTGGACATTAATCGTTATAGTTACAAAACTCGACCCCAAGAAACAAATAAATACATTCAGTTCTGATCTTCAAACATTGCACCTTCACACCAAAGGTCAATTTCCTCCCACAGTCCATTCTGTCCACATGCCGAGAAGTTCCTCACACCCTTTGTGTCATATCCTTCATCACACTTGTAAATAACCACGCTGCCAACATGTGACGTGCCATCCCACAGTCTTTTAGTGTGTGGTTTCAAAACAGGATCCTGACATTTTATTTCTACAACAAAAAAGATGGCAACTCATTACATGTCAGGAGTTAAGCTAAAACTGACATCACATCTTACTTAACACTGATTAGGAATCACCATTTTCAGCATTATCACCTTGGCAGCGCAGAGAGGGCTTGTCCCATTTTCCAGCGTCAGTACATACAGTTTTATTTATTTCTCCAACACTGTAATATCCAGATTGACACTGATAAGCAACCTGAGAGCCCACAGTGGAGATGCGGTCCCATAACAGGAGTGAATGAGAGATGTCAGGAGGAGAGCCACAGTCAACTTCTACAGAGATGAACAATAACATTTTTTGAATGTGACATCGTTTGTGCCAGACCAATTAGTGCAAATCTCTGTCATTACCTTTGCATGAAATGTTTGGCTTTGTCCAGGTACCATTGGATGTGCACAGTGATACGGCATTGCCCTCACTGTGATGAAATCCTTGTTTACAATAGTAGTTAACCACACTTCCGGTGGTGGAACTGCCATTCCACATATGTCCAGTGTGTGGCACTGTATGGGGTTTTCCGCATGATATCTCTTGGAAGATTCAGGCAGTTACACACATTTAGTTACATTGAGACCATAACGCCCTAAACACATAACATACCACATTCTGTGTTTTTTTTTTGGGTTTTTTTGTCTGTTTTATGTCACTTGCCCTCATTGGGGTGTGGTGATGCGTTTGAGATGGAGCCGATCAAATTTCACTTTAGGTGAGAGACACTCAAATATAGCTATGTACAGTATAATACAGTAATGACTATTAACATCTATGGACAATTGAGAGTCTTCAATGAAGCAAACATGCATGTTTTTGAGACTGGGGAGGAGTCACGCAAGCACGGGTAGAACATACAAGCTGGAAGGCCGGAACCTAAATTTAAACACCAACCCTCCCAGCTGTGAAGAAGACATTCAAAGCAGTTGGTCACCGTGCTGCCGATATTTATACAGTTCTTTGCAAAATACATAGCTGACCATAAAATGTGCTGGTTTTAGCAAAAAAGGTAAATCCATAATCTGCAGGTACAGTCAAACCTCGGTTTTCGAACGTCTCGGTTGTCGACCAATTCGGTTTTCGACCAAAAATGTGGATTTTTTTAAGCCTCGGATGACGAACAAATTTCGGTTTTCGAACAGCTTTCTGGAATGGATTATGGATGAAAACCGAGGTTTGACTGTAATTAGCGTCATCCCCAAAATATATTTTTAATGTACTGTAATTTCCAATGGGGGCCACAAAATGGTGGATAAGAACTACTTTTGTCTAAATGAAGTTTCTCAACTCACTTCAACAGGTCCTTGGCGCCAAGATGACAACAGATGGCACCAAAGCAATGTAAAAAAAAAATACTCAGAGACTATAAAAGGATTTTTCCAAAGCCGAACTGTTGCCCAGAGTTTTACTTGTGTTTGTCCGTGTGTTTGTTAGCAAACTCGCCACTTCCTGGTTCATGGTGGATCACAAACTGATGGGAACATCATTTGGACTCTGGGGGGGTTTAGATGTTCCAATGACTGTCGTGACTCAAACGGTGAAAATAATTTCCTGCATGTGAAATTGACTGCTCTATAAAAAGGAATTAAAAACAATCTAAGAGCGGGCGAAGATGGGATGAGATAGTGCACAAGTGATTTTGTCTAGTTTTGCTTTGTGGTGCAGTCTGGAATACAGTTCAGGCCATCAATGTTCAACGAATTGGTGATGGAACCTGTGTGCCAGCCCTTTGCCTCATCTACTGACCCCACCCGCTGCATACATTGAAACACAGTGACCCCACTAAATTCCCATTTGCAGATGCGCACTCGGCTGACTTAAGGTTATTCTGTACGACTTCATACAACGGCCAGAGAGGAACAGGCTTTCGAGTCACACGAAAAAAAAAAAAATCTACAAGAAGAGTTAGTGTACCTTGGCAAAGCATAGACGCGCCCTCCCACTGCCCTGCAGTGGTGCAGCTGAAGACACTGCCGGGTCCAATGTTATGATAGCCCGAGTTACATTGATACAGCACCTCCGTGCCCACCCTTGAACTCTGATTCCATAGCATGCGTGAGTGAAGGAAGGTGGGAGGAGAGCCACAGTCAATCGCTGAGAGGCAAGACAGTGACACGTGGCATGAAATCACTTCATTGAGTCGACCGCAATTCATGAACATGAAAACCGATAACTGAAAACGGATTAAATCAAACATATTGAGTAGATTCCATAATCCAACTTCATGGACAATTAGACCACTCTGGCTAACATACAAAGGTCATAATCATAAGTGAATGAATTGATGCCAAAAATAAAAACGCGGGTGTTTGCATGCAATAGAACCAATATGAATTGCGAATTGGCTCTTTTGCACGTGGTTCGTTACCTTCACAAATCATAGAGAGCCCACGCCACAGTCCGTCAGCGCCACATATTGAGGTGTTGTTTCCACTCCTCCACAGAAAGCCTTTGTCACACTCAAATGTGGCCACGCTGCCAAATGTTGTTCCTGTTGCTGACAACAGTACCATGTTCTGTGATGTTGGCTGGCCACAGTCCACCACTGAATTGGGAGATACGCTGTAGTCAAACACACTTTCAAGTCTCTTGGTCACATCGGATCATAATTGACACCCTCACACGAATTGCAACAAGTTTGAAAAATGCAATTTGACCTTGACACGAAGCCTGGCCTTCGTGAGGGTGAAATGATTCGGTCCCATTGTGGACTTGATATCCCAGCTGACAGCTGCAGTCAAAACTGCCATCCAGGTTCCTGCACTGACCTCCTTCTCCGCAAATCCCCACCACGCTGCACTCATCCATGTCTGCATAGCCAATAGGAAACAAGCATGTTACTCAACATTCACCTTGCTAGCCTTTAACCGGCAACGCCCGATACAGCCTGTGATATTAGTTGAATGTAGAAAGGGGATTACTCCAGTGCAGGATTTAATTTCTTACATTGAAAACTGTGAATGTGACACACGAGGTTGACTTTTCACTTCATAGTTGACGTCAATGAATTTACCCTGGCAGTGTGTTCCATCATTTGGAATGAAGACTGCCATGTTATTGGAAGCCGTGTATCCAGCCAGACAGGTGCAGTAGTAGCTGCCGTATGTATTGTGGCATCTTGTGTGCTGCCCACAGATCTTCGTGACTCCTATCTGACACTCGTCTTTATCTAGACGCAACAAAACCAGAATGGGCCTTAGTATCAGTTACAATTGAGTGAGATTAAATACAGGAGTTAAAACAAAAAAGAAAAGCTTTTACTGATGTCGTAATGCTTGTTTTTGATTTGACACTGCAAAGAGGCATTCATGTTTATCACATGTTCACTTCAATAATGATAAGGATATACAGTATCGCAATCCTGCTTCGACAGATCACACAAACTTATTTACAGTAAATTAACTTTATACTTCTTATTATTCCCTTTTCAGACATGTTAAGTTAATACGCTGTTGTAGGTTGTTTTTTTTTTGGTGTGTGTGTTTTTACTGTGCCCTGCCATTGGCTGGCAAGCAATTCAGAGCCGACTGCCCGAAAACCGCTGGGACGGGCTCCAGCATACCCTCGACCCTTTCATTCATTATTGTGGTTTTGGTTTTCAGCGGAGTAGAATTTAAACGCACTAAATTTTTAGGGAAACTATTCTCATTCCACAGTTGCGGAACTAAATACCTGTACTTCAAGTTATGTCTTGAGACTGGGATGACATTCTCAGCCAATACACCACTACCAACCTTAATTATGAAATCTCATAATTATCATTGCAATCATCTCTAATGATGCCGCTGAAAATTGATATTTCTTTTGATAAATCTCTTTCATTCAATCTCATAATTCTCTTACATGATTATGTTTCCACATGACAATGATTCCATATTTGCAAATATGCTATAAATATGTTAAAAGGACTCCATACCAATATACTGTACTGTATGTATGGTTAACTTGTACACCGAATGTCAAAAATTCCTGTAAAAGTGCAAAGCAGTAATAACTTGATACAATGTCATTTTTAGCTTATTAGGATTTAGATGTTCGATTTGCAGTGAACATTTTGTAATGTAATAACTGAACTGAGTGCACATGGAGTGTGGTTGCACTATTACACGCGCTTTGCTTGTGTAACCGGCACATTTTGACACTGTGAAATAAATCATTGTAAATTCAACATTACCGGCATTTCAAATTCCTTGAGCCAATAGAAAGCTTTGAACTTGGAACTAGAAACACTTGCATGAAAAAAAGAAAAGGATATTTTTCATGATGCATCGTTCCTACCTTGGCAAAAGGATCTTCCATTTCCTACAAAGCCATACTTGCAGTTACAAACTTTTCCAGAGTTATCAGGCTTGTCATCGCATGTGGCGTTCACATGGCAGCTCGAGCACACATCTGGAGCGTTTGCAGCCGCTGGCGCCACTGAGAGGGGAGAGAGCACCTGTCACTCGCACCCTTTTCTTGGAGACTTTGTATGAAACATTGCACAATCCTCAAAAAAAGCAGTGTTGCACGAATACGCTCACCTGAACACGCACCACAAAGAAGAAGAATCACAAACACAGTTGTGCTTCTCTCGTCCATCTTCTGCTTAATGACTCCTTGTTGTGGTCTTCATTTCATGAGAAAGTCATCCTTCTCTTTCCCACTTCTTGTTTCATTTTGAACTTTTGTACTGAGAGCGCCCTAAGGACACTGCAGAACTGAGATAAAGTTGGGGATATTCAAAATTGCCAGCTGTACTCTTTGGCGGTTTTGCGGTCAAATAAAATATGATATGTTGACACATTCGGTTGCACTTCACATGCGATACAATCATGGCATCTTGCACACCCCCGGTGTGGAAGTTGATAACAGGCAAATTCTCACAATTTGGCAATTTCATCCATCATTTAGGAAACCGTTGAAACCACTGCTACTGAACTGGAAAACTTCAAACATGAACATGCTGGATTTAAAAAAAAAACAACATGTGGTCAATAAAGACGAATACCACTGCTCGGGGAGCCATAAATGGACGGAAAAATACCTGAGTGCGGTTTACCTGATAGCCTTTTAACCTTGTGACGCAAATATACCTCACACAACTGTCTGTCATTAGACTTGATAGTAAATGGATGTGTCAAGCTATGAGGGTGTGTTATATTGACAAGGGTTTTTTTTTTGTGGGGGCGGGGGGGGGGGGGTCTGATGATGTGCAGTGGGAAGGGGAGATAAGTCACACGAACTGCTATCTCCCCATTCAGTTGAGTGTTCCTAACTGGCGTCTGTCACTCAAACCAGTAAGCCAGTGCCTCATTTCATTACCATGTTGTTCAGGACTGATTAAGCCCACAGTCTACGCAACTTTGAGAACGTATAAATAACCACCCAAGAGCACTGACAAAAACATTCGCAAATCAACTATGATTCCCCTGTTAAGTGTGCCTTTTAAGTCAGAAACGGCATCACGCCCATCATGTCCCATTGAGTACAGAATGACGAAGTTAATACCATCTTGCTGAATAGGCTGTATTATTTCAGCCATCATAAAAAAAAAATTAGGTGAATAATGTTTCGTTGTACTGATATATTCTTATAATTTGAATTGAAAAAGTCCATGCAATTGATCAGGTTCATGGGGAGCTGGAGCCTATCACAATTGATTCTGGGCGAAAGGCGAACTACACCCTGGACTGGTCGCTAGTAAGTCTCGTGGCACGCATACAAAAAGACAAACATTAACACGCTCACATTCATGTCAAAAAGAGGGAAGTGAATGTCAACACCATCAGTGCCATCCATTTGAGTACACAGTTTCTGTTGGCCTGCCTCGTATTCTAATCAAATCAAACAGAGCCCACATCAAAAGTTAACAAGCTCAAACAGAGCACAGTATTTTTTAAATTATAAATAAGAATATAATGCAGTCCCAGGTTACAAGATTTCACACTTTTTCATCCATTCATCCATTTTCGGATCTGCTTATCCTCACAAGGGTGTGCTGGAGCCTGTCCCAGCCGTCTTCGGGCAGTTGGCGGGGGACACCCTGGACTGGTTGCCACCCAATCGCAGGGCACACATAGACAAACAGCCAATCCGCGCTCATACTCACACCTAAGGACAATTTAGAGTGCTCCATTAATCTGGCCTGTTTCAAGAGTTTGTTTTAAAAAAAAAAAAATCCACAATTCCAAAGCAATGTCTGATGATTTTCATAGTTTAATTTCATTACATTTTTAGTCATTACTTTTGTGATATTCAAGTTACTTCTGTGACCACTCCCCCCCCCCCACCCTCATGTATGGTCACAAGCCTTGAGTTGTGACCGAAAGAACAAATATCACAGACACAAGCAGCAGAAATGCGCTTCCCTGTAGGGTGTCTTGACTCTTCCTGAAAGATAAAGGTGAGAAGCTTTGTCATCCAGGAAGGGTTCAGAGTGGAGTTGCTGCTGCTGTTGCTGTTGAGCAACCTCCTACTGGCTCCCAAAGCGGCTCCTAAAGTATAAGATATCCTTTATTTGTCCCCAGTGTGGGACAAATAAAGGATATCTTATCTTATCTTAAAGCCGCAGCGACCCGGGTACCTGCAGACCCAGTTGTCGGCTGTTGACTGGGAACTGTTCGTAGCCCGAAGGCACGCCCAACACCGCTTGGAGGTCGTTCCCGAGTTGGGCTGGGGTTGCTGCTTTTCTGCATACATAGGAGCCAGATGAGGTGATGATGTGGTGTCGATGTAAAAACGGAAGGTTTACAAAATGTATTTAGCTCTGTCCGTCTGAATTTTAAATTTTCACTGCAAAATCGACAACAATGCCACAATGTTTTTTTCTATTTTTTCTCACCAGCTTTTGAAACATTTTTTGTATTCCGCCAGAGAAATACAAAAAAACAGATTCATTGTGGTTAGAACAAAGGTGACATTTTTATTTGGATCACATTACAAATTGTATTTATACCAAACGTTGGACCCTTTTCCTGTCATTTGTCCTGATTGCTTTAAATATGTGCTCTCGGGATTACTTCGGTGCACCTCCTGAGACTGTCAGTCATAGAATGGCGCAGTAGCAGCAATGTTGACTTTGCCGTGAAGTCTTGTGCTCAGGAAGCGGCTCTTCAGAAGGCGACGATTCACCCTTCCAGTGGCACCCCAGGACGCTGGAAGTGTTTACCAATCTTCCACACACCAGGTCCGCGGCTTTCCCATCCATGACGGTCAAGTTATTCACCGTTTTCTCTCTTAGGGACATGTCGCCATCATCATCGTCATCTATCAGCACAAACTCCTTCAGATAAACCATTGTCACCCCATAAAGGCTGTGATTCTCTCCTTGTTCCTCCAAGGTGTGCCCGTCAACAAAGTTCAGAGTGGAGGTCTCGGTCAGGGTCTCTGGTGGGTCTGTGGAATTGTCTTCTGGACCTGAATAGGCCTGTGTGCTGGAATTCACAGTCCACATGGAGATCCTTTGAGCGTTGGTTTCCCTCATACTGAACTTTTGCTCAGTGCTGTTGCATGATGTATTGTCTCCGTTTGTGATCTGCTCCTTCATGGTGTGAGAGCCATTGCCTGCAGCGTGGCCATTTTCAGAATGCATCTTAAAAGCCACCTTCTGGTCGTCATGGTACACTCGCAGACTGCTGCACCCTGGTGGCGAAGAGAGGGGGTTGCTGGGAGACTCCGCTTTTCCGAGTGTCTTCATGTCATTATTTTGCCTCAACACTGCAAAAGGTCAGAAAAATGAGAACAAGTAGATTGTTGACACTTTAAATAGCAGTCCAAGACAAAAACGCACCGGGTGGATTTTTTTGTTGTTGTAAATCTCTCTCTTTTTTTTTTTTTTAACAATACAACTGCAGGCTCACTACTGTTCAAGACCTGAAATCAAGTCCTCAAACTGTTACTCAGAGAGTAACTGTCTCAGGGTATGTCAGAGGATATACATTGTACATTTGAGCTACACTTTTATGTGTGTCCCCAAATATATTTTTTGGCACTCTTGCCCACTTGATTATTATAATTTTGAGACCTACTTTCTGGACTTCAGGTTACATTTAGGGCCAACAGAAGATTATACCTCGTTGAACAGACACGGACATCAATTGCTGTCCCATTTCTCAAGGTGTGCAAGGGAGCAGAAACACTGCCAACGACCTGCAATTACTTTGGTAAACATGGATCCATGTGAGTGATGCTTACAAAGTTGCCAACTACTCATTAACATTGGTTTGCGAAATGTCAGATTTATATATTTTTATTTCTTCAAGTCGCTGGATACGGAAGTCACTAAATTACTTTTCAAATATTTCCAACACATACAGTAAATGATTTTCTCAACACGTGCACTAGTACAATTCAATGAGATTCAAGAGTTGTGTCAAACATCCTTTCTTTCGAAAGATAATGTTCACTTTGGTGATGCGAGAGAAGACAATTCAGTTATTTTCACACTGCCTACTATATTACATTTTGAGGTGCAAAGCGATATCTTTTAAAAAGATATTTACCGTTGTCATTGTTGGGGCAACATATTTCATGGTGATGCATTGCCCTTTTATTCTGATCCAAACTCCAGAATTATAAATTGATAACATTTATCACAACTTTAACGCATTGATTTTGTGATCAGTTAACACTATCCATTCACCTCAAGAGCCGTGAGCATTTTTTCGGTGTTATTTTATGAATACTTGCAATCTCCTCATTAGGACATGAGAAGGAGAACAAACTGTCATTTACTACTGGCCTCTCAAAATGAATAAATGGTACTGGTACTCTTGCGAGGCAAAAATAACTTGGCTCCCGAAGGATGACCTCTTTAAAAATGGAGTCAGTTGAACTCCAGCAAAGTGAGAAATAACGGAGGCATTCGTTCCAGCCATGACACGCCAACATAATGCTGTATATGTTTTTGTGCTTCACGTTTGACACGAGACCACTTTCAATTGTGCATGCTAAAAGCGCAGCAGTCTGTGACAGAGCACAGCACTGACCTTCTTTCACTTGACTGACTAGTAGGGATGACAGAATCAGGACTCTATGAATAAATGATGACAACCATGTACATGTTCAAGCTTGCTCATCTCCACCTTGTGGTTATGGCTGAGCGATAATAGCTGGAAACCAAAAAATGATTTCAACACGCTCAACGCATCACTTTATCAGTTTGACTTCTCCAAATCCGTTTTTGTTTTGGGATGAAATTCAAGAAGCTTTGATGGCACCAAGGCGTGACATTTTCTGCCTGTCTACCACTGTCCTTTCATAGTAATAAATCTAGCAAATGATATTTTTAAGTACCATGATGAGCATCTTGAGATTTTGTAGAAAGTTTATAAATGTATTACAACTTTGACAACATTTTTCATGAACCAGCATGCAAATGTTTCTCAAAAAACAATTTCTAACAGTTTCAGAAAAATACAATTGCAATTTACAAATATTAGAAAGTTTACCATATTCATTTTAAAAATCAATGTAGGAAATAATCTTGTGAAATCTAGTTTACAAAAAGTGAAACAAATTTGTGGAGATATCAACAAAATAACATAAGCCTTGCATTTCCTTACCTTTGCCCTGAAGTCCTTCCCAGCAGTTTTTTTTGCCTAAAAATTCATTTTTAAAAAAATCACATGGCACAGGAGGGAGTGTGGTGTGCAGCTCTTGCAGCACAAATAACGACCATCACTTTCTCATCTAGGCAACGGAGATCGTCTGTACCCGCCCTCACTTCATCTCATATACAACCAAATGATGGACGAATGAAATAAACATGCGCGCACGCACACACACGCACACGCACGCACACACGCACGCACACGCACACACACACGCACACACACACACGCACACACTGTAGTTCCACTGAGACTTTTTTTTTTTGCAATATACACTGCAAGAACAAATTTGGGGACAAATGCTGAAAAACATACTGTTGAATCAAATGAGCGTGAGGGAAAAACACATTTGCCTGGTCATGCATTAACTACGGATGCCTATTTTCCACCGGTAACAGATGTCACCAATCGGTGTCCCTCAAGTGAAACACTACAAATGTTCATATTGGGATATCATTAACTACACTGTATATAAACATTGACATATCAAATCAATCAACCACATTTGTGTGGGCTCCAAAAAACAAACCCGTGGAGCACTTTTCCCAAATTTTATCTGGTCTGTTATTTGCTTTTGAATCCAGTCGTGGTGGCAGCCGGACTTCTGACTGCTTACGATTAAGCTGTCCTTTCAAACTAGGCAGCATATTAGCCACTCTTATATCACAAGACAGAGTTCAAATCTTTAGCTGCCTGTTTGTATATGTCCCGACTGCCCTGCATGAGTGAACACCGCTTTCGTCCGGTTCCTGTATGGTAGGGCAATGCAAAGTTTGTGATGTACTCTCATAGTGGTAAGCAATCAGTTCAGGAATTGTTGGAACAGTGTAGGGAAGCATGAAAACCCCTTTATTTCTGTTCTACACAGTGAAGGTGTTTCAATAAATAATAGAGTTTCTTACATACATGAAAAATGCAAACCGCATTATGAGAGGGATCAAATATTGAAATGCCTTCAAACCCACAGAGAATGAGGCCTACATTAGAGTAGTCCAGTGCGTGGTAAAATGTGAGGCGTAGTATCTCCGTGCTGGAGCATGCAAGCACTTGATACTACGCCTCACATGTCAGTTTCCAAATTATTTTGGAAACTGACAGTAAAAAAAAAAAACACTCTCGCTGGTCCAAACATTGTCACACACATTCCGTAAGATCCAGTAGAACAGAGGTCCCCAACCTTTTTTCCCCCCACGTTTTTATGTCAGATAGATACAGCAATATAATATGACCTACATGAAAAGTGTGCTATTTTGGAAACATAATAATAAACACGAATCATGACACGAGGAACGTCCTATCTGGCCCCAACATTCTGTGGTCGCGATGTATATGTTTCAACGTGCCTTCAAAATAAGATACACCGCAAATAAAAAGTGCATGAAAAATAGGACTCACTATCACCGCTTATGATGCAAAGTAGGCTTGGTGCATTTGAATCTCTCGTTGAGATAAAGCTGTATTTGACATAGGACACCTGATACCGTCTATTAAATGTAGCCTTCTCTTTCGTGACAGTCGTAGGCTCCTCTTCTGTGTCCTGGCTGGTCCGTTTCCCCTTCCCGAAAAAACTTTAAGACGTTTGTTTTTTTATACGGTAACCTATCACGTGACCGCGAAGCGCGCATTCACCTGCGCCAAGAGTGACATACCGTAGACTAGGGGTGTCAAACATAGGGCCCACGGGCCACAACCGGCCTGCAAGGAGGTTTGATCAGGCCCGCAGGATAATTTATAAGTGAAAAAATGCATTAAAAAATACGGAATGAATATTTGTAATACGGTGCAATTCGTGGAGTATCCGCTAGGGGACACACTGTTTTGATCAGAGTAAAAGACAACATTGCTTTGATCAGAGAAGAAAACAACAGCAGCCTCAGTCTGTCACGGAGACTGACCCAACACCGCAGACGCTATCAAGGACATGTGAATACAGTGATCCCTCGCTATTTCGTTAAAATTAAAATGCATTACTATATTTTTCAATACCAATTACTTGTTAAAGTTTTGTGCCTTTGTACAATCAGTGGGATCAGTTGCAATGCATATATGTGAATGACAAAAGTAAATTGCACATTTGTCTAAGGAAAACTAAGGCGCTTCATGAAATGTTTTGTAAAAGATCTGTTTATTAAATTTCAACATTTTCCTAATGGTCATGTGCTTCTTTAGACCAAAACAAAGGAAAGACATTATTTTGGTTATTTATAGCAGAGTATGGTATAATTTTAATGGTCCGGCCCAATGTGAAATGAGTTTGACACCCCTGCTGTAGACTGATACAACAGAGAATCCGGTAATTTTTCAAAATAAAACATCTTTCAGATTCCGAAATGAATAAAACCGAAGGAATGTAAGTTATTTATTCTTTCTGTGCGGCCCGGCACCAAATGACCCGCGGACCGCCAGGTGGTTGGGGACCCCTGTAGTAGAAGACCTGATATAAAGATGATGAAGCTCAATTAACTGGCACCGTCCTATACAGTACTGCCAGTGAATTTTATAACTGTAATTGCAATGGTGAATGCCTAACTTAAATGTGTTATATAGAGTGGGGTTTGGGGGGGGGGGGGACTGCTGAATAGTTCTACCTCATGTGTCTGTACAAACATGTCCTTCTACCAAGTTTTGGCGGGAAGTCCCAAGAAGCTGTACATCACAGGACTCCAAAGTGGAGAAAACTCAATCAAGATACATAACACACTAAGTAGGAGAGAGTATAATTCCCAACAATTGACTGCTTCCCGTTTCAGTCAGGTCCGAGATATCACTCCCACTACGTGACACTTACTACCCCCGTGTTGCTGCATTTGGAACCCGAGGTCTTGGGTCGATGGCCGACAACTCCAAAATAACAGGGTCACTTTGCTTGGTGCCAACAAACGGTCCTTAAACTGGGCCATGATGTTCAGCGGGGATGTGATGACTCCAACCCCTGGCGATGGGAAAACAAAACAACCCAATGAGTGCTACAAAGACATTACAATTTAGCAATGTTACAAGAGATTATTCAACACTTGGAACTAAACCACAAACTCAATGATCAGAGATTACCATTGTGCTTCTCTATTTCAGCCAGGCAGACAGACAACATCCACAGACTTGAGATGGGCCGCAACTTGAAGCCAAACAGACAGGCTGGCAGATAGAGGAACCAATAGTCCAAGAAAGACCAGGCACATGGTGGGCCAGCACACAATGGAACTCTGAGATCCACTTGTCTCACAGCTTCGGAATTTTGACCTGCCAATACAACTGCACACAAAATGACTACATTCAGTCAGTCAAAAGAGAATTTAGAGTGGTGACAATGTACTTTCAACGAAAAGAGTTTTACCCCATAAGAGCACAACGATTTAGTTGAAGGAAATAACCACATTGTTCCAGCGACTCTACAACAACTCAGAGAGCTGTGTTCGTGTGAATGGGAAGGACTCAGAGTGGTTCCCCATTAACAGCAGGGTCAGACAGGGCTGCGTGGCCGTTCCTGACCTTTTTAACTGTGTCATTGACCACCTGATGATCCGAGTCCGGGAGCAAGTCTCAGGCGTGTCCTTCGGCAACTTCCCCCTGACCGACCTTGAATACGCTGCTGACACCACCCTGTTCAGTAACTCCCTCCAAGACCTCAGCAGTGCTCTCTCCATATACCAAACAGAAGCAGCAAAGCTGGGCCTCCAAGTAAGCTGGCAGAAAACCAAACTTATGTATACCGGTGACGGACCCCACCCCTCCCCCCTGTTCTTTGGCACAGACGAAGTGCAATTCGTCAATTCCGTCATCTACCTGGGCTCCACCATTACTAGCAGTGGCGATCTCAAACCAGAGATTGACCGGCGTTGTCATTCCCCACCTTTTATTTAACATGCTCAAACCAATTCACCAGAGAAGGGAAAGTTATGTTTTGCAATTTTACTTTTTTTTTTTTTTTTTAATAGCGTTTATATGTTTTAGTAGCCAGAGAAAACCCATGCAAGCATGGGGAGAACATGCAATCGCCACACAGGAAGGCCAAAGAAGAGATTTATAACCCCAACCACTGAACTATGAGGCCACAAGTTTACAATGCTTGCCGAGGAAAGTTTCTGACTTCTGAAATTCATACTGTGAAGACAACGTTTCTAATAAGAGCGATCGTCACTCACCCTCATTTTCATTGTTGGCTTGATGGCACTTGTTCTTGGACAGCAGTGTTAGGATGCTCTCCCACACGAGGTTCTTGGAACGGGAAATGGCAGACAGCAAGACATCCACTTCCACACCGACATCCACAGTTCTGTACACGAGGACTTGAATTTGCAACGTGAAGGGACCTTTCTTCAATTCATCAACTGGCTGATGCGTTTTGATGCTCTGGCGTACACAAACCAGACCTGGAAAGGTTATTCAGACAATATGATGAAACCTTGGACTCAGGTCAACCGTCAAATACATTAATACCCTGTAATAATGCCAACATTTATGAAAAGTTGTTTCTGTGAAAAACACAAATTTACAAGAAATCTACAATTCAATCCTTCATTAGTAATACTACACGTTAATTAGTACAGAATATCATGCATCACAGCAGTTAGATGTTGTTGTTCTACCCTGTGAGACCTGCATGGGTTTATTGTGTTTTCGTGTTGGGTCTTGCTGATGTCACCAAGAAGACCAGCAGCAAAACCAAAAACAAAACAGCCAAGATCCGAAGAGCCGAAACCTCTGTCACTGGCCAGTCCGCTCACTGAACTGTGTTACAGCCACCCAGCAGGGGCCAACATGTTTCTGGGGCCCTGCCAGAAGCAGGTGATAGCTGGCGACAAGCTGGAGTTTTCCCCCTATGTCACTCACTACCAGCAGGGAAACAACAGCAGGTTGGTCTTGCTGGGTGGCTGCGGCTCAGTTGGTTGAACAGGTGACCCATGGTTCGGGTCTCTTTGTTTAGCTGTTGCTACGGATATCCTGATAGATAGGTAGTTGGTGACAGCAGCAAGACCAGCATGAAGACACAACAATACAATACTTGTCTGTGTTGTTGTTGTTTTTTGCATGGTAGAATGCTAAAGTCCAACTAGTGAGGAAAAAGGCTGTACTTGACCTTAAAATGGCCAAGAAAGAAATGTAAGAAATGTTCGGACAGTTTGCCATCAACACGTTTTTCCAGTTTAAAAATTCAGCAAGAATTGATTCAGGAATTAACTTACCAAGTGGACTCAACCGGAAGTTGTGATCAGTAACTGCCATAAGCAGGAGAGTGCAGCACAGAACCTCGGGAAAGCAGAGAGGAATGTCTCTGTATTCACTGTCTGGATAATCCCAACCATAACCCGCAGCACTGCAAAACCTCTTCAAAAGCACCGTGTCTATTCTAAAAAAAAAAAAAAAAAAAAGAGGGGGGGGGGGGTCAACTGTCTCATGCTGCTCGGAAACATTATGTTAACAGACAGTCGGCCAATTAAGATCACCTGCAGTTGTCGACGGAGTAAAACACGTCGCTTTTCTTCTTCCTGCGTGGCTGGTACAAGCAGCCCTTTCTCCACATAAATGCTTTGGTCAGGTATTTGAGAAACAGATATGACAGCTTTGGAAGTCTCTCGCGGCAGAGTGCATTTGTTTTCAATAATTTACGAGAGCAGTAGATGTGCACATACGCAAAGTATATACAGCATACAGATAGCGACGCCAAAATACAATTCTGAACGTTTCTCATTTTTTTTTTTTTTGTATTTAGCAAAACACGTAAGAAATCGAATGTTGCGTACGTTGTTTTGAAGATACAGGAAGTAAGTTGGTTGTCTTTTAATGGCTGAAAGACGGCAGACGCATTGGGACAAATTACACAGAAAGGAAAGCAAATTATTCTGATGGAATTATAAATGTCTTTATTACCGAGGAGTTATACAAGAATATAACAGTTTTCATATTTAACTTACATTAGTCACCCTAAACCAGGCATGTCCAGCTCCGGGCGTGGAGGGCCGCTGTCCTGCCTGTCTTCCAGCTCTCCCGGCTGCAACACACCTGATTCAGATGATCAGCCAGCTCTGAAGCAGCATTAGAACATTCCTGATTATTTGAATCAGGTGTGTTGCTCTTGGGACAGCTGGAAAACAGGCAGGGCAGCGGCCCTTAAGGACCGACTTTGGACACCCCTGCCCTAAACCTTTAATCAGATTAATTCACAACAGTATAGGGAAGGGATACCCCAATATACTTTTTGGGGGCATCCATGTCTGAGTCTATAGTTTACAGCATAGGTGTCAAACTCAGGTCCTGGAGAGCCGCTGTCCTGCATGTTTTCCAAGTCTCCCTGTTGCAACACACCTGATTCAAATGATCAGATCATCAGCAAGCTCTGCAGAAGCCTGACGTTGAACCTGTTCATTTGAATCAGGTGTGTTGCAACAGGGAGACTTGGAAAACATGCAGGGCAGCGGCCCTCCAGGACCTGAGTTTGACACCTATGGTTTACAGGATCCGTTGATGCAAAGTTCCGCACTGGTACGCCAGCAATACATAAAAATAGCATGAATACGAATTGTCTCCAATTAACTTAGAAATGCACATAAACATGTATAAACGGTTCAACAATGTGTATACAGTACGAGTAATTATATACATTTCCATTTATATTATTTGGGCCAATCCATCAAATGAATGCCAATTGCTTTTTACAACTCTCAAAATAAAACAAAAATTACATCATTTTCTTTCTTTTTTTTGTTCGAAATTTGATGATACTGTACACATATTCGACATAGTCCGCGTGTGTACTAGTCGACATGTTTTATTTTCCGTCATTGTTTTCTAGACTGGAACTCTTCATGGGTTTTTAGTATAGAATTAGCAAATACATTAAACTATAGTCCTGACATTTATACTGGTAGAATGCTAAAATTAAGCACATTAAATGTCAATGCGCAGGATGCTGTACAAAAATGTATTTTCATTTAATTGTATAGCGCATAGGTGTCAAACTCAGGTCCTGGAGGGCCGCTGCCCTGCATGTTTTCCAAGTCTCCCTGTTGCAACACACCTGATTCAAATGAACAGGTTCAATGTCAGGCTTCTGCAGAGCTTGCTGATGATCTGATCATTTGAATCAGGTGTGTTGCAACAGGGAGACTTGGAAAACATGCAGGACAGCGGCCCTCCAGGACCTGAGTTTGACACCTAAGTGCAAACTTAGGTGAGTTGACCGGAGTGCAACTCTGACCACGACACACCCCAAAAACCAAACATAATATTGCGTAACATAAAATTATGATTTTACTCCTCCAGTTAAATACATATTTAATAACTTTGGGTTATTTAGTCACTTTGTGACCGATAAAATTATTTAAGAAAACACATCTTTTTGCCCTGATGGCTAATCAACGAAAACCACGTGGGATCGTGACATTCCCTACGACATACGAGCTGATTTGTGTTTAATCACTGCAGAAAAGGCTTATGATATGACAGTTTTTTAATAATTTTCGATCATTGCTACCCGATCGATATTATATATTCTGTAAATCCACAGCTTCCTGAGATTGTGAAGATGGAGGCAACTCATGGTTCCTTCTGCTTTGTCCAATCATTTTCTTCATCCAAACAGCAGCAACAAAACGATACACACGGAATTCACTGCAATCAAAGGCACTGCGATGGCACGAAAAACACGTATCATTGGACTTGTTGACATTCAATCTTGAACAGGGTTTCTGAGCAAGATGTGGTTTTCGCTCACCTCTCATGACGGTACGCACAGAGCGAATTAGGGTCATCATCTGAACTTTGATGCCTGGTTCATCACCAAATCCTCCAACGCCTTGGTCCACTCCCCATCCAACTACACACGTACATATTATTCTCACATCTGTCTATTCTACTCAAGCATAAATGTTGTCAAATAATAATCAAAACATTTTTATGACTCCTCAGTAAATTCAAAGTACACATATTCCTTGTACCCGTGAGGGGACAGTCTAAGATAGAGAGACGCTTAACCTTAGGTTAAAAAAAAGTCTCTTAATGTGAGAAACTGTAATCAATCGCCACCGAAATTAATGTGGACACATCCACTTATGTCCATTTCAATCGATGAAAATAACAGAACGATTACCCCAATATTTAGGATTTAATGTACGTTAAGCTTTTCCTCTCCAGAGATGCTCACTTTCGAGAAAATTCATAATCTTCTAAGGCCAGAAAAGTGTCATCAATCATCAGAAAAACTATGTGGACATCTGTACTTGCGTCCACGTCAACCTCTGAAAAATATAACTATTGCCCCAATGTTTTGAATATTATTGACGTAAAGCGTTCCCCTGATTTAGCGAATTTAAGCTTCTGCTGAGTGTCTATGCAGAGGAAAAGCGTAACGACCATAAAATCCTAATTATTCGGGTGATCTTTCTAATTCTTGCAGCAGTTATAGAGTGCATAGATGTACATGCCCACGTACTTTTCTGGTGAAGAATGATTGCAGTTTTCTGGGCTTACGCTTTTTCTAAACAGAGGAAAACACTTGACGTCCATAAAATACAAAATATGCGGGTGATCGTTCTAATACTTTCACAGGTTGGAGGGTCACACGTATAGATAGATGTCCGTATACATTTTCGTGACGCTTGAGCGCAGTTTTCTAACGCTAAACTTTCATCTTGATAATGAGCGTCTATACGGCGAGGAAAACGCTTCACGTCCATCAAACACCAAATATTGGTATGATCGTTTACACTTTCAGAGGAAATGGTGGGCCTATGTAGATGCCCAGATATAGTTTTGTGACAATTTATTGTAGTTTTCGGACATTAATGGCACATTAGGTGCCATTAAACTTGTCATACTGTCCCCTGGCGAGCAAAATGATTCCGAATTTGGTTCGTTATTTTGATTGAGCTGCTGAGTCAAACAGCATTGCTTCCCCACCTTAGCTAGGTTGCGAACATTAAATGTGTCGACGACAAAACTAAAAAAGGCGATGTAGAGTCATCATAACTTACTTCTGCTCAAAAAACGTTCTTCGTGCAATACAGCCACGGCATTCACGCAGAGAATTGCTGCTTGGATAAGCGAGTAAAGCGTAAACGCCATGTTATTACAATTGACAGCTGGCAAAAGCTATTTACGTTTGACGTAACCTACGGTGTCCTCGGAGGGGAAAACCTAGCCAGGTTAAACTTTACGTTGCAAAACAATTGTGCCACTTGGACTACTGTACAATGCAAGTCATGCGCCAAAGTTATTTGGCCTATACCAGTGGTTCTTAACCTTGTTGAGTATCGAACCCGACAGGTTCATCTGCACATTACACCGACCCCTTCATTTGTAAAAAATAAAGAGTATAATTTATTTACAAATTCAAGACATAAAAAGCCGCATTTATTAAAACCAGAAAAACTGTGAACACAAATAGTATAATTATAAAGCATACGTTTTTTAATTGAGGACAAAATGAACCAGCCAGCGATGGCCAAACGGGCTTGTCAAAAGGGGTGTTCACACAGATTTTGTCCACAATTAAAAAACGTATGCTTTATAATTATACTAATTGTGTACACAGTTCTTATCTGGGCATCTACATAGGCCCACCAAAGCCTCTGAAAGTGTAAACAATCATACCAATATTTGCCGTGTGAACTTCACACGGCAAGATTTGCTCTGGTGCTACGCCGGGGCTGCCCCAGAGTCGAGCGTGTCTTAACCTCCATGGCAGAGGCTCCGTCGAACCCCTGAGACTGATTCACCAAACCCCTAGGGTTCGATCGAACCCAGGTGAAGAACCACTGGTCTAGACATATCTTTATCCTATCCAGGTGGTTAAGTGGCTCCTACACGATAAAAAAAAAACCCTAGTTAAAATGTTTTCCGACATTGTTCTACCATCAGACACCCTAAGATAGAACTACGCGTAAACACGAGTCATGAGAATAAAAATCTTTATTTAGTGCTTTATTAAGTCTGCATAATATGCCCCACGCCTGAGAAGCTTGTGGTCAGGGGGAAAAAAACTACTTCAATACCGCCCTCTACTGGTAAAATTGCAACATCTATGTATTGACTGCAAAAAGATAACTGTTAAATACTGTACACACATACTGAACTACTATTATGCGTTTGTATGTAGGGTCCACGTCAGTTTTTGTAAGGTACGTTTTCACATTCATATGTTGTAGGCCAAAGATGAAACGATGTAACACTGGATCCTCCTAAAACATGGTTAATTTCCCCAAGTCCAAACGTCACGAGGTACACTTCCAAGTACAATCGTTAGTGCCTCAAAGTGAACACATATACATCGAGGGGAGGTGGAACACGTTAAGCTTGCACCGGAGACATACATACTGACAAAAAGGGAAGCGCAAATAAGTGTTGTATTACTATATTTCATAGACAGAACAAATACAGTACACTGAACACCACTGGGCCCACTGAGCGGCACATTAGCACTTTTCTTTGGGAAGAAAGAAAAGTGATCTCCCATGTTTTGAGAACACTTTGAAAGCTAGCTGACAGTTTATGGTGACAAAGCTTAAAAAGGCTACTATCATGGTCTTTGTGAAGAGATGAAGGAAGAGCAATTGCTTAATTGCAAATCCCCCCCACCACTGAGACAAGGAGCTGCAAATGGAAATTAATTCCATCAGAACATTTTGGGCCACATAAAGGAATGTTCCCAGCCCTCCAGGCCAGTTTCGTTGACAGCTATCTTTGTTTTTGTTTTTTTAAAACATTACTTTAATAGAAAGTGTGAATGACAACATTAAGTAGATTTATATATAAAAATACATGAGAATACAAAAAGTAGCAAAACAACTGGGATATAGGCTAAAACCAATGATGAATACTCATTGATACCTTCAATTAATCTTGATGAGACAATTCAATGCCTCTCCTCAGAGAGTGCTGTGTCATAAAGACAAAATAAGCTCTTGCGAATAGCTGATACTCTCTGGTCCCTGCCCAATGCACCCCTCAAAGCCTCGTTTGTAAAACAGGCCGCGTGTTGGGATGCAAATTAACTTCACCAGGGACACAAATACTGCCATATAATGACAAAGAAATTAACAAACATACTGAGCTTTCAGTTTGTTTAGGGTTTTTGGATTTTTAAACCAACATTCCTATTTGTCAGTTAAGTAGTATGTCTTATAACGACACAAGAGTTTAGGGGGGGAAAAAGGGGCCGGGGAGGGAAAAATTCAAGTCTAGCATACAGTGAGGTTGATTTCATTACATTTTAAAAAAAAGTTCCACTCCACGGCCACCTTCACTCAGCTACCTGAACTCAGACAAAACACGGGCAATATTTCTTTGAGAAATGAAAACATATGCTCAGAACAATACTTGAGAAGGTCCAGAGCAAAGATCTTTCAGCACACAAGCCAGCAACTGAGAAATATTCCAACATTTTTGGTATTTTTTCCCTACTTCCTGAACAAGAACACTTTACACATCATTTGTACCTCAGAGAGATTGAATATCAATACATGATTTGGGGAGAAGCAGTTTAAAAAGGTGCATGACAAAGATGACTAACAAAGTGCCAAATTCTTTACTCAAGTCTGTGTGTTTGTAGGGGTGCGTATGTGCGTACATGTATTGAGGTCTGTGGTGAAAGGTCGCAAATACTATGTAATGAACACAAATTATTCTGCTGGGATTTCCATGACGGGCCTCTATATTAGGTTTGCTCTTTGTATTTGTTTTCTTTTGAGGACTGTGGAGTTCCATTGTTGTTTAGGACATACTCGAACAGCGTGCAGAAGGGGAACCCATCTGAGTCAACACCTTGTCCAGCCACTGAAGAGGACCATTCAGATGCAACTCAATCCAGCACGGGGTGCTCGTGACTGTCTGCCTTCTGTGAGGGGGGAGAAGATGTGTATAAAAAAAACAAGAATGAATCCAAACTACACAACTTCGCCATGTGGAGACCTGCATTCAAATTCTACAGTAGAAGAGAACACGAGTTTTGGGATATCAAAAGAGAAAGCAGAAGAGAACAGTAGTTGTGAGAGCTCAAACGAGCAACACTGTACGGGCACACCTTCTGTGCGGAAGAAATAGCTGCTCTGATTAGCAATGATGAGAAATGACCTTTTTAAAGTTCCATACTGGGCCACTGAAGGTGGTGATTTAACTCAGGTTGTAGAAAAGCAGTTGCAATTTTCTCAACGCGCTCATTTCAACAGCTTCACATTCATTCGTGCATCAAATGATATGATTATCACCTGTACTCCGCTCCCCAGCCTTTGACAAAGCTCATGCGGATGGTGCACATCCTAGTGAGTTGGTACACCGCTTCAAAGCCCTGGTTAACGGACTGGGCCAACAAAGCTGCGAATTCCTGATTGTTAAAGATTTTTAAATTACAACCTGAGTGGGGTAAAGAAGAGGTACACAGGAAAGGTTAATGAGCAGGTGTTTAACATGCGACTTAATGAGCCATTTTCAACCAGTGAGACCCAGTCATGCTTCAGTAGACAGCAGATGTACTGCAAGCAATTTTTCAATGTTACCTAATCTGTCCTAAATTTATTTCCCATTATGTATATATAAAACAACCCCTAGGTACCAGGTAAACATCTATACTATGCGATTCATTTTCAAATTCCCCCCCATAACCCTATGTCTAATACCGCCTCGCCTCAATCTTGGGTTGTAACTGGGAAAGTAAATTCCTTGTGTGTTTTCCATACTTAACCAATAAATCTGATTTTGTAAAAATGTATTTTATAATCCAGAAATGAGGGTATTATTGTGTAGGATGTGTCCCTTTAAGGGCCGTGGCCTTGTGAGTGACAACAGGAGCTTCATTTAGGTTGGTTGGTTAGTTAGTCTGCATGTGAGTGTCCGGGTATGAGCTAAATCCTACAGCAGCACCTGGCGACTGTTCTCATATTGTATACTGTATATGTGTGACATTTTCTATGGATTTGATTTTACAACAGCTCTAAGTATATCTAAAAAAAGATACAAGCCATCGACCACTACAAATTAAACTGCAAGTTTCTTGAAATGTTGCTGCTTTGCATTTTGACGAACATGGAAACTAAAGCACATGCTAAAACCCCGGAAATGACAAGAGGACAGCCAGCTATTACCTGGTGGAATTTTACACACTGTTGCTGGATGCCATCCATACCGCTGATTGCAGTTTGGACTCTGGACAAAGATGGCACTGTCACTCAGACACTCTGCAAACACTTCCCCACCAATGTAGTAGAGTCTAACTCCTCTTCCTGTATATACAAAAACAACAATACAATTCTCACAAACTACAAAAGGTTAAAATAAAATTGCAATCTGTTCTCCCCAAACACCGTGACATTTTTCTTTTTTCGCAAGACAGAAATGTATTCCCATCTCTGAATCTGTGTCTTTCTTACCTATATGCCTTCGTGTCATCTCCACAGTGGCATTTCTGTTGACATTAGACAACAGACCCAAGCAGAATCGCTCAGAGTTGGAAGGATCTGTAAATCCGTCCACAGTCAGCGAGGGCTGTGAGGCGTGGAAGGTCTCCCCGACACGTTGGTTCAGCTCATAGTAGGCTATTGAGCACCAAAAGGCCGGTTCTGAGTAAGTCACCGGTTGCAGGTCTATAGAGAGACAGAGAGTCGAATCCTCCTCAGAACAATGCTCATTCAGATGACGTACGCACATTGCTAATCTCAATTAAGGTTGATCGCTGTTCTACCCATGCTGTGATTGACAGGTGACAGAGTGCTCGGAGACATCTCTGCTGGAGAACCTGGCAAAAGGACATGAAATCCAAAGATTGGTAACCAGAAGCGGCAGAACAGCAGTGATATTTGTGATGAAAAATGTGTGTGTGTGTGTCGTGGGTCAATGACAACTACAAAAGAATAAAATTACCAACGTACAGTGCCGTACAAAAGACTCAATCAAAGGAATTCTTCTTTGGACAATAAAATTAACATCATTTTCTTTTTGGGCACTTTTCTTGTAAATTGTTGATCTATTTAACATCCAAATAAAGTGAAATAGATCAGGGATGGGCAACTGTTGGCCTGTATGTCACCGCGCCCGATTTACTCTCAATTTACTAACATGGGGAGGGGATTCTAAACATATTTCCTCTACTACAGTGGACCACTACATCTTGGTTTGGCAGCCAAATATATTTTTTTTGTGTGCGTGTGGGTGTTTTTGAGGGGAGCCAACCCGTTTTTTTCATGCGGAATGGGTACAATAACGAAGTTGTCCATCTCTGATAGATGATAATCATTCATGACAACAAATATTTTGAGACAAAGCCACACTGTGTCTTAAATCCCAAATCTGTAGTACCTGTATCCATGCTTTGATTCATCTGTTGATCACTGGCCTCCCCATCCTCACTGATGTAGCCAGGCGGAGGTGTTTCTGTTCAATCAATGAAACAGAGCAATGAAATGGTATTGAGAGACACTCGAACCAAGTCCGGAACTCTTATTGTACAAATTGATTTGTTTTGATTTATTTCACAGAAGCCAAATGATATAACAGTGACCTCACCTGGTATGTAGTTATTTGGAGGATCAATTCCTGCAGGAAAGTTTGTGTTCTCAGGTATAGAATGAGTGTAGTCATCCAGAGGCGGCAGCTCCGTCAGAATTTCAGAGTGTCTTGGCACAAGAACTGGAGGCAGAACTGTGGGAATAACAAAGTTCATTCCAGTTCAGTTAGTCTCTGCTTGAAGCATCTTCAGTTTTATCGGCTTTCATTTGAAAGAAATGTCACTCTTGTTAAAGGGAAGAAAAAAAAACCACACCAACACTTGGCTCACACATAAAAGCATTGTTCTGCTGACTACGCCTAATTGGAGACAACCGTAGTTCATCATGTCACATGGCACATACTGTATGGGGTTCACACAATTTTGCAGCCATTGGATAATGGATAGATGGAAAGAAACAGAACACGCACAATGCCTCTTCTGCCTGTGCATGAGCCAAAAAAAGTATACTGCGCTGGAGCACTCCAAAAATCCAGCCTTTAGGTGTTGTGCTTGAACGTATAAGTAGTCTGATTTAAGCACACCTTTATTTTGAATACTGAAGTTTCAATATTGCAATGCTGATTGAACTCAAATTTTAAAAATAGTACCTTATGTGCACATTACTTGACAATATTGTGTTTCATACAATAATAACAATAATAATAGACAACAAAGTGTATGCAGAAAAGTGGTGAAGATTGCACGACTGTCTGTGTCCTATGTGTTGTGTTGTGTTATTTTGACTTCAAAATGGCGCCGTGAGAGTGGCTGCCTTTCCAGCAGCTCCTATATTTTGTTGTTCTACTTCTTCCTTTCATAACTTTGCTGCTGTGAATTGGGAATTTCTCCATTGCGAGACTAATAAAGGTTTTCTTACTTACATTTTATAAATTAACTCCTCGGCTGAGCCAATCAGAGACACCGTGAATACAGCGATATTTGTCACCAAAGAGAAGCACTCTACTATTGGCGATTATATATCAAATAAAAACAAGCAAGACACCAGACTCGTTGACAGACAAAATGTTATCAAGTGATGAAGAATTTTGTGACAAGTGTTGCTATGTGTGTATTTCATCTGCAAAGAAATTGTACTCCAGGGACAATATTTCGAAGGCAGTCCAGCCGAAATTGCACAAAGTTTTGTGCAATCACATGCTGCAGACATCCAAACATATGGTGACAAACAATGTGGCAGCTTGGATAGCCATCTCAAACTATGGTGGTTTCCATCATTCTTGTCATGCAAGGTTCACTGTCAAGCAGCACTTGTTGCAGGTGGAAAAGCATATTGACAACAGCAAAGGAGTCCTTGCAAGTCGCACATGGTGTTTGCCAGTACAGGGATGTTTAGGTTTTTTTTTGTTGTTGTTCCGTTTCATTTAGCATTTCAATCATTTTAATTATGAGTGGTTTGTTCGGATATGGACTGTGACAGATTTCCACCCTGTTAGGAATATATTCATTTGTACTGCAAAGTGTTAATTAGTGTTTCATATTATTCAAGTTGTCACCTTCACCAGATGGTCATGTAACTATATCTACCCCCACAGCCGATAAGTGACACAAATGAGTTACAGAAAGCCATCTTACCTGGGGTCTCGACCCTCTGATAATGGTAGGGGTTGATGCAGACCTCATCCTTCTTGAGGTGAAAGGAATACTCACAGGCCTCGATAGCACGCAGTTCATGGTGGCTGTGAAGGTCTGGCCACCGCCATAAACGGCAATAGATAACATGGGGAAGCCCCTTCCTGTGGGACACCTGCAAGCGGCCATCAAGGGATCTTAACGGATGCCAAAATGCAGATGGATGACAAAAGGCACAAGATGGAGACAAGAGAGGAAGGAAAATTAATAAGAGATCAGATTGTGTGCCGATGATTATGAAACTCATGTGTTTGCACTGTTTATCACTTATTGTAGTAATTATCACATGGCAAAGATGTTCACGCGGTCAGTCATTGATGTTCACCTTGTTTGGTCAGAATAGCTGTAGAGGCCTGAAGTATCCCACTGTTCTATCATATTTGGCGAACTCAGTCCCCATATTTCCGAGCAATTGCTGTGCATGGTGGGAAGAAAAGGAAAAAAGCAGATGATTAATTTTAATTAATCTATATATTTAACCTTTATTTATCCAGGTAAGGTAATTGAGGACAATTTGTCATTTGCGAAGCTGATCTGGGCGCTTGATGAAAACTTAAGACTAGGCAAAGTAAAAGCAAATGCATCGTACATATACAACAAAAAGTACAATGTGCTACAGATAGACAATACATTACATAATAGCACATGAGGAATCAAAACTTCATCACAGGCACAGCAAACACATACAATATCCTTCACTCCCATTTTAAACAATAATATTGGGTTATTTAGCCAGACTTACATGGAGCCATGTGATCTGATTAGAATAAAATAGAATAAAAACAAATGCACAAAACAAAAGAAAATGTTCCATAAAAACAACTCAGTCAGAATATATCGGCCAAATAGGAACTCAATTTCATTTGCATTCAGAGGGTTGAAATATTCCTTTCCCCAAACCGATCCAAAGTCATGCAAACAATACGGTTCAATCGTAATGGGCAGGCTGCACCCGGTCTGCACATGTTCTGTTTTGACGTAAATGTGCAGTGACATCATCGTTCAGGCACTTGAAAAGAGGATGGCACCCTATAGCTGGTCTGCGACGGTATAGCTTGATTCAAACTACTTGTAGCTTGTTTTCGAATCAAGTTATATACTGGAATGGGGAGTGCAGGTGGTGGTACGCATGGCGAGCAGAGTGCGAATAAACAGTAGATTGCGGGCTTGCCAATGAGACTGCAACTTCTTACAGCACCTATAAAATGCATTTAAGGCAAAACTCATCAGACTTAAAGCTTTTTATAATTCAATGTGCATAGGTATTGGGCGGTGTTTCCTTTTTGGCTGAACCGTCCCATATTTACTGTCCTGAAATGCCAGTGTGGGTGAATCATGGTCTACCTCAGAAATCCAGCATTGAAATAATAAATTTTAAATGTGGATGATTTGGCGAATGCTCTATGTCAGTGTAAACAAGGCATTCTGGTATCAAAAATTGCCCCACATAAAACAGGCACTCAGCTAAATATGTAACATAAGAATCCTAGGATGAGCTATTCATTTTTGAAGTCCTGTGTTGAATTAAGAGACTTGGGATGAGCCCCCACTGCTGTGCATGGTTAAATTCTGCCATGAGTTATTTGAGAAAGAAAAAAAAATTGAAATCAAGACAGACCGACTGACTACAGGGCCTCATTTTGATAAGTTGCTAAATATATACTGTCATTTCCTAAATTTGAAAAGCAGCACCTTTTCATCCCTCCCTGACCCAATGGCTTATACCACAAAGGTGACAGAAAGGTGCTCTAAAACCAGTTAGGAGACCTTTTTTTTTTTACGGAGCGCGAGTGTCACATGTCCAAAATGAGGATGCTGATTGGACAAACGGGACATCTGATTGCTCATCCTCAAGTGCCCGGGAGTTTGTCACTGGAATTGAATTTGCACATTGAAAATTTGAATTTTTCCTCTTAAAAAAAGTCAAGCTAACTAAATCTGTGGGCAAATGATTTTAATTTGTAAAATATTTCAATTAGTATTTGTAAAATTGAATGTAAAAACAATACACAAAATGGAATTTTCGGCGAGGAATTAAAATTGTACAATTCAGATTCAGTTTATCAATGCGCTTAGCGATTCAGATTCGGTTTCTGGTGGCGCATTTTTCAGCGCATATTACTGTCATATCTATGACTAGCGGCAATGATTTAATACTGTATTCTGTGGTTGTTTGTAGTAAGGACAAATTCATTTGCAAAATGGTAGCCTCTGTATTTCTACAAAGGTCCAGAACAATTCTCAGGCGATAACTAAAGTGTTGTCTCGAGACATCCAAACATCTGAAATAGTCTTTGCCAGTCTATTAGTGTTCCCACAGAACTTGAGTATGATCATCAAGGTTGCAAATTGATACAAGGATACATCTCTAAACAAAAGTGTTTCACAATTCCCATTATGTGTACATATGCATTAATGATGGGAGCAAATCATCACAAGTTTGACGTTGTACCTGGGGATAGTGACACACTTGGTGTTGCAGTTCTGTGTGGTGATAGCTTTCTCCAGCTCATCCAGCTGCCCAGTCTTCTTGAGTTTCTTCACTAAACTCTTTACAGCTTTCTCACACCATTTCTCCTCCTGGCCATTCTGTTCTCCCCCACCCACTCCACCTGGCCCATTGGTCGACTTCTTCCAGCCCAAAAGCCTCTTCACCACAGGGGGAGTAAATGGCAAGATGGAGGACATCTTGGCTGGACAACACAGGAGTCTCGAGAGGACTCAGTAAACAAGACGAGGGACCTATTGCTACACTTTAGGCCCCTCTAAGAACAAGGCGTCACGAGATGAAGCCAGATCTATCAGGATAGCGGACACACAAACATGTACACTATTGTTATAGTAAATATGTATAAATACATAGAAAGCTTGTCGATAACTACATAGCTTACGGTTTAAGTTTGACAAACTACAAAGTTAGCTCACGGTGCGTAACTCGGTCACGATTCCGACTCACTTGAACGCTTTATGATTATTAAGATTGTAGGTGAGCGCTTACAAATAAGACGTTTACAACGAGTTCAATTTGTGACAGCGACCACCTCCAGTGCTAACACCAACTATAGGCCGACAGCGAGCGACACGGTGGTGGTGGGGGGCTGCTTGACTTCAAGCACAACATTAAGTTCAACGCTCGCACCAACTGTAAAATGTTAAATACTGTACTCGGTAACAACCTTATGTTCACGGGGGAAAACGACGAATAACGGTAGATTTAGCAAAGCCGTTAGTGAAACATTTTGTGTGGCGGCTGGCATCTGGCTAGGTGAGCTAATGTTAGCATGACTGTAGGCTAGCTGCCAGCTTGTGATCAAAAATCCTTTTGTTGTCATCCAGAAAAAAATTATGCGCAACAGTCCAGATTTTCGCTTGTTGTAGCTAAAGTCTGGTTGTTAACTAATTTTAATCGAAACGCACCTTATATAAAATGTCGCCCTCTCGGTAGAAAAACAAAGTTTGAATTAACGCCAGTCAACACGTCTTTTTGACTTTTGCGAAAATACAGAAAGGGTTCCCAAATGAATTAGCATGAAGAACGAACTATTGCAAACTGGGCTTTGGATCCCGCTGACTAGCGGAGCTACCCCCCCGCCCCACACACACGCACACAACAGCATCCTTCAAAGTCGACATAACAACTCAAGCGTTCCGTTGCAGTACTCACCGAGTGTGAAACTCCAGCGTCCCGCAGTAGTAGTAAAACGGCAAACGATACAATAAACAACTCAATGGAATAAAGTGCCGGGGAAATGTAATAACGCTTCTGAATTTTACGGATTTTCCCAAGTTGCTACTGGAGCGAGTTAGCCATGTTAGGTAGACCGGAAGAAGACAACAGACATGTTGATTGGTACACAAGAACCCTTAAACACTCTGGCTACGTGATTGGATATTGCGAGATGACGCCCCCCCCCCTAAATAGTATAATGTGTTTAGAATGGGTTAAAAACGTGATTGGACGATTGCAAGAATACGTTTTTCCCTCTTCAAAGGTAATAATGTGTTCTAAATAGTTTTACAAAAAAAAAAAGCTTAAATTTGCTTCGTTTGGGTGGATAGGAATCCAAGATTTATGAACAATGGTCACTGGAACAAGACTAATTATTTAGCAGTTTCTGCTAAATAAAGACAATACCATATCAGAGAGGCTATTATTTAGCTTGATATTGACAGGAGGTTCATGTAAATGTTCATCAAGTGTCTCACACTTGAACGCATGTCTTCGATGTTTATATTTTCCCATAATAAAGTGCTGGATTATAAACGGCCCATTAGCTCCACCTATCACTCACGTGGTCAATTAGGATGTCTTGAAAACACCTGAACGGTTATACATAAAACGCTTATGTCTTGTGTGCAGCGCTGTCTGGCCCACTTGTTTTTTTTTATGTTGTGATGGCCGTATATTTATGTATTTTTGTAGGGTTATTGCACTTGACAGCCCCGCTACAGGAAGGTGAGTTGTGTTTAGGATTATTTTTATGCCTATCCAAAAGTTTTATTTTACATTAACTTTAAGTTTTCAAAAATTCTGAATGCATTGTGTGGTCATTGCATGTAAATTTGAAGCCAAACTGTTTGTACATTTTTAACTGTCCCTTTGTTGGTTGTTTCAGCTGAAAGCAGTACTGTAAAGTGCAACCTAGGTTCCGTGCAATGCAAGGATGGTTTGGAGTGTGTGCTCTTTGGCCATGTATGCGATGGGGAGCCTGATTGTTCCGATGAATCTGATGAAGAGGATTGTGAACTAGCTTGTAATGACGGTACTTCCCTGTTTTTTTTTTTTTAACCATATCTTGACATTTTTTTTCTTTAGCTGGTTCCCTTGCTAGATAAAAAAAAAAATGAACTGATTCGTTGTGCTGCTAGTCAAGCAGCAGACAAAACGCCACAAAAACTGACAAATTGGATTTAAAATGAGTACAGTATTGGGTCATATTGAGGTGTTTTCTGTGTCCAATTTAAGATCAGTTTCAGTGTGCCCATGGGAAGAAGTGCATCGGTAAGGATGAAGTGTGTGATGGTATACTTCACTGTCAGGACCGGTCAGATGAAGTGCATTGTTCAAAACCAGAGGGATGTGTTCACCTCTGTGACAATAACAATCGCTGCTTACCCACAACCTTGCTATGTGATGCAGAAAGAGACTGCTTAGATGGAACAGATGAGGAAAATTGTGGTAAGGTTTAACCAAACAATGTCTGGTATCGTTTCCGTGTTACATGTTCAACTGTGACTAGTATACATACTGAAACCAAATGTTTATCCATGTCACTAATTAGAGGGTGTGAATAGAGGGACCACTTCAACCACCCCTCTTCCAGTCCAGTTTGTGTCGAAACCTATCAAATGCCACTTGGGTTCCAAACCCTGCAAAGACAACAGCGATTGTGTCCTTTTCGACCATATCTGTGATGGAGAAAATGACTGCAATGATGGCTCAGATGAAGAGGAATGCTCATCTACTTGTGAACAGGGTAATGCAGTTTCTTTTATATAGTCTTCTGCGGTAGGCCTTTGAACAACTGTGGTCAAATATGAGTGAAGTTTTTATCACTCTCTGAAGAACCTGCTGAATTGAGATAGTGTCGAGGTCCAGCGCAGCCCTCCGAATAGACTGTACCAGATTGTATCTGAATGGCTGTATTTTTGGTGTTTTCATCAGTAGTAGTGGCAAGCCTGCCGCTGTGACGATCCCGATTTGAGAAACTTGTGTGACTGCACAACACATTGGAGCAGAGTGGCAGATAAAGCTTCTCAAACGGACGGTCGAGTCTGAGAAAGAAACGTCTTGTAGGTGTAAATTTTGCAGTGCTACTCCAACATTGGTTGCTAAACCATGGACAAGGCCAACTGTTAAATGCCGATTGCCAAATGTTTGTCTCAATTATATGAAAAAGTGTACAGTGACTTTTGGAGACACTGTATTTAATTTGTGAGTGAACTTGTCGACGTATTCCTTTGACACACTTTCTCCACAGCGGTGTGTGCGTGCGCGCTTGTTAGTGATTAAGGAAAGCTGTAATAATGTGATTCGAGTTCGAACCACAAGCTCTGAGTTCTGATTGACTCTTTATCATTTGCAGACCAGTTCCAGTGTGCCCATGGTAAAAAGTGCATAGAAAAGAATCAAGTGTGTGATGGTGTGCCTCAGTGTCAGGACCGCTCTGACGAACAGAAATGTACCAAATACACCGAGGGCTGCTCTCATCTCTGTGATGGCGAGAGCCGCTGCCTTCCTGAAACTTTCCTTTGTGATGGGGAGAGTGACTGTTTGGACGGCACTGATGAGACTGACTGTGGTATGTGTATGAAAAACGCACCATTTTATTAGGCTGGAATTGTGTGAGATACATTATTTCTTTTTCTAGTTAAGGACTGCAGTGCCAGTGAGTTTAGGTGCACCAGTGGTCAGTGCGTGTCAGCTACAATGCATTGTGATGGCCACCCAGACTGTTGGGATCATTCGGATGAAGAAGGATGCATCAGAGCACCAGTCTGCAAAACTAAGCAACGTTGCCCTCAGAGCAAGGAGTGCCTGGTTGAGGAGTGGCTCTGTGATGGAGAACAGGACTGCAAAGATGGCACAGATGAAAAGGTAGTGTGCATTTTGTGGTGATGAATATAGACTATTGATTTGCTGGTTTCGATCAAATTCTAAATGAGCTTCTATTGTAGGATTGTCCTGATTTGGCTCCACTGAGCTGTGGTGATTATCAGTGGCCATGTAAATCCAAGACTGTGTGTATCCCTGTAACCTGGAGGTGTGATGGCACAAAAGACTGCCATGATGGAAGTGATGAAACGGAGTGTGAGTAATTTAATTAATTTGGCTGTGGCAAAGAGTTTTAATCTCAGTGTAACATTTTTCTTTTAATTGAACATATTTGTATAAATAAGCCGGAAAGAAAGGAAAACATCATCAATGGATGTCCGTTAAGCGCAGTCAGTTTACATGCTCAATTGAACTGGCAACATGTATAAACTAAAAATCTAGTGCTCTCCCCCTTGTTCGCTGTATATTACCGGTACTCATATCATGTTAATACTCTTGTAGGTTTGTCATGTACAGGAATTTATTGGAAAACAAAATGCACTATACACATGCACAGAATTGTGTGTGACTAACTTGTAAACTCAATATACACACGTGTGTGTGTGTGTGTGTGTCTTCCTTTCATAACTTTGCTGCTGTGAATTGGGAATTTCTCCATTGCGAGACTAATAAAGGTTTTCTTATATATGTATATATAAATGAGAGAAAGACTTGATGTGCACATAATCTTACAATGGCAAATATGTAGGTTTTGTTTTTTTCTTAACCACAAATATAATTTTTGTTCAAGTTTTGTTAGCAATGGAGAAAATTGGTAGTCTGCACTATAAAGGGCTAGTACTTCACCAAACTTTTAAACATCCTTTTGTGCATACTAGGTGGGTTGGTTGGATGTCTTCTTCACCAGTTCCAATGTGGCAGTCTGGAGTGCGTGGATCCCTCCCTTGTGTGCAATGGAATTAGAAATTGTGCAGATGGTTCAGATGAGGATGGGAGTTGCCAGACAAACTGTGCAGAAGCCGATATCAGGCGCTGCTCCCAGGGATGTTTCAGCACACCACAGGGTCCGGTAAGGAACACAAAAAGGTGGGCTGCTTGAAGCAAGGCCTGCCCAGACATTTAAATTACATTTTTAAAACATTTTCTTCAAGTATAATTTTAGGAGTAAACATACTTAAAAAAAAATACATATATTCTGTACAGCGTTGCCACTGTGCAGTAGGCTACAGACTACTTGAAGATGGAATGACCTGTGCCGATGTTGATGAGTGTGAAGACCACCACTCAGCTGTGTGCAGTCAACTGTGTGTAAACACCCTGGGCTCCTACAAGTGTGACTGTCACACAGGCTACATAATGGAGGCTGATGGACACAATTGCAAAATTAAGGGTAAAACTCAGACGTTACATAGTTTTTGTGAAGAAATGTGCATGGGGTGAGTATTCTGTATTCAAATATGTCTTGTCCTTTCTCTGTAGCTTGCACATTTCTCACAGCTTCTTGCCACAGTTAAAACATGTCCTCTATGTAATGTTAATTTTAGGCTTCAAATTGTCACATGTTGCCTTAAATTGGGTAGGCTTTGGGATCCTGCCAGCTTATTATACCATGCAAACCAGAAAATTAGTTTACGCTTATCAATATACAAACCATAATTTGTTCACCTAGTGCACAACAAATATCTACACATTGAGATTTTGCTGATGTCCTTCTTTTTGTTTCTTCGCTAAAATATGTATTGTCCACAGGTGAACCCTTACTGTTGTCCTCGGTCCAAACTGATCTCCTGGTGTTTGGGTTGCGCAGTGGCAACATGGATCTATTGTCTTCCTCTGCCAAGAAGGCAGTCTTATCTCTCGACTATGACTGGCATAAAAGGATGGTGTTTTGGGTTAGTCTTGACACTGACAGCATCAGATGGTCCTCTCTGGAGAAAAAGACCACAGGAACTCTAATTGGAGGTACAGTAGTTCAAATTCGGTGAGATTAGGAGCTCTTCAAAGAGAAGAGATGTGACATGCTGGAGTTGAACCTGTCACTGGTGAGCGCTGCCCCCTGTTTTCACAGGTGTGCGAGCTGATTCTTTGGCTGTGGACTGGCTTGGGAGAAATCTGTACTGGATTGATGGTGTGAACAGTCAAATTATTGCCATGAAACTGTCTGCTGGTGGTTCACCATACAGTGTCATCTTGGATGAAGACCTGGATCAGCCTCGGTCCCTTGCACTGTTACCAGAAAAGGGGTATTTAATTATTTCACTGTGAGAAGCCAGAAGCCCTTAATTTTCGTATTTAAGATTTTGTATTTCTGCCCTCTACCAATACATTTATACCAGGCTGATGTTCTGGACTGAAATTGGAAACACGGTCAAGATTGAAAGGGCTGGAATGGATGGTTCCGAGAGGCGGGCAGTGGTTAACTCCAGTTTAGGCTGGCCAGGTGGTGTGGCAGTAGACTCTCTTCGTGACAGAGTCTACTGGACGGATGAGAGGCTAAAAGCGATCGGGTCTGCAACGCTTGATGGCGATGACATTCAGGTAAAATGTTGTGGTAAAACATTGCAGGTTTGCTTTAAAAAGCACTAATCACGTAGTGCTCAAATATGTGACATTCTCCTTGGTGAATGCCCCACCAAAATTTGCCGTGTACATTTTTACGTTTCAGATACTACAGATGAAAGAGACTGCCAATCCTTTCTCCCTGTCGGTGTTCAATGACATGCTCTACTGGTCTGATGCCAAGAGAAGAGTGGTGCAGGTTGCCCATAAAATTACTGGAAAAAATGTTCGTGTTCTCTTGAAGAGACTAAAACAGCCTTTTGGTGTAAAGGTACGTTAGACGGGATGGGTAAAAATCTGTCTCCTATCACCTTCATTGTCACACTGTCCAAGATCATTTTGAGATTGTCAACTTAAAAGTGACTCAATATTAGTGAGTATTTGATCCCGGACATTTTTTTTCCCTTCCTTACCCCCAAATTCCTGATCAACAGATTATCCACCAAATATTACAGCAACGCAGAGATAATCCTTGTAAGATGGACTGTTCCCACTTGTGTGTCTTGGCTCCTGGGCTAAAGGCTGTATGCAAGTGTCCCTCTGATCTGATACTTGCTGACGATGGTCTGACTTGCACCAACTTGGTTGATACAGCCTTCCTGTTGATTTTATCTCCCTCCACCGTCACCAAGGTCTGTGTGTTTTGCACCTATTCCTCGCTCCCACTTACTGGACACCATGAAAGGTTTTGCAACATTGATAATGGTGCAATTTATCAGACAAACGTGTGGACATTTTGTGTTCTGTAGATTTACCTGCAGGTCCGACACACTTCAGATGAGCTGAAGGGATGGCCTGAACATACAGCTATGCAGGTACCAAGTGTCAATGAAGCGGCAATCATGGACTACAGCCCACATGACCACACCCTCCTTTTGGCTGATGATGGGACAACATCCTTCAGCTCCTTCAAATTTAAAGACTTGAATTTGGTTTCTGAAGGCCAAATTCTTAAGCTCCTTGGTGACACAATCACAGCTATGGCCTTGGACTGGGTAACCTTCAATATCTACTGGAGCAGCACCAAGCAACCCCGCTTACATGTCACCTCCAACAGTGGCGTATTTACGACCATTTTGATAAAGGATGGTATTGGTGGGGTGGAATCCATTGCGCTCCACCCTCCGACAGGCCGCGTGTGTTTCACCAATAAGGGTCTGCAGGACACAAGCCCGGGAGCTACGGTAGAATGTGCCAACATGGATGGTGCTGAGAGAAGAGTAGTGTGGAGGAACGGTATCCAACCAAAGTCTCTGGTCTTCTCAACTAACGGCGAAACTATTCTCTGGGCTGACACTAGTAAGAATTGACTCTAATAAGGTGTGGGTAGTTTGTTGCGGAGATGCTGTTCTGTTTGCCATTTGAAGATATAGACTATAGTAGGCCTACAATCAAAAACCTAATCTTTATTACTTTTGTAGGTCTAGATGTGATTGGATCTGTTCAACTAGATGGCTCTGGATACAAAGAATTAAAGGTAGCTGATGGCTTGGCTGCAGTAGCGCTCAGTGAAGACACACTAGTCTGGATGACTGTCAGTGGTAATGTCAATGCCTACTTCCAAATTTTCACCAGTATCTCAAAGCAAACAATGTTTAACAGTTTACCACAGCTTTCAATTTTCCTTTTCCTCTCATAGATAAGACCAGGCTCTGGTACACCGATGACCAGCAGCAGAACAAGTTGTGGTTTGAGGTTGGAACAGAAGTAATTAGCATGAAGGCAGTTAGCAAATCGAGTGAGACTGGTAGGTAAAAAACGTACAACTATTTCGTTGAATTGTGAGTAGACTGGACTCTAAAGTTGTCCTCCATGCGACAGGCTCTAACCAGTGTCAAATAAAGAATGGTAACTGCCAGCACCTCTGCTTGGCCACCCCAAATGGCCGAACATGCAAGTGCGCCCATGACCACATCACTGTGAATGCTACTCACTGTACCCCAGAGCAGCGCTGCCCAGCCGGCAGTCGGTCATGTCTGGATCAAATTTCCTGCCAGCCTGATGAGAAGTTCTGTGATGGACATATAGACTGCTCTGATCATTCAGATGAGAACTGTGAGTATTCTTTTTAACCATTTTTGTCTTATAAATAAAACCAAATTGTTGACATTGCATGATAATGCAATGGTGGTGTGTTAAATCTGTCCCCGCAGGTGTCAATGTAAAACACAGGTCTGGAGTCAAGGTACCCGCACTCACCCAATCTCCCACCTCCCCGACTGTCCCATCAACTCATCCCGTCTCTGGTTTTAGCGCTACCACAAATGGCAGCAAGCAACCTTTAAATTTGAATGCTCAAATGTGTAGCCGGACACGCTGCAGCGGAAACGGACGCTGTGTTGAGATCGGGAGAGAAACGACTTGTGTGTGTTCAATGGGCTACAGTGGTGATTCATGTCAGGACAAATCCCTGCCAGTTCCAATTTTGTGTGGAGCAGCTGGCCTCTGTGCAGTGGTGATCCTGGCTGTGATTGCTGTCATGATCAAATTGAAGAAGGGTGCCCGCTCAAGGTGTTTTTATTATTTTAAAATATGTAAACACTCCTAAATGTAACTGGATTGCTCATGCTTGAACACTGACCATATCATGTGAACACATAAGTAGGTAATTATGTCTTTGAAACATTTTCTGTATGCTCCATTTCTCTCTTGCAGGAGAGCAAATCCAGAAGCGGTGAAGGAAACTTCTATGAAAGATCTAGACAGCAAAACTACAGTGACTCCTCCTGCAGACACTTCATTAGCAGACCATGAAAAAGAAGAGGTATCCCCCCCATAAAAAGTAAACCAATGTCATGGCTTCTAGTATGACTTGCCTCCCACTCTCCCTCCCACCAGGAACCTGCGTCTGTAGACTAATGTGGTGCACGAAGTATTTTAAATAAATCTTCCATGTTTTGCTGTAATTGTCTGTTTTACTTGGTTTGACTGTCACTCAAGACCGCACATGTAATGTACAAAACCAATTCCAATCAAGTTGGGATGTTTATCAGAATACAATGATTTGCAAATCATGTTCAACCTATATTTAATTGAATACACAGACAATATATTTAATGTTCAAACTAAAACTGTTTTTAGCAAATCGACTCGGAATTTCATAGCTGCAACATGTAAAAAAGAAAAAAATAAGCTGGAACAGGGTCATGTTTACCACTGTTAAATCCTTTTCTTTCAACATTCAATCAACGTTTGGAACTGAGGAACCAAATTGTTGACGCTTTGTAGGTGGATTTTTTTTTTCCATCCGCCCCTATTCTTGCTTTTTTTTAAACTTCAGGTGTGTGTGTTTGTTTAAACTTTTCACAATGCCCCGCACATTTTCAGTAGGGGACATGTCTAGACTGCAAGCAGGCCAGTCTAGTACCCCCACTCTTTTACAACAAAGCCAAGCTGTTTTAACAGGAGCAGAATGTGGTTTGGCATTGTCTTGCTGAAATTAGTAGTATCCATGAAAGACGTTGCTTGGGTGGCAGCTTATGTTCCTCCAAAACCTGTCTGTACCTTTCCGCAGTAACACGGCCCCCATACCATCACAGATGTTGGCTTTGGACTTTGCATCCATAACAGTCGGGATGGTTCTTTTTCTCTGGCCCGGAGGACATGAAGCTCAGCATTTCCAAAACCATTTTGAAATGTGGACTTGTCAGAACACTTTTCCACATTGCATCAGTCCATTTTAGATGAGCTCAGACCCAGGGTGTTGTTTATAAATGGCTTTTGCTTTCCATAGTAGAGTTTTAAGTTGCATTTCCGGATGTAGCACCTAAGTGTATTTACTGACAGCGTTCCTTGTTTGGTTTTGGCCTTCCAGCTTACATGCATTGATTTCTCCAGATTCTCTGAGCCTTATGGACCGTGGATGATGAAATTCCCTTAATTACTTGCAATTGTACGTTGAGGGACACTATTCAACTATTTTCACACACAGCTCTTAAAGGTGAACCTCACTCCCATTTTTGCTTGTGAATGACAACTTGTGCCCCTTTAAGTCACAACAGCAACTCTGATTCCGAACAGCTTCTGGGATCTGTGGCAAGGTTGGTCATTGTACGGTTTTCATGTTTGTGCTGTTTTGGAGTCGACTAAGTCATAGAAGGCAGCCCGGTGGTTAGCGTGTCGACCTCACAGTGCAGAGGTACCGGGTTCAATTCCAGCTCCGGCCTCCTGATGTGGAGTTTGCATGTTCTCCGCGGGCCTGCGTGTTTACTCCGGTTTCCTCCCACATTCCAAAAAAACATGCATGGCAGGCTGATTGAACACTAATTTGTCCCTAGGTGTGAGTATGAGCGTGGATGGTTGTTCATCTGTGTGTGCACTGCGATTGGCTGGCAACCGGTTCAGGGTGTCCCCCGCTTACTGCCCGAAGATGGCTCTGATAGGCTCCAGCACAGCCCGCGACCCTTAAGGATAAGCGCATCGGAAAATGGATGGATAAGTCTTGGAATGAGCGTTTAATTTGGTAATGCATTGGTAGGTTGTACATAATTTGAACTATTTATAATTTGTATAGCTCTTTGGTAGCTTATAGGTAGACTGTTTTGTGTGTGTGTGTGTGTGTTATCACATATCTCCACATAAGTGGCATAGTTGTAATACGTATGATTCCTAATTTAGGCAATCCTTGGTTTTATTAAGGATCTCCTAAATAAGGAATCATTTGACACATTTTTCATTATGGTGAGTAGAGCAAGTATACAGTATCAGTTTTCTGAGTAAAAGTGCATATTAAAATTCAAATCTGAGCAGGTTTACATTTGCTTAAATTACATTAAATGTTAACTAATGCTGAGGATGACAATAATTACACAGCTATTCACCCAGATGTCTGCCACACCTGAAGGCCTCAACCATTAAGCACTGCCTCTGGGTAACAAGTCTGTATCCAGACAGTGAGGGATTTTTCTCCTTCTCTGCAGCTTGTTCTTTACTAATGAGTAATATCTCACACATTAAAATACATTTGCAGTGTGCATATTTTACACTTTTTTTTTTAAAACAAATATTGCCAATTGTATAGTTTTTGGCCTGAAAACTAAGCCAAAGTGCTTCTCTTCCTTCCCCTTTACCCAGCCAAAATCATTGCAAATGATTTGTGGTTCACATGAATACAAATACTCAACAGTAGAGCTTTAAAAGTACTCCATCCGGGTTCTTAAATTCAAATTTGTGTCCCGTTGAGTACAAAATTACTCAATATTTATTCATGCACTTTCACAAAAAAAATCCTTCAAAACAATTTAATATTTCATCAATACTGTGATCAAACTTAGCAATTATAACAGAAAAAAGAGCCCCCCCCCCATGCAATAGTAAGGGGAAAGACAGCGTACAATGAAATGTTAATATAGTTATTAATTTGGTTTACTAGAAAAGTGAAAACAGAGTAGCTCTCTTCTTACCTGCAGAGCAAGTGTGTCCAAACCCGGTACTCGAAGGCCGCTGTCCTGCGTGTTTTGTCTTCCCGCTCCAGCACTTGATTCAGGACGGCAGCCCTTAAGGACCGGAGATGGACATACCTGCGTTAGGGGATAAGCGGCAACAAAAAGTAACCGGGAACTGTACAATGTACCGGTAAATATTTACTCACAATTTTACAATATCAATCTATTTTTCAATCACATTTAAATTCAGGTCACATGATTGCTAGAGTCTACAGCAGGTGGCTCCCTGGACTGATCAGCCAATTGCAGCATTGACAACCAAAATAAATGCAAACAAAAGCGTAAAATAACACTGGTCAACAAAGTTTTACATTTTTAACCACGGATGCAAGTAAACTTTTTTTTTTTGTGCTGATCCCGAATCTGCATTTGGGGAAAAAGATACTTTATGCATTTTAAAAAATTGTCCGATAAGCTGTATTTTTTTTTCTACAAAAACTCAACATCTGCTTTTAAAAATATTGAGCGGGCCCTATAACAATATATCATCGCTGTCCTGTGAAAAACACTTTAAATTTTACTGTTAATGGGGTGTACACAATGCATGGTAAAATTCAGATTGCGCAAACTTTGAAATCGGCGTAAAAAATACATTTGGGATGCATAAAGCTATTTCTGATGACAATTTGCTGTTGAGCAGTGTGATATCGTTGTCATGTGGTTTGTGGTCAAGGTGACTCAGATTGATCATGTTGGTGCTCTGCATTTGTCTCTGGCTCATTGTCATTATCAGGCTCTGGAGGCTGCTGGATGAGACCTCCATCCTGCGCAGTGTTGTAGGAGCCGCAGCCAGTGCACTTCATCCCCAGGACATGGAAAGGCACTGTACAGTGGGCTTGACAGTCGTTACACATAATCTTAAACACAGGGAAAAGAAATATACATTACAAAAAATATCCATCAAAGGAATGAATAAAAAGAGTTATGCTGCATTTATTTTTAATAGCATACATATTTAATAGTGTGTGTGTGCGGCAAATTTTTGTACATATTGGTCACTTTTTAAACAGTAATTCATTTAAAACAAATGCACCGTACTTTGACAGTGGTACCCTGGTATTCAATGGGCATCGGTGACTGGGCAATCTCTTTGTCTATCTGACTCCAGTGTTCCTCCATGTTCCAGGCAGAGTGCATGCAAAGAGGGCAGCGATAAGCACTACAAAGAGCAAAGGGTAATGTGTTATACAAAAAAACTATTGACTGGAATATACCACCAGTGCTAGGGCTGAACAATTTTGTAAAATTATGGATACTTTTTTTCCCTTATAATTGCAATTATTTTTGTCAAGGTCATTTTCTAAGGCATTTTTCAATAAATATCTTTATTAAAACAATATCAGCTCTTATTGCATTATACGATACTAAGATAAAGGCAAATGAAGCATGAAAATGAAAAACAGTTTATCCACTCAAATTACAGGTATAAACTTACTCAATACTTTGACATGCAGTAACCCATGTTTACCAGATAGTGGTAAACATGGGGCTTTACCACTATCTACACATCACATGAAACATGACATGTAATTGTCGACTACACTTCTTAATCATCCAATTTATCATATAGACCGATAAATGAATAAAACATCCATCCATCCATCAATTTTCCAATCCGCTTTATCCTCACAAGGATCGCGGGGGTTACTGGAGCCTATCCTAGCTGTCTTCGGGCAGTAGGCGGGGGACACCCTGAACCGGTTGCCAGCCAATATGAATAAAACATACATACAAATGAAAGCTTTCTGATCTCCAGCCAGGAATATAACACATGCTAACATGTAGGAACAGTAATATTAGACCTGTTTATGAAACATATATTTCAATAGAAAAGCGGCCACAGGTATCACAGCTCGGGGCCTCTCCAATTAAATAAAGAGTAACATTTTATTTTAGTCTCTCGTTGGATTCACGAATGAAACATATGGCCGAATTTAACCTCTTCATATTTATTTGACCACTTGACACGGTGCTGCCATTTTCAAATCATTTGACCGGAAAATGTAACCACTTGTGTTTTGTTTAATGGAGGGATGTCTGGCACCGCCCAGAGTGGATGATTTGGTTGGGGGGGGGGGGGGGGGGGGTCGACTTTGAAAAAAAGTTCAGTCCACAACATCCCGGCAGACAAAATATTTTTTCGGAGGCATCCAAAACAGCCAATAGTTATATTATAATAATAATAATAATAATAATAATGCATTTTATTTAAAAGCGCCTTTCATGCCACCCAAGGACACTGTACAGACAATAAGAAAATACAATGTAAAAATTAGTAAACGAGATATTATATAAAAACAGGACATAAAATCATAAAATCATAAAAACATAGGAAATGGAAGAGCTATGTGTTGTAGGCAATCCTGAACAGGTGTGTTTTTAGACGGGACTTGAAAGTGGAAAGAGGTGTGCAGTTTTGGAGGTCCGGAGGTAGGTTGTTCCAGAGCTTTGGAGCAGCGTGACTGAAGGCTCTGGCTCCCATGGTGCTCAGTCGGGCAGGGGGCACTGACAGGCGGAGGGAGGACGAGGATCTGAGGGAGCGAGAGGGGATATGCACCTGGAGAAGGTCGGATAGGTAAGGAGGGGCCAGGTTGTGGATGGCCATATATGTATATAGAAGCAGTTTGTAATTGATGCGATGTTGAACAGGGAGCCAGTGAAGCTGTTGGAGAACGGGGGTGATGTGCTGCTGGGAAGATGTTTTTGTGATGATGCGAGCAGAGGCGTTTTGAACCAGCTGGATTTTATGAAGGGACTTTTGAGGTAGGCCGAAGAGGAGAGCGTTGCAGTAATCAAGGCGGGATGTGACAAGACTGTGGACAAGAATAGCAGTGGTGCGGGGGGTGAGGGAAGGGCGAAGTCTGGTAATATTGCGGAGGTGGAAATAAGAAGTGCGGGTGATGGTGTTGATATGTGAGTGGAAGGTGAGCATGCTATCCAGGATGACACCCAGACTCTTAACCTGGGGGGAGGGGGACACTAGGGATTATTTTCTATTTCTATATATATTTTCTATATATGACACACATCAGACACCTGTAGTGTCTCACACACTTGCACAAAAATACACAAAACACTTGCTACCTTTATCTTTTGTTTAACCTTGCAAGGTGAAAAGAGCATGTTAGATTCTCACCTCAATGTCTCTTGAGACGGAAACCTCGCTGAAAGTTAGCGACGGCCAGTGTTACAGCTTTGCCTTCTCTGAACCTTCTCTCCCTCCGCTCCCCCATACAGTAATGACCAGTAAATTGAAGGTTTTGTGATTATCAAATCGCAATTGCAATCAATTGTTCAGCCCTAACTTTTACAAAAAAATAAAATAAAACATACACACACATACCTAGTTCTGACCATGTCATCGAAACAGCTCCTGCAAGGGCAAATGTTATTTTGTAGCTTCAAGTCACAACTGTTCTTTGCTGATGCTTAAAGTTATAATTAATTATTAAAACAGAGAATAAATTGAATGGAAGTGTTACTCTAAGTGTTTTACTTATGAAGAAGGTGACCACAGGGAAGAACGTGCGCTCCAATTCGAGAAGTGTGGATATCCTGTGAATGCACATAAAATATGATGTCAGTAACTATCTATTAATCCACATATCCAGCATTCCTTTCTTTACTCTACCCATTGAATATATTTCTTTACCTCCATACACACCGGACAGTTCTGCCTGGAAACATTCTCAACACACTGGAATACAGAAATGATGAGAAATTTTTTTTTATATACATTTCCTCATCACCAAAAGATATTTCTTATTTCAATTGTTCAAGCAGATGCACGCTGATAATCACTTTGTGGTTCCCCAGCAGGTCCTGCGCTAAACACAAGTTGCACTTGTCACAATGGAAATACTTCTCTCTTGGCCCGATCCTGAAGGGATCAAAAGCGAGTAAATTCCACTGATCACACAAAAAAAGTAGCCACTAACACAGTGATTCCCAACCAGTGTGTTGGGGCACATTAGTGTGCCGCAATAGCTCGAAAAGTGTTCCATGGGAAATTATTTAAAACAAATAATGTATCTTTGTCCATCTTCTATTGGATGGTAGAACACATAAAATTGACATGTGTATCACTTGTTTTGTAACAACTCACCTACATATGCCACAGGGATGACAATGGTACTGTTTCTTATCCTTGTCAAACAAGTGACAAATGTCACAGTAATACTCCCCAAACTGCACGTGACACTGTTGGCATGCCTGTTGTGCCTAGCAACGGGTGAGAGACTGGATTTAGACGATGCTCGTAAGAACAACTTGGTACAATAAATTTAAATAATAAATAAAAAATTGAGAGGAAAGAAATTTCATCTGTGCTGCATACAGCACAGATGAAATTTCTTTCTACAAAGTTGTATCCAATCCAATCCAAAAATGAATGTATGTTCAACAAAAGACACTTAATTTTCAAGTTCTGTCAATTTTGGCATTATCAACTCAAAATAAAATTCCATCTCATTTGATTGTGCAAGTGTGTTGTACGGGCAAAGTATAGCTAATGCGCTACAGTTCATCAGAAAGTGCTCATAAAAAATTATCACGCAACTTACCTGTTGTAATGTTTGGCACTCGGAACATTGCACCTCTTCCACTTTAAATCTGTCCATCTGGTGGTTCTCCTCTGCATCATGGCACAGCCTACATACATACAGTTTACCACAGCAAGGTGCCTGGATGACAGAAAAATCTTCCTATTATAACCATTTAGTAGTAAGTACAACCATAATTACGCCTTAACTCAAAAATGTGATTAAAAAAAACTATGTGATGAAATCAATTCAAGCTTGAAATGTGTATAACAATACAGTACTTGGTTGGAATGTAATGTTTTAAAAACAAAATTACGGAACAACACAGTTTGTTCAACCAAATCCCTCCCAACTTTACCCGACTGAGTTCTGAGCATCCCTGCATAGGGCAATATGATGCCTTCGAAAAAGCAGTCAAGGTGTAAGTACCCTGGCTTAAACCAGTATATGTGATATGTGAAACATTTAACTTTTACCGCTCAATACGAACACACTATTATCCAGGGCTGTCAAAATGAAGAAGTGGCTTTCCCATGTCAAGGGTCACCTCCATGATATATACGTTTGGCAGTTTTTACATTGGATGCCCTTCTCGATGTAACCGAGACCTTCTTATCCAGAGTTAGCACTGGCAGTGACTGGGATTCGACATGTAGCATATTACCTCTCACACTGTATGGGATTCGAACCCTTGGCCCCATGTCCAATAGCTTTGGAAGGGGAACGCCAATAGACATTTTCAAAGGATTGTAAAATGCAGAAATGTACAGCATAGTTATATAATAAGCATGTGTCTGACATCAGAGGCGAAGAACAAGAGCCTGCTTTTAGTGATCTACGTGACTAGCAAAGGAGCGTCAGACCATCTTCAGCAGTTAATTTGGGGAATAGTGCTATGGGCCGAGACACTGATCAGAGAAGATTGTCGAGTCAGCATTCGCAGCATCCTTGAATTTTTGAGAATAAGCTTTAGAAGTACTGCAAAAACAACCAGCCAGTAGGAAAGGTCACAGCATCACAACGGTCTACCTCAAGTCATCAATCTACTTATGCGGCAAATAGGCCTAACCTAACGATTAAAACATGTAAGATGAGCATTGGAGCACGAAAGAGCGACAGCAGAACCAACGAAAAATTGCATGCAGGCGTGCATGAGGCATACACATGCTGAACGAAAGTATGACTTAACTTCATTCAAATACATGTCCAGTCGACTCAGTACACCTCTTGCAATAATTATATTATGCATATTAACCTGATCAAACACCTCCAGATGGACAAATAGTTTAGCAGTAAAGGAGTTCCCTGTCTTAGACATGCTATAGCGTATGTGCTAGCCATTGACCGCATCGAGATACTTTTTTTTCTGTTTTAGTGTGAAATGTCTGTTTCTTTATTTTATTTGCAAAAAAATAAGATTGGACTAGGGAGAAAATACACCACAATTCAATTAAAAACAAAAATTTGAATTTATATTTTCATTATTTGTGTGTTGCAACGTCTAGGTTTCAAATATTTGAGCATTACATCACAACAAAACAGTTCTTAAGAATAATGGAATATGTCAGTATAGGCCTCAATTAAATACCTTTATTTATTTTATATTTTTGCACAACACTTACTAATGAGTACCATTATGAATAAAAAAAAACAGCAATGGCTTATACCCTCTGTCTCTGTCTGAAGCACTGGAACATTACTTGGGTCTTAACTTTGTGAAAACGACGGCAACATCAGTGGTTTACCAGCCACGAGTCTCTCCTTATCTGACAGATTCCATTGTTTTGTCATTGACATATTGAACAATATCACACGGTATGAACCTAAAATAAAATTTTACCTAACTGAATATGAAGCACTTGCGATTTCAGAAGATTAAGCACCTGAAAGTACTGATGAAACGTCCATTATTATTTTTTACAGACCTGCGTAAAGTAGCAAGCGAAGGCTAGCAAGGCTCCCTGTTTGCACAAGTCAACACAAATAATAATTGAATCAGGAGTGCATTCGTATATTTTAATGGTATTTGGTGTTCAAGTATGAGGTCATGAAGGGGGGGGGGGTAACTTAAAACGAGAACTTACTTTTAATAAGCAGCTCCGCGCATAATGTTCACAGCCCACAAGCGCCGCCATGTTCAACACACCAGTTTCTTCTTCGTCTCTGGTGTTTAACGGTATCCGACAACTTTTTACTTATACTGCCGACCCTGGGATACAACCCGCTAGTGTCCTACTCTCATAACTCAAGACTCATACACGACTCGCCCACTGGCAATGAAGAATTCAAATGTATTTGACTAAAACGACAATCATACATATAATTAAATGACAAATCTGCCGTGTTAATTGGTGATGTACATCAACGGGCGTTGCAAGTGAAGAAAGCAATGAGGTCTATATTCTGCTCATATTTAGTCATGCTGTATAACTTTCCCATGCCCGCAGTGTAGCTTGGCGTCCTTGTAACAATCACTTAAAAGTGGAATACTGTACTCCCTGCTGAAGACGCACAAACATTGGAATGCACTAAACTGAGTATCGGTTTAGGAGAAACGAAAGTTATGATATCACACCTTGTGTCTCGGTACCGCGCTTCTGATGATATAAAAATGATGTAAATCTCTTCCTGCTTCGCACTCGTGACACGCAGCCATTGTCTGTAATTCACTGGTGCCCGGAATATTCTGTTATTAAAAATCTTCGAAGAAACTGTTCATTTTCTCCCGCCTTTATTTGGATTACCAACATTCTCCTCGTCCGAAATTTAACGAACACGCGGGAGAGAGAAGGCTGCCCCCCCCCCAACGGCAACTAATCTAAAGTTGCCGAAAAACAATGTTGCAATCAAAGTTATAGGTGTGAATTTGATGGCGTCTTGGTGTTGGGATCTCCTTTTAACCGCGGGAGCGCTTGATTTGGCTTCGTGTCATTGCTGTCGGTGCGCTTGATTTTGCTTCACTGGAGAGCGCTGGTTGACGCTGCTGACGCCGCTCTTCCGCCATCTTCAACTTCCTATTGTTTGCATCAGACGAAGGCTGTCTGAATGTGCTGTGTGCGTGAGCCGCGGCAACCACACCGACATTTTCAGAGAGCTTCGGCGCTCCAGACTTTCCCCATCAGTCGCCGAGGTCACTGCAAGCAATTTGTATGTCACTGATTTAAGGACTTCTCAGGACCCGACCACGAAACTTTGATAATGGAGGACGACCAACCAAAAACGTTGTGAGTACAAGGGCCTCGTCTATCTCCTGGAATGTGAAGGCTGCCATGTCGGAAACGTCTCAACGTTTTTAGTTCAGATTTGCGACACTGAGATTCAAGCACGGTCGTTATTTTTGCTTGCATTATATCTTTGTGGCATTTACATATACATTGTGAGATACCATAATTGAGGCTCCGGAATCAAGATTTTGCACATTAAACCGAAGACGAGCTGATATTAGCTTGCGTAATGAGCGTTGAATTTTTGGATTTCATTTGTCATGAAGCATAATTAACAGAGACCGGTCCTTGTAACGACATGGCTTTTCACGAGTACATTTATATTGGAAACATTGTCTTGTAAATGATCAGTGGGGAGAGTTTCCAACTACCTTAGCGTGAGGCCCGTTTCAGCCGGCTATCGCTATCAGCTAGCTGAAAGCCAAGCCACGTCAACGCTCGGTGAGACAGCCCGGGACAACTCTTGTAAACAGACAATCCTGCGACGATTATCGGCATAGTACAAAATGGCAACATTTCCATTTGAGATTATTTTTTTCCACATCGCGGCATTCAAGTCATCTTGACTAAAAGCTAGCCCTGTTCCTAGCCTTTGTTTGCATGCTACTTCCTGTTTGACAAAAACTTGATTTTGCCACCTTTTAACTTCTCTTGTAGGTATGTGGGAAATTTGTCCAGGGATGTAACAGAGCCCCTCATTCTGCAGCTCTTCCAACAGATAGGACCCTGCAAAAGCTGTAAAATGATTTTTGATGTGAGTGTTGTCCTTGGTAATATTATGACGATGGAAAATGGGCCTTAACATGGGTACGTTAGGGTACACAAGTGAACAAACTTGTTTGTACTCTTACTGTGAAAGTAAAATATACAGAAGTCACAATAGTAACATGAAGCAGTCAAAATTATTAATATGTAATGACAATAAATTAATAAAGAAAACAAACACTGCATTTTTGGTGCAAAAAAATGACGGTGAAACTTGGGTTGCAAGCGACCTTTTCACACGCTTTTTAAGTTGCACACGGTTTTTGTAAAGAATCTGCCTCTGGTTACATACATGTTCAGTTTTGTGAACTGTTTCAGCGTGGATAAGTGATGACTCAGTGTTGTGCTTCTCACGCTATTTGACTATCATTAGCATAGGCGTCACTCATCGCAATATTTATGCAGTCCCCCCCCCCCCCTTTTTTTTCATTTGAACTCTTAATGAGACCTCAGAATGACTTAAAGGTTACTGTTGGCTGTAAAAGTGCCAAAAATCCATGTAAAACCATTTGCTACTCTGCAGTAGCAAATGGAAAGATGTTGTGTGCGGCCGTAAGTTCCATTTAGATGACCAGTCACAATTCGATCAACGGCAGTCTAGATTTCTGATTAATGTTGCCAAAAAGGTTTGACATAATTTATGATCTGTACAGAAATTTGAGTGTCTCTTAAATTGGGGAAAAGTAAAAATGACACACAACTTGGATGTCTTTTCCTTGTGGCATCAAGCTGCTGTTTGTGCAGCCACAAGGTCCATCTACACACACTTGCTTCTTCCAACCCCAATTCTAACAGCGGCCGCCTAGATTTCTGATTATCGTGGCAAAAAAGGTTTGACAGTATGTATATGTGCAGTATTCATTGTATTAGCACAAACCTGGGCAACTTACAGCCCGTGGGCCACAAACGGCCTGCCCGCAGTCTCTGACCATCACTTACAGCGAACATGAAGTCAAAGTAAAATGTAAAATATGTGGCCCTTTTCCCTACTTTTATTTTAAGTGCAAATGCATAGACACCAATACAAGCAAGGCAGCTGGAAAGAGCTACAACTTGTCCGTAGTGTTGCAAACTAGTGACGTTTTCATGATATTTAGCAAGTTTTCCAACCCCCAGCAACTATTAAACAAGAAAGGGCGTGAGAGAGACTAGCAAAAATGACAATGCTGGTGCTGAATGTGAGCAACATTCTTATTTCCTGCACGGTGGAGGGAAAAGGATAGAAAGGACGTGGCCTGATAATACTGTGCGTTAGAGCTAAGCGGTATATCTTTATTGTGTCAAAATCAAGATATTAATCCCGAATTTAGGACGATATTAGTGACCTGAATTTACCATGCTTGTGTTGCATGTAAATCTCAGTTCAACCAACCACGTTCCTCCTTCCAAGTTTGGCATTGATCGACAGACAAAAGCAGCAGATGACAATCATTTTGCATTGGCCAAGTGGGAAGAGGGACACACGCGGAGCGAGGGAGACAGGCAGCTATTTTGTGGAGATATATATATTAGTGCTGTCAAGAGATTAAAAAAAATTGAGATTAATTAATTATGATCCATAATTATGATCTAATTAAGATATATTTTAATCTCATCTAAAAATTGCTGAGAAAACCCCTATGTATTTTAAATTCATTAAATTATTGAGGCAGATCAAAAAAGTGGCATTATAAAATATTTTATTGTTTTTAAACAGACTTGAACAGATGCAGTCCTAGCCATTTACCGAGTCCCAAGTCCTACCTGCAACCTTTAGTTTCGACCACCAGGGGGAATATCACTATTTTGTTTTATTTTGTAAATCTCCAAATAATTACAAAATAAAAGGTCCATAAAGTTCACATGCTCCTCCATGTTCACCTCTCCTCTCCTCTCCTCACCGCTGTTTACCTGGCCCTCCCAACTCCAAGCCTATCAGTTTCTGCTAAACACGCCCAAACATAATGACAGCCAATCAATGTCCGCTTCAGGCAGTAACTGACCATTGTTTCCCACCCTCAACCACAAAATGTATTTCTGTGACTACTGTGGGTTTTTTTCTTTGATTAACAGCTGTTTATCAACAATCTTGTTCACTTATGAAGGTTTTCGAGAACAGTTGTATTTTACTGATTTCTTTGTATCAATTTTCAATGATAACAATACAAACTGCATTGCATTATCAGTTGACAGTGACACAATTGCTTGGATTTATTGCCAGTTTTGTTTTCCACTTTACAGACAGCTGGAAATGATCCCTACTGCTTTGTGGAGTTCTACGACCACAGGCATGCTGCTGCCTCATTGGCAGCCATGAATGGAAGGAAAATAATGGGTAAGGTAAGCTATCGTAACTACAGGGTGAGTGGGGTTTGGGTGGGCTTGGGCTGTAACCGGGGAGTTAACTGTTGTAAAATCCACACACACAAACAATGGATCCACCATATCAAATATCTCGCTGTTTATGTGATGTGCTGATTAGGTCTAAAAATGTATCACGGTACACATTGCATATCAGTCTGTCAATAAACACTCATCTTTGTCTTCTTACCAAATCAAAGTATAAAATGGTTTAAAGATAAAATATAAGACATCTAATCAGAGGAAAACTACCATTTGAAATATCTGGCAGCAAAATTCATTCATACATTTCATTAAAATAATTTTCAAGTAATGGACTCTGTTATTCTGTTTGTACACTTTAATGCAACTTTGTTTACATCCATGCTCCCCGAGCAGTCATTTAACTGCATATTTGTGGAAACTGTAAAGATGTTTCCCCAAAGCCGGAGCATTGATAGAGTTACATTAACCTTCATTCATTGATAATACAATGTTCGTCTAACCACGCACACACACACACGCACACACACACACACAAAATGAACCAAGAGAAATAATGAGTGCATGCATTTCAGACCCACAGCCTTTGGTCTAATTTAACTTAACCAGCTCCAATTTGAACCCATGACCTCAGAACTGTGTGACAGATGTCAGCAGTCAGCCACTGTGATACTTTCTGAGTTCAGTCTTTGAAAAATATATATTTTTTTCTTCAATGTTAGCAATGAATACAAACCAACAGTCCTTCCTTGGATGATGTTTGTACATGGTTTTACTAGATATTAGTTGTATCATGGATCTTGACTCACTGAACCAATGTTTTGTGGGCACTTTCTTACTTAATAGCCCCATTTAAAAAATGAAATAAAATAAATAGATTTTATATATATAGATATATATAATATAAATATCATATAACATAGACCAGGTTTTTCCAGGTTAGATGTCTTTTATTGCTGTCATGACTAACCCTCAGTGATCAAATACCTTGAAAGCTAATTTAAAGCAGTGGTCACACAATTTGTGTGGTCAAGCCATGTCTACTCATTGGTCAGAATGTCAAAATGTCAACTGGTGTGATCCCATCACAGGTCTCTTGTTGTAAATCCCACCCCACCTGGCCTTTTATTTGTCCCTCTGCAGGAAGTCAAAGTCAACTGGGCCACTACACCAACAAGCCAGAAAAAAGACACGAGTAGTAAGTACAAGTTATTTAATGGGTCTCGTTTTCTGTGTACAGATCATCCATTTTCCTAACGGCTTATCCGATACAGTTTTATTTGTAACTCGTTCGAATGATATGTATCAACATCGCTGTAAAGACCTCAACGTGCCACAAATCAATAATGGGTGACTCGCCTCGAGCAGGACTCAAGTTGCCATTTTGTAGGTATTGCGACTTGCTCAAGAAAAGTTGGTAAAGACCTGACTTTGACTTGAATAGCTTGACTTTTTAGGAAGGAATGAAGGAAAAGAAGAGCAAAAGAGAGAGAGAGGGGGCGAGTTGATTCATTCGCACCGACCTGGCAGTCCAGTCAGCGTTGTATGCACATTTAGGGACCGTTCCAGGATTTTTTTCCCTCTCCCAGGGTGAAAGTTAGGCTTGATCGATAAATATGGGGGCAGACAAAATAATTGATAAAAATGCTAGAGGGTATTCACCGGAGCAATACAGATTTCTGATGGGTCTATACCCCCTCCCCTATCCCGATGGATGTGCCATCCCTGCGCACTTGTTCATGTGAAGTGGCTAGCTATCACTAACAGTAATGACAGGTGCTCCAAAGATCATTAATTTGAATCAATGGATTATCTTGTCAATGACGTTGGCCCAAATAGGATGGGAAAACACATAGTTTGCAACTCACTGAAGGAGACATATAAACGACATCAAGTTGTCATTATAAAACACACCGACAGGTAAGCTCACGTCACAATTTAGCTAGCGATACGAATACTGATATATCAGCAGTAACAACTGAGGGATTGTGCACAGCTAAGCAATCTAATTTGGGGTTGGTTTATGAAAACCGTCCAAACCATTCAATTAGACTTTTTGTGGTTCGATTCACCTACGGGTTCAAGCCAAACGCCCCACCACCATTTAATAATGAAGTGAAGCGATGTGCACCTAAATCGTAGGTGTCAGACGCTGAATGCAAAATAAGCGAAGTGGACTCTGTTGTGGAGAGAAAAGAAGGTTTGAAGACGTTTGCCTGCATGACGAGTGGAAAGGAGTCAGTGCTTGATGGTGCGCAGCCGAATTATACAGGCCTGCTGTGTTCAATCACTTTGCATGATGATCATGACTCTCAAAAATCATGTCATTGACAAAAATGCTTTCCACATTGAATAAGTACAGTACAGATTTGAGTTGTACGTTGCTCAGGTGGAAGAGTGCTCGTCTCCCTACCTGAAGGCTATTCACACATTATAGGTCACAGTAATGGTGAGAAAAAAGGTTTGTAATGTTATAGTTAGAAATAAAGTTCAGGTAAATTAAGTTTGAAATGCAACTTTAAAAACAGTTTAGTGAAATAAATTCAATCAATCATCACTCATTTGTTGTTGAATCACATTTTTTAAGGTGTAAACATTTCATCACTCCAATATTTGGTGTGACTGAGCAAGACTGTATGACTTGACCTATGACTTGCTTGAACCAAGTAATGACTTGACTCGACTTAAAACAGTAACAAGTATTTTCCAAAGCAAGTCTTTTTAGCTCGAGTACCGTTTCACAGCACACTCTCCTTGGACACCCTCGGGCTGTGTCCGAATGTCCACACTATTCCCTACATAGTGCACTATATGGGGTCATGCCCTTTTGTAGGAGTGTCCAAATGTCCAGAGAGAACTCTCAGAAAATGTGTGATTCATTGGAAGCAGGAAGTGGGCAACTGTATCGTGAGTGAGGGGTTAGAGGATGAAAGTGGACATTCGGACACAGTCTTGGTATAAAGATTAGTGCGTAACCTGAACATTCCGAACATTCATATTGTATGTGATGGCACAAGAGGGCTTCGTGTGTCAAACCTGGAAGTGTTGGCCAAGTGGCAACAAGAACTTTCTAAAGGAACTCTTTTTTGCCACATTGCTCGGCACTCAGTACCATTGACAAATATTGTGGTTGTGCAATGGCAATTGCTCAAAGAAATCAAAGTTAAATATACCCGTGCTTTTATCATTGTATTGTATGTATTGTGCCCATATTCAAATTAACATGCACTTATTTACTTATAGTCGAAATCGGTTCAGGGAATAAGGAGATCTTTCATAGCCATGGCATTGAAAACCCAAGAGCATTCCTTGTGCACCATGACAGTCTGTATCAGCAAACTATTCATTTTGAACGTGAACATTTCTGATTGTGTCCTGCTTCCACCCCCCCCCCCCCCGCCCCCCCAAAAAAGATCATTTTCATGTCTTTGTTGGAGACCTCAGTCCAGAAATATCTACAGAAGACGTCAAAGCTGCCTTTGGACCCTTTGGAAGAATATCGTAAGTAATATCTATTGACACCATTATAGTACAGTGATCCCTCGCTGCTTCGCGGTTCACTTATCGCGGTTTTAGTGGATCACGGATTTTTCTGAATTACTGTATTCAGAAAAAAAAGTCTGAATGACTGATGATTTGTACTTGCCTGCACTGTATATGCAGCGGCCACTCATTCAAGGTGCATGATTGGTTCCTGGTGCGACATCGACCAATGACAGCACCGAGTGGATTTATCCCATGAGCTGGTTGGCTGCGCATCTTCGCAGCCCAGCACCTTGAGTCTCGTCACGCTGGTGACTCTCTGGCATACTGTCTCTTCTGTTGTTTCTACGTGCGCGGCGGAGAGAGAGAGAGAGAGCCAGAGAGGGGGTGGGAGTGGGCCTGTCCCAAAGCAGCAGCACGTCTCTCTTCGCCTCCTTCTCATCAATACCGATTGTCTTATTAACACATCGGCTGCGCGGGGATAGCTGGACAGGAGCTAGCTGGAGGCTAACGGTGGCTACACCGTCAGAGCATCAAATGAGGGCCGCCTTGTACATGCCACCAGCACAAGTCTCTTCGCTTCTCTCAGAAGGCAATGCTGATGAATGTTAATTACTGTATAAGATTTTATAATTAAAGATTTCAGTAAATACGTGGACTGCTGTAGTCTTTGTCTCAAATATGGAAAGTATAAATACTGTTTACATATTTTAAACATGCTGGTACCCACAAACCCTTACACAAAAATTCCTGGTAGGGGTTGGGGGCGGCCAACCCTACTTATCGGATTTTCCTCTTTCGCGGGGATCTCGGTCCCCATTAACCGCAGTAATTGAGGGATCACTGTATTACAATAAAGGATAGGTGATGGAAGAGAATACAGGTGGCTGCTTAAGAGAGATCAGATTATTCCCTCATCAATCTCCGAGCAATAAGAGCGAACGGGATTCAAATTTGGTGTGTATGAGCATTCATGATATTAAGGTTGGTCTTTTTCTACAGAGATGCACGTGTTGTCAAAGATATGGCTACAGGGAAATCTAAAGGCTATGGATTTGTGTCTTTCTTCAACAAATGGGTAAGTTGTCATGTTCAACTTTCCTAATCATTGTTTAGTGTTGCTCATTCGGTGTGGGTGATACAGCCTCATGATGATGTTGTGGTATATTTAAAGAATGTTGCAATAACAATACAAAATGTAGCTTGGCATGGATGTTTTTCTTCGTAAGGTAAGGCTTTCGTCTTGCCACCCTACTACACCATACCATAGCTCGGGTTTTTCTGACAATCGGGTATACTCGGCAAATGCCTAGTAGACCTTTGGGGCTAATTACAATGCTATCCCCCCTACCCCTCACCTTTTCCAAACAGTTCCTGAAACATGTGTGGGGCCTATTGATCCATTTTCTATATAGACAGTGAATTTGACCAGTCAGATGATGGGACAATCGTGTTTTGCAAGCAACGTGCAAAAAACGAAAATAGAAAAATCCTGGTGCACCGATATTGCAAATGAAAAAAAATGGAAGAATCCTATCGTAGGTGTTGCAAATTGTGCCAAAATCACATGTCTTATCACTGGAGGGCCCCGGGCTGCTGTAGCCTTCAGGTCTGTGATGAGTGCGCCACAAGAGCAGGTCAGGTGTGCAGCAGCTGGTACAGCAGCACAGATGCAGGGCTTTCGAGACAGAGTGAGCGGTAAAATATAAGTTGCTGACAAGCAAGTTTGGATATCTTTGCATTATTCTGATAGATTTCAATAATGAGGTCACAGAGACTGTGGAAGCTCTCTGCGGGCCATGGATTTGACGACAGAAATATTAGTAAAAGCCAACAAAAACTGCAAAATCTGGGGTATAGCACAGGCCCTTAAAATAGTGGGATGTCTACTGACTCATTTCACACAAGTTTTTGAGTGTGACTGAGGACACTCAGTTATAAGGGTTTTCTACACATGCAATCACATCATTTTTGTTTATTTTTATTTGTCTTCTTTAAAAAAAAATTCTCTTCGGTTTTATAAGTTATAGATCACAGTGGACATTAAAATGATTTATTTTGGGCTGAATGACAAAAAATGGCATTTGAACAGGAGACTTTTTATATGCACCGATACATAATCGTGGTGTTGACAGCGCAAATACCTAATTAGAAAAAAAGTTGCAAATCACAACAGGCACAGCTGCACTGCATAACAGTAAGACCACATTACTCACTGTAATACTTCTACCGCCTCTAGTAAATGTTTTTTTTTTCTGTTTTCTTTGCAGTCTATTAAAACTTTTTTTTGTCGCCCCCCTCAGGAAGCGGAGAATGCCATTCAACAGATGGGAGGCCAGTGGTTAGGAGGCAGACAAATCCGAACTAACTGGGCTACAAGAAAGCCCCCTGCGCCAAAAACCACCTATGAAAGTGTGTGATCATCAAAGTGCACCTTTTGCTCGCTCACATTAGAGGTTTCATGTATGAAGAGCAGTATTGTCTTGTTTCCTCTCAGCGAGTAACTCCAAGCACCTGTCTTTTGATGATGTCGTGAACCAGTCCAGCCCCAGTAATTGCACTGTCTACTGTGGTGGCGTCAGCACAGGACTGACAGGTGAAAACGCCTCCAGCAATTTTAATGACAAAGGCTACTCATGCAATGTAGTCACAAACCTTGTTTCTTTTATATGACTGCACATTCTTGGATGCAGAAACACATGCACTGAATAGTCTATGTATCAGGCTGTGGTTCTAACAGTGATTATCTGCGCTGGATTTATAGAACATTTCCAGTACAGCAGTTCATGGCTCATGGTTCCATATTCCTTGGTTTTAACATTCATGTGCCTTTTTTTTGTTTTTTGTTTTTAACCATACATTGTGAAATGTCCTAAACACAAGCCCACCATGTCCTCCTGAAATCAGATTTTCCACAACAAATCTTATATTCAGAAGCTGATCTACACTGAAGTGTAATCTATTTTCCTTCACCCATGCAAGATAATTTAGAACAAACGTCTATGGATAAAGATCAGTAAAACAGTTGCAACAAAGAATCAGACATAGAACATAACATTTAATTGTTGTTGAACAACTTTTTTTCCCCCCGTGCACAGTCATAGTATGTCGTATTTCAGGCATTTCTTATTGTTTTTGTTGTATTCATTTCAAATGCTCCATATGTATAATAAGTACACCCCTGAAGGCTTTCGGAAACCTTGAGTTTGCTTTTAGAGTCAATACTTTATGTGGCATGCAGTACTACAGAATACAACAAATGTGCTGTATGTCATTGAATCAAATTGAGATTTGTCACTATTTAGACAATGTAATTTTGACAACAATTAAGACGACAATTTTGATCTTCGTCATCCAAGAAAGTCGAGCACACCTTATTTCGAGATATCTAATTTACAAAAATCCACAGATGATTGTCATGAAAAATCTGAAAATTGCTTCATAAGAAAAAATTACGCATGTATGTTGAGCACTGTTTGATATAATTTCGTGTTTGCAAATGTGTGGTTTGATATGCTACTTCTTCTGTGTTTTGGTAATACAGTAATTAACATTTGTTTCTTTTTTTTAATATATATATTGATAATTATCTTCCAGAACAACTAATGAGACAGACCTTCTCTCCTTTTGGGCAAATTATGGAAATCAGAGTTTTCCCAGATAAAGGCTATTCATTTGTAAGGTAGGTTTAAAAGCATGTATTCACTCCATCAAGAATACAGCCCATTTACTGAACCAGACAAGCGAAATGTTCCTTGTTTTTTTTTTTTTTTTCTACTTGCCATAAAATAAACCCTTGAATCCCTCCTTCCATAGCCCAGCTATCAGTGCCACACACTGAGGGATTCAATAAAGCGGAATATTATAATTCTGGTTGAAGTGCTTCATGGCAATGGTTCTGTTATCATTCGGCATTACTTGTGTGTGTGTGTTTTAAAATATTGTTTTTCTCTAGATTCAGCTCCCATGAGTCAGCAGCCCATGCCATTGTGTCCGTGAATGGAACTGCATTAGAGGGCCATATAGTCAAGTGCTACTGGGGTAAAGAGAACCCAGACATGATGAACCCAGTGCAGCAAATGCCTGTACCTCAGGTAAATCTCGAATATTTTTATACTTTTATATTATTTATATTTTTACTTTTATACTTCCATTAGTTACAAGAGACAAAGGGAAAGAAAAATATGTGACCACGATGCAGTATAGTTCTACACCGGTCACTCCATCCAATTTCTATACAGTTTCTTCTTACTAGGGTCACGGGTGAGCTGGAGGGTTTCCTAGCTGACTTTGGTCAAGAGGTGGGATACACCCTGGACTAAGTGCCAAGCCAATTGCAGGCCGCAAATACACAAACAATCATTCATACTAAAAGGCAATTTAGGACCTTCAATGAACTTAATATTCATGCGAAAGCAATAAAGAACATAATTTTGCTGCCGGGCGGAACCCTTGCAACTTCAAAGCACAATTTTAAGATAATTAGATAATCAGAAAACACAGCACCATAGACCGCATTGTTAAAGTAGGTATTATATTTTATACGCTGTTGTGCAGACACATCAACTACCAGTGTAACAAAGGGTTGCTATCTTGGTGAAATCTTTTAAAAAGTGCAGATTGAGCACTTAAAACATCTCCAAAGTCCTCCATAACAGATACATTCACGAGAATTTGGATTGAATTTGGCTTTGCAAAGTGCACAATTTACTTTAGATTTCCCCAACAAGCATGAAGCAAGTAAAACATCCTGACACGTCTGTGTGTTCATCTTCGTGCTGCTGACTCTTCTAAGTTTGGCTGCACGTGACCAGAGGTTATAGGGTGCCACAGGCAGTTAATAAAACCGAGTTACCGTAAATTTCGAACTAGAAAGCGCACCCGATTAAAAGCCGCAACATCTAAACTTAGCCATAAAAACAAAGCTGTACATTTATATTGAAGACTTGTTATTTTTAGCTGCGACTCTCAACTTTATAACATGGGATATTTGCAAAGAAAGAGGCCACACAGATTAACTCATTCAGTACCAACCAAGTCTGAAAAGTCGTTTAAAAACGTCTTTGGGAGTGAATGAGTTAATAAAAAAAAAAGTTACCTGAAACATCAGGAAAAAAAATTCAAAACAATGTGAAACACAGCTTTGTTATGCAGTAGTCGCCCAGAAAAAAACATTGATTGCTCTCATTCCTCCTCTCCTGCCCACTACCCACCAAAGCCCTCTTCAACAACCCCAAAAGTCCTTCGTGCACACATTCTCAGTCTGCCTTTCATTTTTGCTTGTGTCAGTTACACCATGAGGCAAATTCACGGCTAAATTTGAGCTCTCCTCTTGAAAATGCAGAAGTGAAGCCTTTCGAAATCCGTGGGTAATAGAGTTGTTGACAATACTCTACGCTGTTATGATCCACTGAAAAACTGCAGCAAAAGTTGCTCTTGTAAGCATTACCCTTTACGCTTCTTTCACTCTTCGCATGCAGCCAGTTTTGATAAAAGATTGTCTCATTCAAGCTACGCACTGAACTACGCAAATAACTTCCCTATGAGGGCGGACTCGGACGGTTTCACTGGTCAACTGTGTTTGTTAATTAAATTGGTTGGTTGTGACAAGATGATCAGTAAATCTATTGGCTGCATGAAGGCTCGTCAGTAAAAATTAATAACCAAAGTGCGTAACATTAAAAGCTGCAAGGTACAAAGCATAGCAAAAAAGAAGCGGCTTGTAGTCCGCAAAGTACAGTTGAAAAAGAAAATCGCTTTCAACAATTTAAATTAATCTCCAAAGTTAACTTTGATAGCCCTAGTACAAACATATTTTGATGGACAGTCATTGAAACAAATGATTAAAAACACAACTCCTCATTGCACTGATTGTAGTTTTTTTGTGAGTGTCATGCATATGTTACCGTTTCACAAACCTGACGGTCTCCTCTTGTGTAACGCTGAATGCTTGGCAAATAATGCAACACTGTCTTCCCATGTCTGCATGGCTGAGAGTGAACGAAAATCAGATATAGTTAAGTGAGAATCACACTTAGTGATACTAGCTTCAACTATTCTGATCACTGCTAATCTTAACATTATTACCATCAATACTTGGAGATGGGCGGCAAGGAACAAGAGCAGGGGTGAAAATTGAAAGTCCTTGTTACCAAAATGTAAACATCTTTGTACTATTGAGTATTTTGGTATTCAGATATCCAATTGAAAATTCAAATTGAATTATCGGGTTAATTGGGGGAACAAATATTTCTAGTTTCATAATTATTTTGATGTCTAAAACACAGTTGAGTAAGCCTAGTTTATCAAAATTTGATCGACATAAACAGCCACTGTGTCAGACTGTCAGCATCAAAGTGTGCAGTTATTTAGAACGAGTAACTTAAGTGCTGCCCGTCCCGCCAGCATGGCTAGCGCCGTGCATCGCATTATCAGTGTATTTAACTCAGGTTTTCTACCTCCCTTAATTAGCGACATTATTTCAGAACAATGTTTTCGTCCTTGGAGCAACAGTTTGTGACGGCAATAAATGCTCCCCCCAAACAGTCTAGAAAATGAGTCAAGTCAGCCGATGACGAATAACTTCTCAATAAAAGCATACCTCGGCATCGATGTCCATCCATATATATCGATATCACGTATAGCACAATTGTCACGTATAGCACAATTACCTTGACTACTTCTTCCTCACAGTGTACCGGTACACGTAAATAAGCGGGTACTCGAGGCAGACAAAAAATCCCTCAAGTGTTATTTTTTTTTAACCAAGGCACTCAAATTATCTGGGGACCTGTTTTAGCCATCAGAATACAGTGATCCCTCGCTATTTCGCGGTTCGTTTATCGCGGCTTCAGTGCATCGCGGATTTTTTCAAACATATTAAAAAAAAAATAGATTTACCAGTATATACATGGAGTACAGTACTGTATATGTTGCTCTATGTGACTCGCTGTTGTTTTGCAGCTTCTCGCGGACCGTTTGCGGACTTTTTGCGGACATTAAAAATGTATTTTTTATATGTTTATTGGTCAGTACTTCGCGGATTTTCGTTTATCCCGGGTGGTTTTGGTCCCCACTAACCGCGATAAACGAGGGATTACAGTAATCTTTTTTGGCCAAGCCATGGTGCTAACATGAACTTTCACTCATAATCGTTGTTCGCTGCAACACACAGCAAGCAGCATGGCGACATTTGTCACTTCATGACGATGTTGCTTGCTGCCGGTCGTATTCTTGGTGAAATATTTCCACTCGCTTGTCGCATTCATGCGGTCCTTGATTACCCGCAAAGTATCGCGATGTCGGTGTGTGTTATAGCAACAGCTCTCCCTCACTTGGCATATCAAGTGTTGGTTGAGTTGTATTTACAATACTCTTCTTGACTGATAATGTTTGTCAAAGAGATTAGGGTGAAAACTGATACTCATTAACATTTTCTCACCGTTCTTTGAACTTTATTTGTCTTAATAATAGAAGCTGTGTTAGTCTCTGTTGCATTATATGTAATGAATGCTCTTTGTTTTTCTCAATTAGTTGTGCTTTCATAGGGACGTCCCAATCCAATCATGCGATTGGAAATCAGGGCTGATCAAGTGATTTTCACGTGAACTGATCTGCCATCGGGTGAAAAAGATCGCTTTATTCGTTTTCTGAATATTTGAAAGTCGCAAAGAAAACACAATGTTCCAAATGTGCAAATATTTTGCCAGATAGAACCAAGAGTTTAGTTTCATATGACACAATGTTAGATTTCCGTTTGAAATAAAGAATGAACATACGAATGTGTATTCACACACACGCACACACAGGGACACACAGGTCTCCTCCACTCCGTTACACTCAGTTATCCTGCAGGCAGAGAGCGGCACTTTTGTCACCATTGCTTGATTGGAGAGAATGGCAAGCTGACTTACACTCCGATAGAAGGCTCCCTTGCCCAAAGTCTCCTCGCTAATCGCATCGTCTAACAGTTTAGTGTGACAGACAGTTTTCGCAACTTAAAACAAAAGACTCTGACTCTGTGCCAAAAAAACGTGTGATCGGGACATTCCCTCTCAGGGACATTCTGCATCAAGCCATTCTAATAGAGCTGTGCATGTCTTTCTTTGGCCTTCAGCAGAACAAGATTAGCTTCCCCGCAGCTCAGCCCTACAACCAGTGGGGCCAGTGGTATGGCAATGGGCCTCAGATCAACCAGTATGTCCCAAATGGGTGGCAGGTTCCCAGCTATGGTGTCTATGGTCAGGCCTGGAACCAGCAGGGCTTCAAGTAAGTAGCTCGCAATGCACAGGGCCCTCCTTCACCGCCTACTTCTACTCCAGCACCACCAAGATTGTGGCATCACAAGCCCCCTCTGGCTACTGGATGGGAGCTGTGAAACTTCTCTCTTGTCTCTCGCTCAACTCCACATCCATCTAGTTTCTCATCAGCCCTTCACCTTGACCATCTTGACAGGATGAACAAAGTTAGATTTGTTTTGTTGTATTTGTTTTCTGTGTGACATCCCCGAGCATTTCACCTCACGTGGGCAAGGGTTTATTCCAATGTTTTTGCCATTTAAATTGTGTGCTTGGATGCCAGAGTTTCTAAACAATAAAATACATGTTTTAAAAAAAAATGTTAAGTGCTAAATTTGAATTTCATTCACTGTCCAGACCCAACGGTTGCTTTATCATTACATTGAAGGATTGTAGTCTTTTAGACTGTTCAAAACCAGGGGAACACTTAACCTGCTTTTTTGTCACACCTGAAAATGAAAGTATGAAATGTACACGATATGGCAGCAGCGGAATTGCCACTACTATAAAGGCTTATTGTTCGCTTCACATCCGAGAAACATCAGGCTGTGGTATTGATCCCCTCATGATCACCGAACCCCTTCGAGCGGGGGTCGGCAACACGCGGCTCCAGAGCCGCATGCGGCTCTTTAGTGACATCTAGTGGCTCCCTGGAGCTTTATGAAAAATATTTGAAAATGGAAAAAGATTTTGATAGGCTAAGATAGCGCAAATAGATATAGATAAATGTTACCGCTCCGAAAAAGGAGAGCTGTGGTGTTGGTTTTTTAAAACGTACGTTTTATTTATGCTTTTAACAGTCTCAACAGACACGTCTGCGTCCGACTCTGTGCCTTCTCCTTCTCGTTCGACTCGAGAGGCATTCAAAGACAGCCTCAGAAAAATGGAAATTAATGCTCACTTCACTGACCCTAAGAAAAGAGAAAATAATGCACCAAAACAAAAAATCAAGCGAGGAAATTACAAAATAAATTCTGTGGCGTTTGTGAACACACAACAAAGGAATTAATAACAAAAACAATTCTGAGACAGTCCAGTCTCCTACATACATACAGCATGTGTTTCCTTCATTGTAAGTTTTATAGAAGGCTTTTATTTTTTTTGCGGCTCCAGACATTTTTTTTTCTTTTGTCCTATATGGCTCTTTCAACATTTTGGGTTGCCGACCCCTGCCTTAGAGAGACACGACCGGAAACGGCACATCAGGAGCATTACAGAGAACCATGACATCGGTGCAACATCTTAATGACTGTTGCTCAGAGGTCTACATCTTGGTACCTAATAACTTCCATTAATCCCAATTGAGCTGCAGGTACTGCAAACCACTACCAGTTATGCTCATAAAATTCTAAAGATTAAAAAAAAAAAAATGATCAGACAGCGTGGATGGGTGAAAAGAGAAATGGTATGTATTGACTACAGCTTGTCAAGCTGTCAACTCTCCTGTCCACAATTTGACCTTTTAATTTACCACCAAGTGCTGGTGCTGCACGGATCACTATTCTTGGTTTTCAATTGTGATGATTGTGTTCCCGCTTTAATTTAATTTGAAATGTGGTGTTTTTTTTTTGTTTTTTTGTCATTCGTCACTTATACAACTGTCCCCATGCCCACTTTTGTTTCATCCCCCCCACCTACCCATCAAAAATACACACATCTTTGAGACTATATGTGAATGTCAGATATTTGTTTGTAGGGTCTATTCAGATTGAAAGAAATGTTCGGTGATATTTTGTGTAACCCCCTCTCCCCAATAAAACATCATTTTTTTTGGACGACATAACACAGTCTAAATTCTTGGTGAACGCGGATACAAAGGGGTGACGATGTATTTCAGAGGAGCATAGTTGTAAAAGCACGTTTCCTGCTTGGAAGCCGGACCTCCCCCGACTTGGAATTTGCAGAATTCACACTGAATTCACTGTTTTCTCCGTTGGGGCCAATTTTACTGTAGGAAGATGTGGCACGCTCATCTTTTATTAGTGTGGCTAACCAAATAGTAACTTGTCATATTGCTGGTTCTTAGTTAGGGAGTGGGGGTGGTCAGGCAGTCGGGATGGGCGAAATCAAAATATGCTTGCCATGCTTAGCCTTTATGCTTTTGGTCTGCTTGTCTACCGTGTTTAATCAAATGAAACCTTTTGCCATCGCTAATCTCTGCTTTTAATTTTTTTATTTTTATTTTTTTTTTGCTTCGTCTGCCTTACAAACTTTAATCTGTACGCTTTCCTCAATCTAGCCTATCCAGATTCTCGTAGCTCTAATATGTATTGGTCCCCTTGGCCCCCCGTTTCGACTCATCTCTTCTAACCTACTGGCATTTTGTCTCTCTGTCTTGTCTCTACCTCCTTTTTGCAGTCACATACCGGCCAATGCTGGGTGGACTGGCATGAGCGCCATCAGTAACGGTGGGGTTATGGAGCCCACACAGGGATTGAATGGGAGTATGCTTGCCAACCAGCCTGGTATGGGAGCCGCAGGATACCCCACACACTGATAACGGGGAAGGGCAGGAGATATGTCAACCGTCTGCCTTTTTTGGCTTTAACGTGCTCACTGGGGCCATTACCTCTTGGCAGCACTAAGACTTCTACTCCGATGTGGATCCGATTGGGGTGATTGACTTCTTTTGGAGGTGTAAAAGGCATTTCTTTTTGGGGGGTTGGGGGTTGAGATCACAAGATCCAGGATGGAGCAGTTTGACCCACGCAGGTATTTACACCCTCTATTGGAGCCAAAAGTGGCTGAGATCCTGAGTCCGTACAATTTTTTTAACTGTCACAAAACTGTAAAGGAGAACCTTTTTTTCTGGTTTTTACAAATGGCTTCCATGGTAGTTCCTCCGAATCACTGGGCGCTGTCTTATTTTTGGTTTTAAATAAACTGTCAAGGTCTAGAGTTTTTGCTAAGTTATGAACCTGAATTCTTTGAGGAATGGAAATCTGTTTCATTTGTACACATTCAAAGCTATTGCAGGGATTGTTTGTCACTGCTGCTTCTCTGTAAAGGCAGGTAAATATTGCACAGTCACCCCCTGCTTCTACTCACTTGACAAATTACATTTTTTTTTTTTGCGTTCCATTTTTCGTTCATATTTTGGACAGCCTCAAAATCTTTTAGCCACATGTAAATAACTCACTTTGATACCATGTAAGTACGAATGCTACTGTTAACTGTGGGTGCTTGCTTTCATTTTTGGTTCAAACCAACTCTCCAGTTAACTCCCATAATGTGAGTAGCAGTCGCAGCACAGACACAGTGCGCCATGATTCTTTCATGCAGGGACAAAGATGGCATTGCTATGCAGTGCACACGTAAAACGGACGCAATCCTGATGTAAAGAAATTTTAATGCCTCTCCCCCATGCTAATTTTTTTTTTTTTTTTGTACAAAAGCTCTTAACATTTACACCTACTCTGTTTGCCAGAGTTGGGGAGGCCTACATTACTGTTGCCTTATTAAGCTGGTTTCTTTTAGCTGATAAGATACTTTTCACTTTGGCAGTGCCTACAGTTGTTTTCAGACCCTTATGTTTTGAAAGGTGTTAAATCCCTGAGAACTGATGACTCTGCTACTGTAAACAATATTTTCTTGCTTTTGTCCTATTAAAAATGCTCATGAACACAGATTCCGTTGCTTTATTTATTACAGGGAGCGTCCAAACACCGAACCGAAGATGACATTTTTCCCGAACGGGAGTTTGAGGACATTAAATATTACATTTAACTAATGTAATTATTAGTAACTTTAAACCTGCAAGCCCGAGTTCCCACGTTTTTGCATTCTTAACTCGACCCATACTTTATCCGTGAATTCATTTCGAATGCAGTATTAATATTTGGCAGCAGATGGCGACACCAGCCTATTACAGACTCCCGCTCTTACGCTCCCTGCAACTGCCTTTGGAGATATTTTGCACCACAAGTGAACGGTTAGAATGACTAAAATGAAGGTTTTTTTCCACATCGAGTTCTTTGGCTTCAAATTGATACCGTGTCATCTCAGGCGAACAATTATTTGAAAATACTCAACGGTATAGAATAGCATTATTCGGTCTGGACAGTCGATTTGGCTGGTCTAAAAAAAAGAAGACAATTCTGACAAGCTTATAAATGATTTGTCTCCTGATAGCTTCCTAGCCATGGCTGGCCCGGACCAGGCTTCACTGAATCTGTCAGAGAATTAGGGATGTGCACATTAGAGTTGGAATCCATTCAAGTGCTGAAGCTTGCTGTCTTTGTCTCAGGTCATTTCTTGACTCTTCTTTTAAACAAACATGACACAGTACTGCACACACACAGTCAACCTGTGCTTGCAGTTTCGTCTGGCAAGATAAAATAGAACAATAAAATCCAAGTCTAACATATGCTCAAAATATAAAACAGCTCAAGAATATCCACATATAACTGATGCAATCACTTTTCAATATCTTCTTTGGTGTGACTCGATTTTTTTCGCTCAAGTTCAAACATATCTGCTTAAATGGCACTTAAGGATTTCCCAGGTGGTGATGTTGTTGTCTGTGACAAGCTTTTGTATATCCAGCCTGTTTTAGGGGGCTGTCCAGTCATGCAAAAGAGGAAGCGGAGAGCCGGTGTAAGATGGACCCCTTAGAAAATGTAATAATTCATACATCAACATAATATGTACAAAATAAACACATCTAGTAGGTTAAATAAACGACGCAAGAGTACAACGTTGTTTTTATGGAACAAAATGTTTTATATATATTTTTTTGGGTGGGGGGGGGGGGGGGGTCAATGAAATGTACTACGACAGACCTGCACAGTGGTTCATCGATCTTGACTGAAAGGAATTATGATAAAAAATAATAAATATCGCAGCATGTTTGTATCGCAGGTGGCTGAGAGAGTTCAGTTAGAGCACTGATGCAGAAACAAATGAGCTGAAGAAAGTAGTGAGAGCTTGAGATACGTCGAGGTACCCTGCAAATTGCTTGAGTGAACAGCATTTGTGTTTGTTTTCTATGTTTCCCGCGTCAAGTGACAGCTTGCTGCAGTGGCTGACAGCAAATATACATGTTCCAGTAATTAACCTTGACAGACCCAATGTGTTGCCAACAGCAGAAAACCTGCTAATGACACAATTCATCCAGAATTAAGGCGTCCTGTCAGACTAAAGCCACACAGGCGCCGAACATTATGTGCGCTAATGTCGGATGGGGTCATTTAAAAGAGGTGAAAATGTGTGAAAGCAAAACATAAGTGTGTGACTTCACAGCATATTTCTGGTTGAATGGACAAAAATTCCTATTGATGCACTTTCAATGAACATCTTATTGAAAGTCTTCCCAAATGAGTGATTTTTCACATAATCGAACAGCAATACATATGGTTTACTGCATGAAAAGCGTATTTCTTTCTTCCACTGGTGGGAAGCAACATATAACATTTTGTTTTTTTACACAGTACTTTTCAGTCTGTACTCTTTTCTTTTGCTTTTGCTTAAGGAAAAGGATTGAATCAGTACTTTAAAATGTTTTACTTCTACTTACTGTAAGTACGGAGTGCGAGTACAGTTCTGCCCCCTCTGCTTTCTGCAAGCAATAAATCCCGCACTGACAGATGTGTGTCACCTCATTATTGAAGCTGTCAGTGGTGCAGATGGACATGAGGAGATGAGTCTTTGATCAGGGATGCGGGTAGGCCTGTTCTTAAGCTAATATCACTTCCTGTGTGCGCAGATGCATAGTTTGGAACCAATCTCAGAAAAGTCTTATGTAGGACAAAGTCAGCCTGCGGCTAACTCACCATATTACTTCATATCTGTAATACGCCAAATGGGGAAGAAGAAAAAAAAAGCCCCTCCATCTGACTTGACTCAACTCACGTCACCGGCGCAGACTAAAGAGAACGCCATGGATCAAAGACTGTATGTCACATTCCCACCTCTTCCCTAAATTCATATCTGAATATTTAAAAAAAAAAAAAAAAGCCAAAGTCAAGACTGCGCGTGCACTGTGTGTTGGGTGAAAGAAGGCTGCCTAGCTCCTTGCCTTGAAGCATGTTTATGTACTTTGTCACTCAGGGAAATGAAATGTGTAAATCCAAATGTCAGCAAAGAAGAGGACATTTGTGACAGTACAGAGCATCATGTTTCAATTTCCCACCCACTTCTATTTCTTCAACTCCACATAAAAATGTGGTCTTCTGGCTGCACTGCTGACGGATTCATGGCACATACAGAGAGATGACAGAAGACCCCAAAATGAATGGAACAGAAAAGAAAGAAGGGCAACGGTCTCTAGAATAGATGCACATTCAAACTTACATGTAAGGGACAACCAAGGTCAGCAATAAATGTCTCTGTGTCTCTTGTCGGTGTGAGCATAACCAAGACCAAGGCACTGCTGGAGTGACACAGTAATGGAGGGTAGGATATGGATGTGGCCTGTGTGTGTTTGTCTGTCACCGGCACTCAGTGGCTCTGCCATTCACTTGCACATACCCAGAGTTGACAGCCCCCGCTTAAATGTGTCACTCGACATTACTACACAGGCAGATATTAGGAAAGGGAGGGCTCGAGTGGAGGAGGGGCAAATGGCAAGCAAGCAGCAACGGAGCTACAAAATAAGTTAGGTCAGATGCTCAAATTTAGCAAGAGAGATGCACTCATGGGCCATGAGCTGCAATGTGGTTTGACTAAAACATTGACACATCGTAGGCACCTGTGCAAACAACCAGTAGCTTTGTTCTGATAACATTTCAACAATCATGCAATCTTTCTGTTGGAGGTTTAGCCACAGAATCTTAAAAATATTTTATGGGACAATGCTGTGGGAATTAATGACAAATATCTGCAAAGTTTGGATGATTTATACAGTGTATTAGATTTAAAAAATGAACATATGCCATTGGAAGACATGCATTCTCCATCCATCCATTTTCCGATCCGCTTTATCTTCACGAGGGTCGCGGGGGGTGCTGGAGCCATCCCAGCTGTCTTCAGGCAGTAGGCGGGGGACACCCTGAACCAGTTGCCAGACAATCACAGGAGTACAGTATCATAGAAATAAATGATCTACTTGTAAGGAGACTGTATTTCCCTCCCTGCATAGTTTATGAAAACGTTGGCCACCTCTCAATGTCCTGCCTTATCTCATGGCTAGAGAAAAATAAATCAGGTCAAATTGATGCTATCTTGTTTTTTTCTCACAGTAAATTGAAACATACAGTAGTTATTTAGCGAATCAGAGAGTGTTGCAATGTTCTCGGTAAGGGCCACATGTCAAAACATATCCTTCAACCTGCTCTGGGGTGCTGCAATAACAACAACTGTTTGAAAGTCCAATCAGCACCATTCTTCTCATGTCACTCAGTCCCAATCTAGTGGCACAATCAACAAAACTGCCTCAATTTCCCGACAATGTGCATACCAAACAGAGACTCAACTATGCATAAGAGCTTGCAAACAAAGGGTTATATCAGTCACTGGCAGTGACTCAAAACCTGCACAAAGTTGACATAGGGCGTGTGTGTGTGTGTGTGTGTGTGTGTGTGTGTGTGTGTGTGTGTGTGTATGTGTGTGTGTTTTGGCAATCAAATAGACAGCATATGTTTTTTTAATGTTATTGCGAACGCATGTTGGGTTTGCAACTAGCATAACCTCTGAAGTCCCGTTTTAATTTGATGTTTTATACAAAATTTTAAACCTCTCACTGCTCGTCAGTTCTCTAATGCCTTTGATGAACGAGGTGTTCCCTCAAATTAGCTTGGTTCCACTCATCCTGCTGTAATATATTGGATTCTGTGGCGCCATTAAAAACATACAGCACCATGTGGGCATTAATGGTAACGCTTTAGAGTGGTTTAGATCTTATGTGGCAGGCAGGACTTTTTGTGTTAGCCTTGGTTGCTCCGAGTCCCGCTCTTCCCCACTGACGTAGAGTGTTCCACAGGGTTCTATTTTGGGGCCACTGCTGTTTTCACTGTTTTTGCTGCCCATTGGTTCCATCTTAAGAAGGCATGATATAGTGGTACCTCTAATTACGAATGTCTCTTCATACGAAATTTTCAAGTTACCAAACGCCTCAATAGGAAAATATTGCCTCTTGTTACGAAAGAAATTTCAAGATACAAAAAGTAAAAATACAGTACAGTGTAGGCTGCTCCTTGCACCTCAGAGTTTCCTGAATGCAACATACTTATAGCTGATCTGCCACTGGTTATTGTCTAGCATCTTCCTGGCTTCCCATTGGTTAAGAGGGACCTCTTACTGAATGCGTCTGTGTGTAGATAGATAAATAGATATGTCACGTTTTGCATGGTGGTAGTTGTAGGACCCCAAAAAGCAGGGAGGCAGGGAGGAGCAGGGTGGATTGACCAAAATGTATTTAACAAAAATACAAATAGGAGTACAATGGAAAAACACTAAGTCCAAGTACTCAAATGCCTGGAAATCACGAGTAACCAAAGTAACAAACAAAACTATGACAGGAAACAAAACATGACGGGAGCGCACGTATACTCACACTCACAATGACCCAACAAAGACTGACAGAACTCAAGGAACTAAATTCAAGCAAAGTGACGAGACAACGAGAAACACCTGGACAAGACACAAAGGCTTGAGGGAGCTGATTGGTTCAACACAAGGGACACTGATGACGAGAACAGGTGGCGACAAAAAGGGCACATGAGGAAACAAAACCAAACGTAACCAGACAAAATCATAATAAGATATGTGTCTAGCAGCGTTCTCGTCATTCGCCTCTCGGGCTATGAGGCGTTCCGATAGTTTTACGTAAATGTGAATCCCTAGAAAAAGTGTTCACCAGTCCAGCGATCGCTCACTATGCTGAGGTTTGCCTTGGACATTTCCAAAGAATTGTTAAAAGCCGACAAAAGCAAACGTCCCTGGATCAGTTCTTTATAAAACACCATGCAAAAACCACTTCTGAGAGAGAACATGAACTAACGAGGGCAAAAAACAATGAGGACAGTTAAATTGAATGATTATCATTTTTTTCTTTATTTATTCTTTTTCTCTAATTTATTGTGCAATAATCTCATTGTAACATGTATTTGTTACATATTTCGACGCATTTTTCTGCTTTAGAAAACATTTATGTCTGAATTTTGGGGGTGGGGGGGACTTGGAACGGATTAGGGCATTTACGTGGAAAATGCGTCTCTACTTACAATATTTTCTAGTTAAGGAATTTCTTCCAGAACCAATTAATATCGTAAGTAGAGGTACCACTTTATTTCCTTTCACGTGGGCAATGATAGTGCGACCTGGAAGGGTGTGAATGGGGGAACAGAACGGGATACTGCAAGGTCGGAGAGTAACCACCAGGCCGTAGTGATGCCTAAAATGCACATCGTCATGTGAAACATTACTCAAAGACACATACCACTCCTGCTTACTACACAAGTTGCTTGATACAAAACATACTACTTGGTATTTTTTTTTGTTTCAATTTTTAAATTTCCATTTGAGGTTTACATATAGTATCTTATGTTTGAATATTTAAAACAATTTTTGCTGGCATAAAATCCCCATGCAAGCAGCATATAAATGTAACAAATAGGTACCTGTTGTTGTTTCCCCAAAGTTAATTTGCTAACTCACTTGAGCCCCCAGGCAAAAACACAACAGACCAGGCACCAGATTTTTTTTTTCAACATCACAGAAGGATGTGTGGTCTTTTGCATGTTTTTGTTAGTCAACTGCAGTACTTTTTGGCTCTGCAGTCAGGATAAAAATCCATATTATATCCAAGGCTCATCCCAGATCGGATTCAATCTGTGGTTTTATTGTTCTTGTTTTGATTGTAAGGTGTCCTTGAGTGTTTTGAAAAGTGCTTATAAATAAAATGTATTATTATTATTATTAATAATAGACTTTTTGTAAGATTACATGGTTGTTTTAAGTGTAATTCCCTTTGCTTGATGTTAAACAATAAACAGCCTGAAGCCTGCTGTTTGAAGAATTGTTCACTATCTGCTAAACCAGGGTTCCCCAACCTTTTTTGCCTCACAGACTGGTTTAATGTCAGACAGCATTTTCAGGGACCGGCCTTTAAAGGCCGGATAAATACAACAAAATAATATGATATTACTGGCATGAAAACTGTGGTGTTTTCGAAACATAATAATAAACATGAATCACGACACGAGGAACGTCCTATCTCGCCGCAACACTCTCTGGTCGCTATGGTAATGTTTACACGTGCCTTCAAAATAAGATAGACCGCAAGTACAAAGTGCATGAAAAATACGACTCACAATCGCCGCATATTATGCAGGCTGGGCTTGGTGCGTGGGAATCTCCCGTTGTGATCAATCCGTATTTTAAGTAGGACTCCTGACATTGTCTATTAAATGTAGCCTTTGTTTTCTTGAAAGTCGTAGGCTCTTCCTCTGTTTCCTGGCTGGGCCTTTCCCCCTTCCCAAAGAGACGTTCCAAAGACTTGTTTTTTACTCATTTTGCGAGCTCCTGGTTTTCATTTTAGCGGTAACCTATCACGTGACTGAGAAGCGCGCCTTCACCTGCGTCAAGAGTGACATATTGTAGACGGATGTAACAGAGAATCCAGTAATTTTTCAAAATAAAACATCTTTCAGAGTCCGCAATGAATAAAATGGAAGTAATGTAAATTATGTATTTTTCTGTGGGGCCCCTGTACCAAATGACCCATGGACCGGTACCGGTCCGCGGCCCGGGGGTTGGGGACCTCTGTGCTAAACTACTGTTTGTCGTGAAGTAATTTGGATTGACTGTCACCATACAGTGCCCGAACAATGGCACGCATCTCAAAAAATGGGTCGCGTGGTGATCTTGTTGGTTAGCACATTTGCCTGACAGGTTTGGATTTGGAATTCAAATGTCAGCTCTGCGTCACGTTATCCCTGTTGGTTGCATGGATTTCTCCCGATGCCCCTGCTTCCTTCCACATTCCTAAAACAGACATGTTAGGTTAATTAATCACTGAGGAGAACATGTAAGTAACATTTGCCAAAGGTCAAGGAAGCAACTCTCAGGAGGGCAGCTTTATTACAAGTGTATGCATTCATAGCACTGGGAGCCACTTTGGATACAAATGAGAGAAATTGTTTCCATCTCACATGCTGCTCTTGTTGAAACGGAGAACAAATTCTACCTGAAGAGGAAATACTTCAACTTTCATTGTGAAAGATGGGAGACATTTGATTGAGTGGATATTTGATACCGCTTGGACTGTTCGTGATGCAAGGGATTATAATGTGACACACAGCTTCTTAGTTCGCCGAAAGCCACTGACTGACACACGTCTGTGATATTTGGAGAGCCTCAACCATTAGGAGTCAGATAAGTCAATCAGGCAAGAAACGTGTCTGACACTGTCACGATGAATTTTACATGAACCCTCCGCTGCGCTTGTCGAAGGGAGGGGCCGAGTTGCTATTGATTGACTCCGACTGAAGCTTTTCCTTCCCAATAACCCAAGAACCTTATGAATTGTTTTAAATCAGTAGTAAATAAGAAGCCAGGGAAAAGATTGTACAACACCGTCGTACACAGTATAATGACTTTAATATTTGATCATCTCAGTGAGGTTTATCATCGAAACTCCAAACTGACAGCAGCAGATTTTATGAATTAGTAATACCATCGCTGGGGCATATCGTTTTTATTCAACACGAGAGCGTGCCAGGTGTTTATTTGAAGCAGGCCTTTATTCGTACAAATGTATATGTTAGGATGGAGCTCGACGAGAGGGTGTCCATGGATTGAGGTTGACACAGAACGTCCTCACATGCAAAAAAACAGCCTCTATTCCATAGGTGTCAAACTCAGGTCCTGGAGGGCCGCTGTCCTGCATGTTTTGCAAGTCTCCCTGTTGCAACACACCTGATTCAAATGATCAGATCATCAGCAAGCTCTGCAGAAGCCTGACGTCGAACCTGTTCATTTGAATCAGGTGTGTTGCAACAGGGAGACTTGGAAAACATGCAGGACAACGGCCCTCCAGGACCTCAGTTTGACACCTATGCTCTATTCCTTCCATTCTTTGTTCTTATCAATAATGCAGTGCAGTTCGGCTTTGAACAAATTATTCCCTGTTTAAGTAGCTGCATGTCACATGTTATAGGCAGATATGCCTGAACACAGCTAGCACAGAAGACAAGTTCGACAAGCGCTTTGGTGAATCTACAGAGCATGTCTGAGGTTGTAAGAATTATCTTGATGAAAACGTCATCTGACATCCGAATATCTCAGATGCCCCTGAATAGGGTGTATCAAGTCACGTGTGCACTTGCTGCATAGTTGTAAGATCACACTGATGTGCATTTTGTGTTATCAGTGATTCTTTTGTACAAACCCCAATACCGAGACATTTTTTTTCTTTCTTTTACTTTTGGAAATCAAAATATAGTCAGCCAACAATACACAATCCATCCATTTTCCAATCCATTTATCCTCACAAGGGTGTGCTGGAGCCTATCCCAGCTGCCAACGAGCTAACCAGTCGGTAAAGGAACTTAAAAAGCCAAAATGGTACTTTTGTGGATTAAAAACTAAAGAAACAGAAGTTCAAAATAAAGTTCAAAGTGTCAAAATAAACACAAAGAAAAAGGACTTGGCCTTGACTGGGACAGCAGACAAACACCGAGCAAACAACAGGTGACACGCACAAAAGGACAATGAAACGACAAGGATTGAATCTAAAGAGGGACGTAAATAAGCTAACTGGCAAGACAAAAAGGGTTGCAGGGTGCTGATTGGGTGACAGGGATCAGGTGAACAAGCAAAGGTGGACACAATAATGAGTGAGACATTCATACATGGGACCCCAAGAAAACATGAAACAATTCGAAATCAAAACCAAATCAAAGACAGATCTTGTGCAGATATAGTGTGATTTTTTCGAATGAAAATCTCCCCATTTACGGTAGGCCTACTTGTGGAAGCTATCCAACGGGAGGGAGAAAATGTTCTATTGGAAAGATGCGGTCATCGAGTATAGAGAGGATTTTAACTTGAATGCGTTTCTTGCTGTGCTAGGTCCATTCACCGGTGGGTTACATGGGGATGTCACTGATAACGCATTATTGACCGAGCCATCAGATTCACTCCTGTAGCAGAAATGCTAATCCAATCGTGCTGTGGTATATTTGACTGAAGGAAAAACGTTTACTGCCCCAGTGGGAAATGCGCCCGGTAACTATTGCTGGATTTACACTACGGTATGTGGTTCAAGATTCATTGCTCAATTTGGACATGGGTGGAGTAAGGAGAAAATAACATACGGAACAGTATACAGTAGTATAGCTTAAGGTTCAGTGACAATTTTACAGTTTAACCCCAGGGACTCGCTGATCAGAAAAGTATGAGTCCCATTATGTATTTAGAGAGTCCCAAATTTCGGATTCTGAAATGGTCTACTTATTCAATTGCATATGATAATAACACAAACAACAACAATATACATTGATAATAGGTTTATTTCTTATAAACAAATGCTGCAAAAATTTTATTAATTCAGGTATACAGGATTTGCTGAGAAATAGGTTCTTATTTCATCCCATGGTTCAGTCTTTGAGTTCATAAATTCTCTTCTCTTTACTCTGCTTCCAATGATGCAAGTCTTTCTCAAAGTCAACTTATCACGGAAAAACGATCCAACTTTAGCTGCTTCCTCTATGATATCGCCGCAATAAACTTTCGCAACACTTGTTCGCAACAATTGTTTTAACGTTACACAACATGGCAATCGTCTGCCTTCCGCGAGGTTGAAGGCCGATCTCGCCAATCTCGTCTCACGAGAACGGAAATCTCGTCACGTGAGATTACTTAACGTGAGATCAAAACAACAATGGCGGCGATTGTCGAACTGCGACACTGCGTCGCTGGAAAAAAAGATGTACGGTCGTTTTTGTTTGTTTGTTTGTTTTGACTGAGAAATTTCCTTGCGTCCCAAAAACGCACATTATTCGGAACTGTGCGTCCCGCCGGAAAATTATGCGTCTAGGACGCGGGACACAGAGGTAACGAGATGACTGAAGGTTCCAATCAGATATTTTCCAAATGATCCAAATCTGATCCTAATCTTGCATCTGCCAATAAATGGTCAAATGAGATCTATGCTGTCAATGAGAGCCTGATGAAAATGTGTAATTAGTGTGGACTAACTCATCTTAAGCGTCGGGGAATGCTGAAGGGGAAACCTATTTGTAAACCATTAACCATTATTTTCATAAATGAAAGACTCTTACAGTACATGACAGTATATTTAAACTGCATAGTAAGAAAGTGGGAGAGGTCTGCTTGAAAATGAAAAGCATCTGTTGATCGGGAGCTGATTGCAAACCGCTTCCTGTTTATGACTGCTTGTCAACGCTGTTTTTAACAACATCACGTCCTGACCCCAATCAGAGGTCTTCTGCCACTGGCATTTACGATATGCACAACACCCATGACTTTGGCCGGAATATGTTCAAAATGATCATAATAACATTTTAAAAATGTGTTTGGTTTCATATGTGTGCTCGGTGGATGTGTGTGGCTGCTGATTGAGAAGATATGTCCTTGTTTGTCATGTGCAGATCTCAGGTATGCCATGTTTGGGTGTGAAGTGCAATCATGGGGATCTCATCGGACCCAGACACAACACGCAAACACACAGGAACACTAAAATGCATACGCAAACACATTTGTGCATACAGATGTTGGCCACCAATATGATATATGTTGATACTTTCTTGCACACATTTACACTAGAATTTCTTCCCTTAATGTGTTCTATCATCCCTTTTCTCCCTTCAAAAGTCTCTTCTACTCTCTCCTTCTATCTCATCGTCTCTGTCTGGTATTAATGTGGGAGTGATGGAAGAGGTCTGTATAAGAGGCCTGACAGTGTTCATCTTTGGCCTATGATGCATTGCATCCCTGGGCCTCCCTGCAGCCCCATTAGACCCTGATTAATTGGGCCTGCTTAAGTCAATAACTCATCCGTTCAAAAACAAAAAGCTCCAGTGGTGAGCACAAGGAGGAAGAGGGGAGGAGTCGAAAAAGAGACTAGAAAGGACACAGAAAAAGGGCAAAGAAAAAAAAGAGAGTGAGAAAAAGTAATGGTGTAAATGTAAGTTTAAAAAAACAACCAAGGCAAGCCCAAGGTCACGAGTTATGTTAATTACACATTCTTGCTTGTGCATAATTGTTTTGGTTTGATACAGGTTTCACTATTTAGGAATACAGTTCTCAAGTGTCTTCATAAAAATGGGCTGGACTGGCATTCTGGAAGACAGAACCGATACCCGGTGGGCCGGTATCTTTTGGGGGCAAATGCAATGCTATTTTACCCCAAGAGACCAGCCCACAATTTTGAGGGAGCAGCCCATTAATCCATTATAGACAGCAAACTGAACCAAGCAACATCAGTGGCAGCGCTACATGATAGCCAAGGGTGTTCAGGAGTCATGCCTAAATACAATTTTTAGAAGGATATGTCTTTAGAATAGATTCTTGCCGTCAAAGTCAATTACATGTATTATTTTCACAACATAGAAAACAAACAACATGGCTGAGAAGTCATTGATTATCATAGCTGTTATGATATCCTGTACATCACCTGGATTGACCTATAAAATTATATTAATATTGAGGAGAAGCTACAGGTATTCAGAAAATGGATAGCATATACTACACTGAAAGCATATAAGATTTATTTCAAATGTGATTTGTTTTCACAATACAGAACTAAGTTTTCAGTTTGACTTTTGAAGTCTGCACATTAAGAGGTGATAACATTACATGACAGTAGCGCTCATCTTATTATTTTATATTTAAAAAATATTTCAGTCACAAACATTTTTATGCCTCTTATTTAGATTGAGATCTACATCTGTGCAAAAATATGTAAGCTCCTTTTTTCTGTTTACATTTGATTCTTTTATAAAGCAGCACTACTGGATGCATTTCTCATTTGAGTCAGGTCTGTTTAATGTCACTTCACAATAAATTGAGAATAGGTAATCAGTCATTTTGTTTTTCATATATTTTTTAAGAGAATAACAGAAAATATATTGTGGTATATTGTTATTGTGATATACCGTAAAATGGTGGATATCATGACAGAAGATTGTTTTTTTTCAATTTCGGCAAGCACTACTTGCACGTGTGCCAGTGAGCCAACATTGATGTTTTTTTTTTTTTTTTGTTTGGTCAGTCCTGCCCTGGTGGCATGTTTTCATCAAAACACACGAAGGATCAAGAATTATAGACATGTTTGCAGCATATTTCTTGCCAAAGTGAAATTGTCATGTTTGCAGGGTGGATCTCTCATGCCGCCTTCCATAACTGCTGGGTCAATGGCCAGCCCGAGTATCTTCGAAGTGACAAGCAATAACCTGGAGCTCGCTGGTGCATTCAAAACAGCTTATGGCTGTCTGCTCTTCCACCTCGCTTGGAGTGCTTGGGGTGGCCGAATGCTTTCTTCTACAAGCAGAAGCATACCTCTGAGTGAGAAAAACAAACGAGCGCCAAAGACAATGATCAGATTTTTGTGGTGCATGGACACATCATCAAACACAAACACCCCCGTGCGCCCCGCGCTTACAACAATACCACCAACATTAAGTACATTTCTGAACCTAACGTTTTATCTCATGCTTATCTGTGGATCCCAGAAAATTCCATGCAGCCCCGTTTACTGGGTGCGGAGCCAGCGGCGGCTAATTCAACCATATTGCCCTACCTCACACACTTCAGGCAGCATTCCATTGCCATGCTACTGAAATAAACTTGTCAACCCCATCTCATCATTTTAGGCAATCAATATTACTGTATGACATTATCTGAAGCTAATGCTGGTGACGCTGCTAGCTAATCCTCACCTTTGCAAATGTTCTGCTTAGCTTTGACATGACAGCGCTTTGTTTGTAGAGAACTAAATTTGTCATGCTGTGATGTATGTAGCTAAAAAGTTAAGATATTTATACACCACTGCAAACTATAACCACAGACATAAATAGGTTAAAAAAATAATTTAGGAGTGAGGTGTTTATTGTAGTCCAAGGAAAAGAGGTATGATAATAGAGGAGAAAATAATTTCATGTTCTATTACAATTTCTATAATCTTGCTCTTGCTGTTTTCCAAAATGGCAGAAAAACATTATGCAACCTCCCATATGATACTGCCATTTGGGAAAAATGTACTCACAAAGAGTACCCCAAAAGGGATTGTATCATACACTTTGTGTTGAGACATTATGTGGTCATGATTTTTTTCCCCAATTGTTAGTCCAACCCAATAGCCAAAACAGATGAAAAAACCCCAACAACAATGGACCACATGTAGAAGGAACTCAAGTCCAAAAAATTCTTGGCAATAGGCTTTATGTGCCCCCACTAGTCTAAACACAGTATTCTATTTAATATTGAGTTTCGAATAAGCATTTAAAAGATTAATGTATCTTTTTCAGCCATCCAAGGAGGCTGACATTTCCAATGGCAGCACCCCCTACTGTCGACTAAAATTGACATCAAAGTGCCCATGGTCTGACTGTACAAACATCACATGACCAAACCCCCAAAAAACAGCCATGACGTTCGCAAGGTGAGCCCATCGGCACTTTGATGTCACTTTTCAGTTGACAGCAGGTGGCAGTACAGAACAAAACAAACTCCTTGAAATAGATACAAACAACGAAGTTAATTACTCTTAATTCTTATTTCACAATGCAATATAGATCAGAATACCGTCTTTACGGTAGTGGGTGCACATAGAACCTGGGTGTCAAACTCATTTTTGTCGCGGGCCACTTTCTGAGTTACGTCTTCCCTCGGAGGGCCATTATGGCAGTGAAACCAAATCTAAGTTTAGTCATCTCATCATCATATTATTTGTACACAACAAATTGATGGATCACTAGTTTTGAAATCAGTCAACTCGAATAGTTTGTTCAATAATTCTTGAAGTGAGTGTCAACAGGATGACCAAATTATTGCAAAATCTCAACATTATTTATTACACACTACAATTTTTCATTTCGATACAGATTTCAGCAAAGATCTTTTTTTTTTTCAAAGAAAGTTGAGACTCATGATTTGCTTCCGCGGGCCTCTTAAAATGATGCAGCGGGCCAGATCTGGCCCCCGGGCCTTGAGTTTGATAGATTTGACATAGAACATTGAATTGTGAAGAAAATTGTCTTCATCTCATGATCACTACTTGACAGTGTCAATTTAAACAAAGCATTATTAAATACTGTAAATGGTAACAGCTTGACTTGACTGTGCTGACTCCTGTCATTTTGTTTTACTGTCATGCTGTCTGCTCCACAAACACACACACACACGCACACACACAAACACACACACACACACACAAACATACTCCACACGCACACATGCAGACGCACACATCTTCTGCATCCAGCTGCAGACCATAGATCATAGCCTTGGAAAGCAGATTATGTCTAATCACTACAAACACTTAGAGCATCACTCTGATCAGATAACAACTCAGATATGAGGTCAACAGAAACACACACACACACACGCACGGATTTGAGAGCGCAGTCCATTTTATCATTTGGTTTGAAGAGATGGCATGTTTGACAGCAGTGACTGTCAGTAGCAGTGTTGTGACATGCCTGAGCCACTGTGAAAAAGGCCGACTAGTGTAGGCCCAGCAGATAAGAGGGAATAAAGGCAATGAACTGTAGGCCTTCATTGTCTGGCAGCTGAAGAGGCTTTTGTTAGGTGACGTCTCTGGATTTACAGACCTGTGTGTACGTGTGTACTATACAAGGGAGAGACAAAAATGTGAGGGGTGATGGCAGGAAGATTTAACAAGTTAGCAGATCATCTTTCCATCATTTAATCTTCCCCCTTCAGGAGATAACACAGACGGTGTGGCTCCTTCCTGCTCTGCACTCAGAAGGGTCCTATAACACGCACACACACACACACACACACACACACACACACACGCACACACACACACACAGAGTGGAGCTGGAGCGGAGCTGTCAAAGCACACATATGAGTCTGGCCTGGCCTCTGAGGAAACACGGCCCAGCTCCAGTCATAAATAATAATGGGATTGGCTACATGACATGTTGAGTGATGGGGCCCCTCTCAGAACTCATTTACATGGCTTTGTGTAGCAATCATCGGCCCCCTAATGTAGCGCTAAGCAAATGAGCCTTTCAGAATATTGTGCAATTTATCGCAAGTCAACTGGCACCAGGCGGGTGCTCTATAAATCACATTGGAACACATGCCCTCAATGACAGCTAAATCAACATGGAGTAATTGCTTTGGAAATGTGGAGGAAGTGTGCTAGCTTGCTGGATGAAACGGTGCGGTCAGAGGAGTTGCGTAGCTACCCTCACTTTGACTCTGGGAATGTAATATAAAGATGGGTTAGACTTGTGGGAAGCAAATTTCAAAGTCAGGTGAAGGGCCGCTGGCACATTTGAATTAAAACTACTGTAATAGGAAACGGGATGGACAGATCAGCAAAGGGAATTACCGCAGACTGACGAGCACACACACAATCATCTGCACACAGATATACTGTAAAGATGCAGAGATCTGTTTTGGGGATGACCACCAGACAGCGTGGAAATTGGTTCAAGGGTTGGTTTGTGTCTCCGTGCATGTTTGTGTGTGGGGGCGAGGGTGTGTTAGCGAGCAAACATAATCCTGTCCATCAGTGTCCATTACCCTGACAGCAAGTGAGATTAATGATCACAGGGTCAGAGGCACACAACCCCACCCGATGGGAACACATGCACGCACGCAGGCACGCTCACACGCACCCTGAGTGTGATAGACATTATCCACCATTTGCGTTTCATTCCAAATGAAAAATCACAGATTGTCAAAGCCCTCTCATTAACTGCTCATTTCTCTGTCTGTGCTGTGGTGTGGTGTTTGGTGGCTGAAGTGTGCTGCTTCTGGGAGCGCATGAATACAAAAAAAAAAAAAAAAGATGGCCTGAAAGACGGAATTTTTACTGAAAACTAATTATTTGCAGTGCCACTTTGACTATTCATTTTAACAACTGACATTTTGAAGACCAAGTGTGTGACCAAAATGACACATGACACATTGCTACCATGTAAACAAAGAAAGCAGCGAAAACAGCATGTGCGCTGGTCAGAATGTAATTTTTTGTTTTCGGGACAACGTTCCATAGCTGAATTTTATTACATGTTGAAGAGTGTAGTGTATTTTACACTCAATCCACACATACAGTTAGTTAAGTATGACGTGTATTCTAAAGTCTTTTGGGTAAGTCTGAGTGTGCATGTGTTTTTTGATATTGCCAGCTGTTATAGGCCAACAATGCATATTACAGTACTAGGTAATTTTGCTGGCCCATATGTGCTGACAATGATATCTGTATATTATAACGCAAATTCCAATAATGAAATTATGAAATGAAATACACCATACATTGATTTGCAAATTATGTTCAACCCATATTTAATTGAACACACTACAACGACAACACTTTTAATGCTCAAACTGATACACATGATTATTTTTAGCAAATAATCATTACATTAGAATTTCATGGCTGCCACGTGTTCATGGGTGTGTACAACAAAAGCACACATACAAAACCTCTTTTAATTACATGGTTGTTGTTTTAACAAACCCTAAATGAGCCTTTTTATCGCCCAACATTAACAAGCACAGTCACACAGTCATATACTGTATTTATCCTGCCTCATATATTTATACTATACCTTAAATACTACTACAGTACAGTACACTACATGCAGAATTGACTATTTACAAATTATAAGTCATAATAAATGCTCACACAACTTAAACAAATGCACATATGTCAAATCGCACAAATATTTGTGGATCTGAGAAACTTGAAAAGCATGGATGTTTGTGGATCTTAAAAACGTGAATATCGTAGCTACATTTGTCGATCCTAAAAAGACACATGACAACCCAAGTATTTGTGTGAATACTTTTGAAACAATTTTCTCCCCAGAGTAGATATGTTTGACATCTCAGGTGACGTCACAAATTATGACAATTTTGTTTGACTTGTCCCTCCCAGAAGGTTAAATTTTAAATTGTATGACTTTTGAGGCACTGGACTTGGGCTGTTGCATCATATGTCACTGCATATTATTAAGCACTTATAATGCACTTTCTAATTTTATGTACCGTATTTTCCGCACTATAAGGCGCAGCTAAAAGCATTCAAAATCTGATGCGCCTTATATGGCTCAATATTCTGATTTCTTGGACGTAGTATTTTAAATCTTCGGTAAAACGCTTAGTTACAGCTGTGGCGGTTATGAAAGCGCTATATAAATAACGCTGTATTGTATTGTAATGTAATGCCTTTACCCCGCGACCCTAATGAGGATCAAGCGGTTCGGAAAATGGATGGATGGATGGATGTAATGCCTTTAGCGTAGCTCTATCTAGTGGATGCATAACACAATCGAAGCCACTATTGTAGCTTCTATTCTGTGTTGTACCCTATATATGAAAACAGGCCATTCATTGAAAGTGTGCCTTATACTCCAAAGCGCCTGATAATGCGGAAAATATGGTATGTCTTACAGCTGAGTCCACTTAGATTCCTTAGCTTATGTGAGAGGGCAGCAATATTCATTGATTTATTTTTCCCCACTAATCCTGTTCAAAGTTTGAGTGAGCAGGGGCTCCAATATGACTTCAGATGAGTAACACAGCCTGGACTGAACACAAGTCAATCGCAAAGATTTTAATGCATTTTTGGCTCATCTTGAAATTTCACCTGAAAGCCAAATATCCCTAACATTTTGTGAGTAGTGTATGTGAATCCTCCTTGAAACGTTATCCATACCTGTCAACTTTTCGGAGCGCCAACCTGTATAAACTACCAAAAAAAATCCTTATAAAGAGCAAAAAATCTTTATAACATACCAAAGCATTTTATATGTCAAAATAACGGCAGAAAAAAACCCACGAAATTTTCAATGATATTTATTGTAGATCTCCATAATACAATGTCTGGTTGATGTCTAATCATCATTCTACTTAGTGGTATTCCTGCGTTACTTTTTTCACCAACTCCAAATCATTTGGAGTTGGTGAAAAAAAAAAACGGGAAATGTTCAGAATCCGTATGATTTGTGCGATACGGCCATATACGTAAGATTCACCACAAAATCCGTATGAACTATGGCTAAACCGTATGAGTTGACAGGTATGTTTATCATTTTCAACATTATGGGGACCGTTTTTGGGGAAACGTTTAGTCTCTGACAAAGAACAAAAAAGGCTAAACGTCTCTGTTATTAATGACTCAGGCGGCTCAGATAGCTTAATACCATTTGCATAATGAGCCAGAGCTGATAAGTCACTCATCAGAGCTAATGGAGTGTCTTTCATTTATTAAAACATCTCATTCCCACTGCTTCGCCAGATGGTTGTCATTACGCTGCTGTTTGTCACTCATGACATCACATACTCGTATCATAAAATATAATATCCAGATAACACAGCCAAGGAAGTGGTGTGAGGTTGCTTTTAGGAATCTTTTCACGTACATTGTTCAATTCGTAAGCTCACTCTGAACCCACTTCACTAATAGATGAATACATAATTTGAGACGTCCTCCTGTGGGTTTATGTCACATTAGTGACATCATATATTAATTTACAAAATACTAGAAAACGTGTATTGGCTACCAGTCACATTCAACCCTCTAACGAGCTATTGCTGATGTAACAACAGTGAGCGCGTAGTTGTTTCTTGCTCAATGTGGATGTCTTAAGAATGCCTTCCATGTTCGCTGCATGTATTCCTTCTCACTGGGGTTACTAACATAGTAACTCTACATCAGTGCCTTGTTTTCCACCGTGCACCATGACGGACGGCCTTGCTCTTGTTTTAGTAGCCGATCTCTCACCAGTGCATTGGCTCCCAAACACTTAACGCAGACCTTGGTGTATCCAACCTGATACAACGCTGTCATTTTTTGTATTAGAGTGTGAAGCGTACAAATATGTTTTCCGCATACAAATTAAATTCTATCATTTTGTTTTTTGATACATATACATATATATATGGATGAATCTGAAGGGGGCATAACTCGTGGGGCTTAACTGCTCAACACGAGTACACAACTTCTCGAACCGGAGCTCCACGAGCGGAGAGTACTACTGCCCCACCAGTTGTCCTTGGCTGGCTTGCACTCGCTTGAGCCTATCCGTCAAATTTCAGATTAGTCAAATTTTTGATTATTCTGTTATGGTTCCGGAAGGGTCCTCAACAGAATCGGACTCTCGAAATGTGGAATCGGATTGAATTGAACAAAAATCAATGCGTGCAATATGTGTTCAGGACATTGAAAAAAATAGCACAATTATTATTTTATGCTTAATCTGTTGCACCCATTACATAAAGAAACGTCATGAAACATGGAGCAAAAAAAAAAAAGAAGTCAACTCTTATTTTTTGAATGATAAACATTGAATGGGGTCAAATTTGCCCCAAAGATAATGGGAGGGTAAAACACGACAATGAATAAACATAAAATGTACAAGATCAAAATAATGTATCCCTCCAAGTGTACATGTACACACACACACACACACACACACACACACACACACACACACACACACACACACACACACACACACACACACACACACACTTTTATGCTGACCAGAGTATTTTTGACTCCCCCTTTGGCCTCCTCTCGCAGATGAAGACCAGCACTGCTCACAATGCATGCGAATGATGCAACTGCTCTCAAGCTCACTGCTCCGAGGATGAGCGGCTCCAATTAGCCCGTAATAGGCCTCTGCTCTCCTCGGTTTCTCTCCCTCAAGCTCCCCCTTTTCCACGTCCGATTGCCTGGATCTGCTGTCACAGATAATCGCGCTGCAACCACCTCCCACCACCACAGACAGGCCTTGTCACTGGCGCTCGGCAAAGGTCACAGCCTGGCAATTAAACCCACCCTCTAGGGGGCGAGGAGGGGAGGCAGAGAATGGTGACACTTGCAGAACTGTACTAACCGCTCAACATGATTTCCAACAGGATTAGTTGTTGGCTGCTGCGAGCGAGACACCCGCGCACACATGCTTCCCGATACTAAAAGAAGAGCTGTGTTTGGTAAATGATGACTAGTTTAAAACAGTTTGTGTTCAAGCAGATTCTAAATGTCATCAGCACTAGCTGGACAGCGACGTGTTAAAAAATGCCCACTGATAGATCTTTTTATGTCGTGCTACGGTACTCTTCAACATGAATGTTTGAGAGCATCCCCTTGTTTAATAGTCCACTAGCCTCTGTCCTTGTGCTTCTTACCTTTATTCTTCCTCTTCATGCTCTTGCAGCAAACACCCCACCCCTCTTTAAGAGCGCCATCATTTCGAGCAACACTAATCTGCGCTATTGGCCCCTTCTCTGCCATCCGTCAGAGTCCTCACATTGTTTTGACGTCTAGTTAATTCTGGCCCGGATGATTTATCAAACTCTTATTACGGTCTGCTGAAAGCCTCATTTATTGTCCTGATGTATGGTAATGATAGCCTCGCTCCACTGCCTGCTCAGAATCCTAACCAAAACACTTTTGTCCTCTCTTCCCATCCCCTCCCCTTTCTCCGGATCTTTTCTTTCCCGATATATGGATGACGGATTAAAGGAAAAACCAACCTTGTTTTAGTAAGGTGTTGGCCCACAAAGAGCTGGCAGTCTATTAAGATTCATGATAGATACAACCCTCAGCACCACATGGACAGCAGACCTCTACCAAGACCGAGCAATCCTAAACATGTCCGTCACCTGAGCGTTACCATCATGGGTATCGACTGCCACACTCAACATTTTACCCTGCAAACGTTATCTACATTTACTGTCACTGGCCCACTTGATGCATTGCCAGCACAAGGGCAACTAACCAACTAACAAACTGACTAACATATAGAAAGTGGTAAGCGCTTAGACCACCACATGTCTTCCCCCCCGACTTGAAAGACATAACAGATGAGACAATACTGGTGGTATTACTTAGTGGTAAAAAAAAACCCCAACACTGTCAGAGCCCTCCCTCAACCTGGTACCAAATGATGATCAACATGAGCCAACGAAAATCAGATTGACAGTTACTGGGAAAAATAGCCACACTGCTACCTTGGGAATAGACATTTTACTCCTGCAGCAGATCATCAAATATCAACAATCTCAAGTTACTCCACAACCTTGACATTAGAACAAAATGCTCTTGCTGAATAATTCAGACTGTTTCAGGATCCAAGGCATATTAGACATCAACGGAGCACAATAAAAGCTGGTGAGAAATCAATGGAGTCAGAGTATACCTGTTGTCCAAAAAGCAAGAAGACCCCCTCTGTGTTTGGAATTGTTTAAGTCAGGGCTGGCCAACCAGTCAGAGACTAGGAGCCATTTTTTTACTGTGTTACTGCAAAGAGCCATATCACGCACGCACGCACGCACGCACGCACGCACGCACACACACACACACACACACACACACACACACACACACACACACACACACACACACACACACACACACACACACACACACAAGCTGCAGTGGTTACTTACTACTTGGGTCAGCTTGCCACATATTTGACCGAAGATCGACTTTTGAAGCCTCCGGCGATCGACCCGATCGCGCATGTGCAAGCATATACGGACACACGCGAGCGACCAAACCATGTACACGTGGGCATACGCAAGCACACACGCACGCACGCAGAGATGAACGACAGCCTGAACGTCACCGAACAGAATGAATTCGAAATACAGAGACACACAAAGTTTTTTTCCCCCCTATTTACTCCTCCCAACGCTCACGCCCGACTTGGGAACAGTCCGCTGGCTCCCGGTCGATCGCGATTGACGTATTGGGCACCCCTGCCTTAAAATCTGAGGTAATTCGCTGACTAGCTTAGCGTTTAGCGCTGAGCACCGTTGTTTGCGCATGCGCGATTGTTCAGTTGTCATCTGATTGGTTGCCCTGTATGTCAATCAAGTAACGGGTTTGATGGTAGGCTGACGTAGTGAGTTCTGTGTATTTAGCGGCGTTGTTTGAATGGCAGCGCCACCGCCGAGGCGTTTTCGACGCTTGTCATTTGAAAGCCCGGGAGCCGCATTGAGCCAGCCAAAGACCCGCATGTGGCTCGCGAGCCGCGGGTTGGCCACCCTTGGTTTAAGTTGAAACCTGGTTATTGCTCATGCTAACATCTTGACAGCTTCTTCTATGAGGCCTCAGCAATAAGTTTGTGTGTCACCATGATCTCCTAAAACCCCCCAAAAAATGTTATTATACTGAACCACATAACGGTGCTTCTAAACTTAGACTACAAATAAATCCTTCTTTTATGAAGATAATTATTTACCCAAGATAAAATAAATTCTTGAGATTAAAAATCTCTTTTTAGGGAGGATCTGTGCGGCCCGGTGAGAGTGGTTAGCGCGTTGACCTCACAGTGCAGAGGTACTGGGTTCGATCCCGGCTCCGGCCTTCCTGTGTGGAGTTTGCATGTTCTCCCCGGGCCTGTGTGGGTTTTCTCCGGGTACTCCGGTTTCCTCCCACATTCCAAAAATATGCATGGCAGGCTGATTGAGCACTCTAAATTGTCCCTAGGTGTGAGTGTGAGCGCGGATGGTTGTTCGTCTCTGTGTGCCCTGCGATTGGCTGGCAACCTGTTCAAGGTGTCCCCAGCCTACTGCCCGAAGACAGCTGGGAAAAACTCCAACACGCCCCGCGACCCTTGGGAGGATAGAGTGGATAAAGAATATCTGACAAAGGCAGCAGCAGCAGCTCACACTGTTAAACACTGAATTTTTTCGAATATAATGAACTAGAAATGAAACAATTTGAAAAATGATTATCGTATTCATTCACCCAGTTGCCTCTTGCATCATTGTTGCCAAACTGGCTCGTATATTCATATCAACACCTACCAAAATAATTTTGAATCCACACTTAACTTAGGACCCTGGTTGCTGCTATTTTCATTGTAAATCATTAATTTACATCTTTGTATATCGAGAAAAGCTTGAGATGAAACAGATTTATTTTTAAGAGTTTTAGTCATCAAGGAAGTCGCACCAAAAGAAAGATGTGGGTTTTGTAACTTCCCCCAGTTTTTCAACACTGACATGTTGCCCCCTGCCCACCGTTGATTTGAAAAGACCATGACGGGTTGTATCAAATTAGCTTTTTACATACAGCGCAGACTGCCAAAAAAGAATTACCCCTGGCCATAGTTTGGACACCCCTGATTTCGATTTTGTATGGTTGGAGCACACATCGACACATAAAGAGTGGACGTCAAATTCTGACCTTTCTTTTACCCCATGTCTCCAGCCTCCACTATCCTCTTCTCACTTTCAATACTTGATTGACCTCAAGCGTTATTTCATGTCTGCTGTCATCTCACTCAAATAGTAACTAATGAGGAGTGAGGGCCGGTCATGTTCTGCTTCTCATAGCAATGCAAAACACATGTGGCTTCAGTGTTTGCCTCAGGTGTGTTTCCTTGTGTATACGTATATCCGTGTCACTCTTTATAATGCTCGTGCATGGGTGTGGGCATTAGTGCAATTGAGTGTGTAAACATGCTCTATGTGTAACATGTACAATAACTTGAGGATCCTTGGTGATCTTAATGGCTCCTGACAAAATGAGAGGGACTTACCAGGACATTGAGTTCATATTGGCAAACACACACTGGATACAAACAGATGCGCGCACACACACACACACACACACACACACACACACACACACACACACACACACACACACACACACACACACACACACACACACACACACACACACACATTATATATATGGTGTCCCATTAGTCTTCAGACATAGGAAAAATAAATGTTTCTTGACATGATCCATTTCGATTTATATAATATACTTGTGGGCAGAACTAAACCTGAGTCACAGGTGCCAAACTCAAGGCCCGGGGGCCAGAGCTGGCCCACCACATCATCTTATGTGGCCCATGAAAGTAGCTCAAACATGTCAACTTCCATGATCCTTTCTAAAATGTCTACCAAAATTTTAAATTCTCATATGTAATAAATAGGAGATATAAGCATTTTGTTGTTACCAAACCCCCCATGATAGTAACTTAGTAACAGACAAGATAGGAACAATATTTGAATCAACAGTGATGCTTGACTTGGTTTCAGTCATAATGATCCTCCACGTGAAACAGTAACTAAAATGTGGCCTGCACCATAAATGAGTTTGACACCCCTGCTATGAGTGAAAAGTTTTGAGATATGTTTCAAAAAGACGAATATAAAAAAAATGCATGTAAAGATACCCTTGTGAGGATAAGTGGATTAGAAAATGAATGGATTACCTGTAAAGGTGATGCAATTTTGATCATTTGGTTCAATAGGGAGAAAAAAATCATCTTCATGGATCAGAGAAAGGTAGTACTACAGTCTTTTAATATACTTTGTATTTGATGATTTTACATTAATTCCAAGATTTTACTCAAGTAAATATTTGTTCCAAGCTTTGTAGAAAATAGTAGTTGAAAAATGTGAGTAATTAAGGTTTTTTTTAACCCAAAAAATTACGATAAATTCGTTTAAAAATCACAAGACAGCAGCCACACACACTCACACACACGTCATCCCCAACTCTACACTCATTCACAGAGGAGCTGCGGTGAAATGACGGGACTCTGTTGGCGACTTCATTAAAGAATATGTGTGATGCCATTAGATGTCAGCAGGTCAACTTTAGTGTCTCAGCAATCCCAACACAATTTCCTTTTCCACATTAATTCAATCCACTCTCTTTCATCCTTTTTCTCTCCCTCTGACTTCTCCCGTTATCCTCTAAATCATCCATCAGTCCGTCTCCATGCACTCCTTGACCTAATTAAGCAAGACACCTGATCTTTCACCTTTCAGATGATGCATCTCACCATCACTGCAACCCCCCCCCCCCCCCCCCTCCTCCTGCATTGGCCATCTACCACTTTCTCACTCCCTCTCCCCGCTTCGGTCTTTTCTTTCGCCTCGATCTCCCTCCTGCCCGCCGTGCCGTCCATTCATCTTCCATGCTGCAATCCTCTCTCTCTCTCTCTCTCTCTCTCTCATCTTGCCCTCCTCCCCCTCGGCTCCACTTCTCATCTCTCCTCTCCTCAGCTCCTTATTGCTCTATCAATCTCTCTGACAGAAGATCAATATCTGCACAGCGGCTGCTTTTCTTCCTCTCCTTCTCCGCCTATGCTATTCTCACTTTCAGGCCCATCTCATCGGATCCTTTTTAGTCGAAAATGTAGCTTTCCATTCGCGCTCTAACATACTGTCTTGCTGTGAAACACTTCTATCAACCGTTTACTGTTTTAATGGGTGGGCTGCAGCTTGAGCCTGTATTCCTTGTGACATGATTAATATCTACTTTTAATTAAAATCTTGCTTTGCGAATGGCTAGCGACCAGTTCAGGTTGTTCCTTGCCTACTGCCCGAAGACTTCTGGGATAGGCTCCAGCACTGCCCTCGACCCTTGTGAGGATAAGCGCATTAGAAAATGGTTGGATAATTAAAATGTGCAACAAAACAATAGGGGGCAGCCTATGACCAGATTGTTTTTGTGTCTATGTGCATTAAATTGCAAGCACTTCCTGTTCATATCTGTTTTTCTTGGCTTGTTGTTGCCAGTGATTTCTGTTTTTACTTTATACTTATATATATATAAATATATATTTTTGGAACGCATTTGATCTGAGTCTGCATTTTTGGGATCCACACTCCTCCTGGTTCGTGTTTTTTTTGGATGGTAGAGGGAGTTAAGTTTGCGAGGAATTAATGTGTGGTCGGGGCCCGCATGAGATTGCCCGCCAGTTGCCCGTCACTGAACTACATAAGGAAACTGCAATCTTTATAAAGCGACTGCATGAATCAATGTCCTGCACAAGATTTTCAGGTGTCTTGTTTGTATTTTTTCCACTATACTGTGTTTAACACCACATTGAGATGCCCACTTACAGTGACTCAGTGTTAGATCTTATCAATGTGAATGGAATGACCTGCAATCAGTATTCGATTAGGCAGTGTACTGCGGACAGCCACAAAGAATTAGAATCTTCGAAATGAACTTCAATAAGCCACCATTTAACTTTCAAACTGCATTTCTACAGGTTATACTTTTCCAATGTTCACACGGTTGATTACATTAAAAAACCTGCGGGCTACAACATTAGATCATTTCCTGCTCTGTCAGTTAAACATGATTTTCGTGTTTCATAAACAAATACCACACTTCCATGTGTCAACATTCAACAGCGGCGCAGGACTGTAGGTCATTGTGAATCTGAGCAAGTACCTTGTAAGGTGACCTCATTGGTGGCGTGCTGTGTCCCAAACAGCAGAGATGGCCTGCAGCACGTGACGTGACGTCCATACTAAGTCTTGAGTCAGCGTGCCCTGCCCTGCCAGTCTTTCCAATTACTCAGACATTAGCAGGCAGTGAGCGGCGGCTAATTTGACAAGAGGAGATGATGCCCATTCATATCCACCCTGCTTCAGTGGCCCAGAGTAAATATTTCCCCAAGCTCAGTTTAAATAGAAAAACAATATTTGAACAGCTGAGAGCCCAGACAGAGAGTGCAGGAGCGAAGAGGGTGGGGATGTACTGAAACTCTCAATCCTTTATTATGGATGCAATACATATTTATAAAGTAGCTGGTCCTTAAGGGTGAACTAGAGCCTGGGTACACAGGAAAGGAATGTTATTTGACACAACAGCCTTTGGGGCTAAAGGACATTTATCGGTGATGCGGGATTGTGGTTGTTTGGATTACATTTAGTAAGTAGGAAAAGCACTGATCCGGAACAGAACCTCTGTCTCACGTTTTTCCTGAAATGAAAAAAAAAGGTGGACTTCAGCTGAGGTTAGATGAAAGAGCAGAGAATCAAAGTGTCCTTTCACCAGTGGATCTGAGACGTCATGCTCAAAATGTGCTCACGTCTGCTGCAAGCTAAATTTGAAAGTCAAGGAGAAGCTGTAGTGTGCATTGATGAAAAAAGAGATTGGTTCACTCCTCCTTTCCCATGTAAATCCGCTTCAATTCCAAGCTGTGACTCTCAGTTCCAAATACGCATACGCGCTCCATGCCGACGCTCCTCTTTCCTCATCCTTGGTTCCACAAGCCATCCATCCAGCCGCACCGACGCAGACTGTCCAACAAACACCATGTGACAAAACAAAAGACAAAAACAAACAAACACACCAAAAAACAAACAAACCCAAAAAGCAAGGCTCTTGAAGAACAGCGGTTGCCTCCTAGGCACCATCTTGGAAAAAAAAAAGGGTATATGAGAGTTTGGACGTTTCGACACTGCAGATTCTCTGCAAGTACTGTATCCATCCAAAATAAAGTGTGGTATACACAGCGTACGGTTGAAGCAAAGCAATTACCCACAAACCTTTTCGCTAAAGTTAACAAATCATTTCCTGTGTAAGGGTGCGTAATAGAAATGCTTTATTGTAACTTAAGTTGATTGGGCAGATGATGTAAATCCTTTTGTCCATTCACTCGCGTTCTTTACATAAAAAGGTGATTGACTGCCCATATAAAAGGATGGCGCTGAAAAGAAGTTACGAGTTGGTAAATGATCACCTTCAGTATAAGGAGTGTGTCCCTCGCAATCCTTTGACTGTCGTTACAATGAGAGACCGATTTCTTTAGGACTGTATTACGCCGTGCTCTTCTATTGTCTTGTCATGTAGATGAATGAGAACCGGGTGAGACCAGAGGCCGGAGCCAGCTCCATTATGGATTACAACCTGCAAGTGCACCCTCTGACTCTGTATTACACTCCTCTTGTTGGCCTTTGTCTGCCATAGGCACATCATTGTTGCCCGCGGGTTGCTTATTGATCCTGTCAATCACCACGTTTAAACGTGTTATCAATATGAACACCGAGTGATCCAGCTTTGGCTGAGAGAACAAGCAATTGGAAAAATGGAAAACACGAGAAGTCGAGAGACCACAAACAAACATAGGCGCGCGCGTACACACACACACACACACACACACACACACACACACACACACACACACACACACACACACAGAAAACAACCGGACCCGTTAATCCTGACGAAAGGCAGGTGTCTGTGGTTAAATGAGGCGGGAGGGTGAGAAGAGAAGAAGCAGACGGCAGAGGATGACAGAACTGACATTTGGCTGATGAGCGTACGGAAAACCTTCACTCATCAGTTTGTGACCAAGAGCCACAATAGCATACCACTGACCTGCTCACACAGTGCGAACATTGCTTTCAGCTTTTGCGTAATTGCTGAGACTTCTACAGCCGAGATCAATGCGGTTGGATGAGGAAAGATAATGGACATGGTCGGTCAAAGTCATGAGGTCTGTATCATAATACATCGCCATGATTCCCTCCGGGTGTCTTCTTGGAAAGGACAAAAGCAAAAGGGAAATGTGTGGAGCCCACTCTCCTTAAAAATGGAGAGGATGTGAGACTCAAGAGCGAATGAGTGGGAAAGAGGAGAAAAGGATGAGGGAGGAAAGGATGTGTGTAGGAGTGGAGGATGAAGTGAGTGGGACGGAAATGCCAAAAGCACATCAGGATGTTGATTGATGGATTATGTGGAAAGTGAGGCTCACCTTGGCGCATGTTCTCTTGACTTGACTAAAGTGAATCTTTGTGGACTGACTGTATGCGCAACACACACAACAGTATATTGCAAACGATAAAGGCCCTATGGCATATGTAGTATGTTTCGATGGATACGTTCATACATACATGTAATTCATCATATCTTCCGTGACTGGATTTACACTGCAGGTTGAAATGCAAAATTCAGATTTTGCTTGATGAGCATTTTACATTTACGTGTAGATTAACACTTTGGATTGCAATTTAAGTCAAGGTGTGTGCTTTCCCTGTGCTTTTCATTTACGTGACTTGCTTTTATCAATTTACGGTGCAGATATGCAATAATATTTACTCACATTGGGAAGAAGCCTCAGTCCATTCTGAGGATTTCAGGATATAAGCTGCAGGCCAACATCTGTTGGCCTTACATCAAAATATGCAGAGTATTCCTCTGATTTACAATATTTTAGCGTGGCTATTGGACAGAAATGTGCAAATACTAAATCTTCGAGAGCAGAGGGAAGATATTTTCATCTTTATTTATCTCTCTCACTATTTCCATGCGGCCTTGTAATTTCAGCTCTAGGGAAATGCCAATAGTCATTTTCATCTCTTGGCAAGTCAACTTGCTTGGTCAATAAATCAGATACGCAAGAGGTGGCTTGGTTCCATATTACATCATATCATCCCTGATCAAAATCTTGTCGTGGTTTCAATCAACAGCATACAAACTCTAGAATAGATCTTGGGCAAGATGAAACTGCCATTAATGAGGGATGGACGTTTTCATCTTCCTAAATAAGTAACTTTTCCAAGCACTTTTCTTGAAGTGAATTTTCCATCACTCAGAAGCGGACAGCGGCTGCTATATCGGGTTCAAATCTTGCCTCTGGCATTCATTTTCTGGTGTGGTTTTGCCCTGGGTGCTTCTCAAAAACATGCATGTTAGGTTAATTGAGGTTTCTCAACTGTTCAAAAGTGTGACTGTGAACGGTTTTGTCTATATGCGCCCTGTGATTGGCTCTTAACCAGTCCAGCGTTTACCCTCCATTTGGTTGAAAATCGGCAGGGATAGGCTCCAGCTCACCTGTGACTTTATTGAGGACAAGCAGTAGAGGAAATATTTGATATTTTTTGAATTTCTGATTGACATTTTGGAAGCAAGCTTGGAGTTTTGTGGACAGACACGAGTGGAGACTGGTCAACAGTTTACTCTCCACTTAACAACAATACAACTTAGCTTGACTGCGATTGGCAAGAAAGTCAACATCACCCGCCGTCACCTGGAAAGAGCATTATGTCCCCCTTCAAGGCAATCCCTCGGTGAATGTGTCTCTACATCTATTGGGAGTCACCTGTCATCCACAATATTGATGACAGGTTGCTAAGCTACTGAAGCTTTGCATATATGGCAGCCAATCAAGTATGGCCACATTGTTCACAAAAGCTCTCCAAGCATTGTTCTGTTTCCTTTGCGCTGGGCAGTTTTCTCCAACCTTTTTCTCCGGCTTGTACCATGAGAGGAACAGATCAACCTGGACACAAAGCTGAATTGACCTCTGTCCTTTTATTATCTGTGCATTAATGTCCACTTTTTTTTTCCGTCATGGATGAGGCAGGCATGTCGCTTAAACTCTACTAGTTGTCAAATCATTGAAGATGAATATACCGTGAGCTGCAACGTCAGCAGCACAAATTTACATTTAGAATTACCGTCTACTGCTGAGTCACTAGTGAGATCACAAATCATTACAGTAACAGGAGTTGATCAGTGGCGCTCATAAATTTGACTTCCGAGCTAACTGGTGCGCTCCATGCAATGTTTGACTCTAGGAAAGGATAATGTGTTTGTGGTAGTATATTATTATCCATATCACAGCTCTTTCATTTTTTAATGGCTTTTTAATATGTATTGTAGGACAGAGAGGGCTATGCGAGAAGGAGGTCTGTGCTGTCTCTTAAGCGTTGAATTTATAATATATGCAGAATAAGGTCTAAGGCAGGCATGTCCAGCTCCGGGCGTGGAGGGCCGCTGTCCTGCCTGTTTTCCATCTTTTTCGGCTGCAACACACCTGATTCAAATGATCAGCTCATCAGCCAGCTGTGGAGCGGCACTAGAACGATCTTGATGATTTGAATCAGGTGTGTTGCTGCGGGGAGAGTTGGGAAACAGGCATGGCAGCGGCCCTTGCGGACTGACTTTGGACACCCCTGGTCTAAGGAGTTTCTGGCACCAGGAGTAAGTTTGGCTGATTCAACATTCAACTCTCTTCATGGAAGTGGATGACTTCATATCATGAATCTGCTTCTGATGGGCCTTTGATGTATGAGATTTATGGGAGCTAGTCGATGGCTGGCTTGCTTCATCCTGAAAGGCTTCTGGCATTCAGCTACTACTTCAACAGTTGTTTACAACAACTGCCTTATATGTTAAATTATATGAGCACATTTGTATCTTTTAACCAACCTTCCTGAATCCTATACCATCTATCCCCTGGTTGGCGATAAATTCTACAATTGATTATCCCCCCCCCCCCCCCCCCAAACATGCAAATACAAAACATATTTCAATGTTGGATGAGTGAGGTCGAGTGGTGAGGGCAGTGCAGTGCAGTCGAGGCGCCGACATAAATTGTGTTCTCTGTTTTCACCAAGGTCAAAGTTTGCATCTACTCGATGGAATTCAATTATTATGTGCTACAACATATTTTTTAAACACCTACCTGTATGTTAGAAGTACACACACATTAATTAAAATAAGATAGCATCACAAACACATTTTCTCTCTCTCTCTCTTTCACTCACACACACACACACACACACACACACACACACACACACACACACACACGCACACACACGTTAACCCATGTTTCACTCTTTCACAACAAATACTCAGATATGTGTGCCAGTGATGTATCGCTGTGCATTTCCAGCTAATATCTAGAGCTAGCATTATAATATGGAGTAACCACAGCTTTGGCAGTTAGCATAAGCGTTCTAAAAGGAAAACTAGCGTTACATTATTGTCTTGACTGTTTCATTTTGGAATGCTTGGAGATGTCTCTTCAGATTTGTGGTTAATTTTTCCTGTGTGATTTTGTGTCCGCATTTCTCCATCTTTAGTTTTTCCATAACACATTATGTTTTCTTCAGAAGTGTGTCGAAATTATTTTTTTCTCCAAAGACAATCTTGCCATCCATTAGTCCCTTTTTCTGTGTTAAATTGTGCTCACCGAGTTGTATCCTAAAGCATTCTTCTCCTTCTGATTTAAATACTACTGCTGGTGGGGATGGAGGAAAAAGACATCAAGACCAAGAAACAGAAATATGATACACATGACATTTTGTGACATTTGGTGACAGTTTGTCACGTCTCGTTTTGGAAGAAGAGACATTTCAGCACAGTTTTTATTTTATGACCATGTTTAGTCTATCTGACTTTCTGTGTGGAGTTTGCATGTTCTCCCCATGCCTGCGTGGATTTTCTCCGGGTTCTCCGGTTTCCTCCCACATTCCAAAAAACATGCATGTCAGCTTAATGGATCACTCTAAATTGTGTGGCGATTGTGAGCGCGGATAGTTGAATGTCTGTGTGAGCCCTGCATTTGGCTGGCAACAAGTTCAGGGTGTACCCCGCCTACTGCCCGAAGACAGCTGGGATAGGCTCCAGCACCCCCCGACCCTTATGAGGATAAGCGGATCAGAAAATGGATGAAGCATCAGTTACACATTCACAATGTATTTCAAAAACTCAAATCAAAAAGTAGGCACCTGCAGCTAGCGATCAGAGCCCTTGAGATATATTTATTTCGTTTATTCTCATCCAACTTTTGTTGGATGTGCAATTCACCAATGTCATTGGCATAGAATGGGAATCTGGAGCGCCAACACGTGAGTTACGATAGTGAGATTTCTGCACTAAACACGCATAAAAAAAGCTTCCCTGCCTACCTGTGTCATGTCTCCCCCAAAGGTAGGCAGTGATTCCCTTTTAACAAAGTCATTCTTGTTCTTGTACCGAGTTTACTTTTCTGTATCATTCATGTGAGGGTCCGTTGAGGTTGTTGTGTGCGTGCGTTCGTGTGTGCATGTGCGGGAAGAGGTCCATCACGAGTGGTTGGCTGCTTGAAAAGTAGATTTTCGGGCAGAAAAAGGTTGGGCAACGCTGTGGTAAAGGCTCGTTGATGAAGATAATTCGTCATCATTTTCCTTGATGAAAGCAAGACTAATTGTGGCCAATTATTTTCACCCTTTCCAAAGTCAAAGAAGAGGTACAGTTGATTCCCAAACTGTAAATGTCAAGTGTCAAAGCAGTAACTATGAAGTTACCACACAGTGACAGGCAATTAATCCACTTGAGTGACAATGACGTATTTTATAAGTGTGTGGTTTTAACAGTGCGTTTTGATTCAAATGTACTTGTGCACTGTCAGAAATGTAACAGATCACAATTCCAGTTCATTTGTCAGTCTGGAGGCCTGGCTGCCTTTGTAGCCTGCGGCCATTGCGATGGAAAGCAGCTGGCCGATCATCTGACGGCAGCCTGCTGCAGTCCAGGAGAGGAAACTTCTCATTCGCCGTCATCCATCATCTTGCTCGGGCGGGGACCGAGCACTTCTTGACACCCGGCGTCTGGCCTCTTTCAAGCGTCCTCAGATGGCACATTCATGGCTTGCACTCAAACACGCACGCACAAAGGCTTGACTTTACTTCGGTTACACACATAAGCAAGCACGCACTCACTCACATCTGTGAGTATATTCTGGCTCAGGTTCATGTGTCCTGCCTGTCATTAGTGTTATTATTCTTTTCAGCGCTTGGCCCATTGTGAAGCCTCTATTCTTGAAGAGAGGCCTTTCACAGACACTTTTACTTCGTTTTATGAAAGTAAGAGTCAGACAGTTGTAGAGGGCGCAATTAAAACGATGCGATTCAACATTTTCTATGTCAGAAATGACATTAGATACTGTATTTGAGAAAAGAAACTCACCATAAATTTTAACACAACATTTTTCCTTTTGTCATTTGAAAATTGGTTAAGTTGTCCTCGAACCTTCATTACCTGTCAAAGGATTGGACACTATAATAGCATGCGCAAGTGTGTTATTTACACGAAATGCAAAAAAAAAAAAAAAGGATCATTTCTTTTAGACACAATGTCATTTTTTGCAAATGCATCTTTTAAGTAGCGTTCATTTGATAGTACTCTGTTTTACTTCTGGTCAAGGCAGCAGCAGTTTTACTTCTGGTGTCGTCAAGGCAGCTCCCTCAGTTGAGCCGGCAGGATTCAAAATGAAAAGAAAGTGAATAGTGGAAGCAAGAAGAGGGGTGTGTGTGTGTGGATCATTAATCACGTTTGACCTGAACGCAGATCGGTGAAGAAGAAAAAGAAGAAGAGTAGGAGGGGTTGATGTTTTACATGCTAGGATGCACAAACACTTGCTGCCTCACACATTATTTCACAGACCTCCCGTGTCTCCACCCCTCGCTTTTCAATTCAATGAAGGCTCCCGGAAAATGACTTTGTTTACCCCTTTTTGACAAAATATCAGGAAAAGATTGATGAGGCCCCGTGTTTGACTGGTGGACTGCACAGGACTGCCCGTGCCTCTCGCCGTCAATACACTCCAAGCAATATTGATAATGGATCCATTGATGGACTGGCGAAAAATGAACACGAGGAAGGCACAAGAATGAACAAATAAATGCACGCTGATGGACACAAGGCTTCTCATCGTCACATCTACGAGCCGGTGACACTAATAGGGGCTGCCGAGGTTTTAACTCCACGCGGCAGGCCGCCACCGCACAGCGGGGTCGTCTATTCACAGCCTGTCAGCCAGCCCCACTGCAAGAGGCAGCCACAAAGGGCAGCAGAATGTGCAGTGCACAAAGGAGATGACGGCAACACAGTGACATCAAATCTCAAGCATGCTGCCGAAAGGACACACACACACACACACACACACACACACACACACACACACACACACACACACACACACATCCTTGTCATCCTCTTTTCCTCATCCCTGCAGAAAGGACAGCAGCTGGCTTGTCCAATTGTCAGTCACCCTGATGTGGGAATGTTCAGCCATTTGCCAGACAGTGTGTCCTCCCACCATGTCACCCTGCACACAAAATAAGGTTTCACAAAAACTAGACTGATGTTTTTCTCTGCAGTGCTGAAGCACATTGAATGCAGAGTAAACCTCTCTTTCTATTTTATGGCAAATTTTGTCTGGCAGACAGCTCTATGAATTGAATTTCAATTGAACTGAATGATCAGTTCAAATTATAAACCACGCCCATTTTTTTTTTTTTTTGCTGATGATCTTGAAAGATGTTAAACACACTGACCCGCGCTCATCCAATGTTTTTTTGGAACCTGGGGGGAAAACCCACCCAAACACATGGAGAGCATGTAAACTTGCACGCAGTAATGCTGGAGTGAAAATCCAAACAGAACTGTGAGGCATACATGCTAACAACCACCGCCAACGCTGCCCATATTACATCATACGGCATGTGATTAAAATAAATGAATGAATCTGCAGGCAACGGGAAGTTCAGTGGTTCGCACAGTTGATGTTTGTGCAGGTGGACTCGCTCTAGTTTCAAGCAAATTTGATTTTGGGTGGTTTGAAAATATACAATATTAAGTCATATACAGTAAACAGTGCAACCTCGGAACCAAAACATTTGTGAATCAAGGAAATGCAATGAAATGGATAGAAAAGTTAGTTCTTTCCACCCCACAACAGTTCCATTTATATGTGTGTGCTTAAAAATAAATAGTGCAGAATCTGGCTCAGTAGTGTGCAATGCGTTTTCGCATACAGTACTGTATGCTTATGGAACTACTATGGCCATTTTGGGCTGGAAGTATCGGCATGTTAAAATGTAAGAAAGTCAAAAGTACTTACAGGGAAACATGAGACCCTGTGCCTCGCTATTAACTCATTCAGTACCAACCAATTCTGGACCAAGTCTGAAAAGACGTTTAAATACGTCTTTGGGAGTGAATGAGTTAAGAGCAAGCTCTTGTACTGAGGTCGAAGGTGGAACCCGGGCAGACTTTAAACTCTTTTGGCGTGGTGGACACTCACGGGCTGGCACTGATGCCACGTTCTTGGGGGTGAATATTTTCTGTGTGCATTGTGTCATTGGCAGAATCGCACCCAAGAATGAAGCGAATCAAAGCAGCTGCGCCAGGGGAAAAGCGCAGGTCATCCTGTCGTTCTTCCTCGCAATCCTCTCTTCCTTCTTTTTCTCCATGACATCGGCAGGATCTCATTCGAAGTGATGTACATCAAAGTGGCCAGATCTTGGAATAACAGTTTCGTTAGCAGGTTTCACTCGTCACAAATTTAGATCATAAAGAAACAGATATCTGCATTTTGCCGCACGCCAGAAAAAGCATTTGCTGCGTCTTTCGCACCATTCCAAGACTGTTTGAAAACCCAAAATAGTGCATGAAGTAAGTTAATTTTAATTTTACCAAAAGAATTAGCTCCTAAACCAAACTGTATGTAAAGCAGGTGATTCATAAACTGAGGTTCCTCTAGCCCCCAAAGAAATTTGGACAGCATTTGCGAATGACAAGAAGAGCAAAAAAAAAAAACTGGTTGGCCTAAGTCAGATGGTACAGACAGAAAACTGATTTACTTTTTTTTTTTTTTTTAAGAAAACCATGCTGTTAAGTATTGCAATTGTTGTATTGTTACCTACAGTATCATAATGTCATAATTTGTGCTCCCTCACCTCGCTTCCTTTCTTACTCTTTCCACTGTCTGATGTCTTTCTCCCTACTGAGTGATGAAAGGGAGTGTGTGGTTGCCCAAGACATGTCTTGCCATCTGTCAGATTTTCTTTTGCTGTGTTGCTATATGCAGACAGTGCGGTTTGGAATGGATCTAAAACCTACGCCGCGGAGGTCTAAAAAAGTGGCATGAAAACAGAAATAACAGAGAGAGGGAGACAGGCATGAGAGTCAGAGACTATCACAACCATACTGGGTGGCAGCGCTGATTCAACAGCCGACCGGCCCACTGCAGGATCGACTGTTTCCATGATGGTCTCCCATCATCAACATTTCCCCGTATTCTCCGCGTTGCCCACAAGCACATAAAGCTAGCCTTTCCGTGCTGGTTTTGGCAGGAGGAGGGAGTGAGACTTCCAGTGTGATGCATTGTGGGTGGTCAAAAGGGTGTATGAACCAATACATGTGGACGCAGACACACACCAAGCACGATTCTCTTTCAACGGGGTCAACCACAAAATTGCTCGACTTACCAAAATGCCATATTTGCAGCTTTTGCTTTCAGCTGAATAAATGCTCGTGATGTCAAACACAACTGGGATATATGAACTTCCTTTAAGTGTTTTTGCATGTCATTAAGTTTTCTAAGCGTTTCAAATTTGGTTGAGTGTCCTTTGGCTTGCAGGTAGTTTTAAGTTTTAACTTTGAAACATGAATCAGATGTGATGTACTTTTATTTTGCCATGTAAGCGATGGCCGAGTGGTTAAACATGCCTCTGTGTGAAGTATCTCATGTTCTAGTCCACTTACCATTATATTAACAATAATAATAATCCATCCATTTTCCGAACCGCTTGATCCTCACTAGGGTCGCGGGGGGTGCCGGAGCCTATCCCAGCCGTCTCCGGGCAGTAGGCGGGGGACACCCTGAATCAGTTGCCAGCCAATCGCAGGGCACACAGAGACGAACAACCATCCACGCCCACACTCACACCTAGGGACAATTTAGAGCGTCCAATCAGCCTGCCATGCATGTTTTTGAAATGTGGGAGGAAACCGGAGCACCCGGAGAAAACCCACGCAGGCCCGGGGAGAACATGCAAACTCCACACAGGGAAGCCGGAGCTGGAATCGAACCCGGTACCTCTGCACTGTGCCGACGTGCTAACCACTGGACTACCGGGCCGCCCAATAATAATAATAATAATTATTATTATTATTCCCGGTATATTCATAATAATAATACACTCCCTGAGCCATAACCTTATTGTGGTGGAGGGGTTCCTGTGTTTGTTTGGAAATTGGAAATGATCTGGCCCACCACATTATTTTATGTGGCCAGTGAAAGCAAATTATGTGTAGCAACGTCATGTTTTTTTTTGAACTAACACCCCAAAATTGCAACTAGTCTTCACTTTTAAAAATATTGAGATATTGCAACCATTTTTAGTTACCAATTCCCCCCTAAAAATAAACGTATTGAACCGTTTTTACTGGCTTCTAATTTTCTTCAATTTGTTGTGTGTTTTAATGAGGCGATCAGACATTTATTCGGGTCGTACCAGCCCTCTGTGGGAAATCAAAAACTACAATGTGACATAAATGAGTTTGACACCCTTGCTGTAATGCTTCCTACGAAAGGCCTTCGACTTCCAAAACACAGGATGGATATTGCTGTACTCTTAAATTCAATGCCATTGAACATAAAGTACATAATTCTGACTAGAGGGTTTATGATGGGGAACCTTTCCAGATGAAACAAAGAACCACAGGCGGTCTTGCCTCCTGTACTTTGCACCCGATTGCTCATTTGATTTGGTCTGCAATGTGGGATGGGAGGATGGAGTGGGAAATTTTGAGCTGGGCGCTTGTACTCCTATTAACCGGAACAACACTCCAGGAAGTAAAGGCAACAGTCCCATGTCAACATCCAAGCCGACATTACGTCTTTTTTTCTTCTTTTAGAGACAGAATCCAGCATGGAGATGCTATAGATACATAGAGAGAAATATGATAATAACGATATTTAATACATATGCCTGTATTGACGGGCTCTTGGTATTTATTTTTTTCCTAGTCGCTTTTAATAATCCTTGTACTTTTTGGACATTTTAACACAGCGCAGACGCACGCCAACAGGCACTCCTGTAAAAGGCTGTTGTTGCTGTGAGCAATTACATCTCCTTATCTAGGTGAGGATAATAAGGTTACACAGAGAGCAAATTCTATCTTGTCGGCATAATGAGATTTGGGCCTGTGTCTCTCGTCCTGGGGTCGAGGACAGGCGGTGGAGACTGGCAGGGAGACAGACAAACACACACACACACACACACACACACACGGGTTTCCTTATCTGCTCCACCTTGCATCTTTCTCTGACATTCAGGGGAAATTGCTTTGGGCTCACCGTGTGATGCTGCACATGAATGACAGAGTACCCGACTGCACCCCTCCCCTGCCTCTGCGCACAGTCCTACCACTCTCCCCCCTTCATGTATTTCAACAAGACCAGCACCTCTACTGACAGCCCGTTTGATTTATGACTCCAATTCCCCTGTGCAGACACATAGACTCTCAACTATATGTATGTATTTGAGCTCCCCAGCAGGCCCCCGCCCTTTGCCTACTTACCATACTTGCTCTTTCTCGTTCCCTCTGACTCCTCTCTTTCTTTCTTTTTAGCCCTCTCTCTCTCTCTTTGTTTCTCTCTCTCTTTCTCTCACTCTCTGTCTCACACATGCACACTCACACACATACGCACACTGGTGATTGATTATCCTGGCAGGACTGTCGAGTGTATTTTTGATCATTTTGAAATGTAATCTCTGTGAGCACAACAGGGATGTGTCACACACCCATGCAGGCTCACACATACACATACGCACACACACATACCGATACTGACATTAAAAAGTCTTTTTCTGCAGTCTAAAATTATGCTAGGGTCATTGTGTGTGTGTGTGTGTGTGTGTGTGTGTGTGTGTGTGTGTATCATCGTCAGATCCCAACACAAGTTCCATAAGTATCGAACCTAGCATACATTATTCATCCATAATTGCCCCTGTATCAGTTTGTCTCTCAGCAAGGGACTGGCAGGAACAACAAAGCGACACACTTGGACTGGATGCATGGGGACCATTACGCACGCGGTCAATACTCACTCCCGAGAAACTGCTTTCGTGCCTTTCTCCAGGGAAACATGGGATGGATGTCCAATTAGGAACAGATAAAGTGACTGGTATTAAAAGTGTGGGCTACTGAATTGGCAGTGGTGAAGCAAATAGAGAATCATTATAAACGCAAAGTACATCAACAGTGCTGTGGGCAACCATTATTGCCACACTGATTCATTCAACATGAATATGTGGATCTCAAATGTTTTCATGTATTTATCAGTACACTTTTGACCCATGATCTCATTTATCTTTTTTAGGCTACAAAACACTATTTCCATGTAAACAAGTGGACTCTGTGTGTGTATGTGTGTGCGTGTGCGTATATATTAAAAAAGGATCTCAATACAGAACACTAATAAGACCAGGAGGACACGTTCTTGTTGTGGAGCAGGTTTGCAAATCTGTGCAAACGGCGATAGTTGAAACAATTGTCATTATGTTAAACTTTACACCAACTCAAAGAAACACTTTTATCACTCTGGGTGAAGCCACAGAGTCGAAGCTTTGATCTTACTGCTCCGTTCCCCCTGCAGGTCCTCTCCTCCTCCGCTGCTGCTTCATCGCTGGTCATCCATCAGCAGACATGGGCCAGTCTGTGGCAGCTCTATTGAAAGGGTAATCCAGGCCTGATTAATGACCCAATAATCGGAGGGATCCTCAGATCAATCATGGGTGTGATCAATAACCTCTGGGCAAGGCAATCATTATCCTGCGAGAGTGCATCCTCTATTAGAGCGACAGGACAAAATAAGGCATGGAAAAGACAGGCAGTGTATACAAAGATTGAAGAGTTGGAAGCGAGCCGGGTTTTTGTACAGCGTTAGCATGACATATGGTCGATTGATAGCATAGGCAAGCATGGAAGTGGCGACCTTTTTTTTTTTCCAGTTCATAAATGTGCGTGCGTGTAAATGTGAAAAAAAGTTGTGGAGGGTACTTGTCTATGCCTGAGTTTGCGTGTGTCAGCAGGGTGTGATGTGTCTGATTTATGGGCTGTAGTCCCATGTGCCAGCTCTCTGTCTGCTCGAGCAAAGAGGATGAATGAACCTCTGTCAGCCGAGTATGCTAACCTCCTTCCTCCAATCCCCATATTTTCCTTTTCCCCTACCTGTATCTCCATTCACTTGCCTCCTGATACTATTTGCCTCCCGATACTATTTTGCATAGATCTGACAGTAACTTGTTCCAAAATGTGGGTCCAGGCAACCAGCAATATAACTGATGAAATATCTTGACACGAGGCAGATATTGAGTGGTACCTTTCACTGCATTGCAAGTTTATATTGTGCTTATTTTGTGGCCTATTCACTATATTGTGGGATTTGGCAGTGATGATTTTTCCACACTGATTGTTACTGCAGACGAAGAGTATTAAGCCTGAGCTCGGAGGAAAGTGTACAAAAATGACAGGGAATGTCCAAAGCCAATGGTGCACTTTCAGTTGCTCTATTCAGCAATGGTCAGATAATAAACACAAGCACATATTCACCCACGATGTGAGGCTTGCCACACCTGACATTGAGTTACTCAACATTCTTTTCAAAAAGTCATACACATTCAGTCACAGATGGGCGGAGACAGTATGAGGAACCACAACTGGATAATTATAATACATTTACCAGTACTTCACATCCATGCATCCATCCATTTTCTTATCCACTTATCCCCACGAGGGTCGCGGGCGTGCTGGAGCCTGTCCCAGCTGTCTTTGGGCAGTAGGCGGGGGACACCCTGAACTGGTTGCCAGCCAATCGCAGGGCACACGTAACCAAAAAAACATTCGCATTCACACCTTGGGACAATTTAGAGTGTTCAATCAGCCTGCCATGCTTGCTTTTGGAATGTGTCCCAGAGTACCCGGAGAAAACCCACGCAGGTACAAGGAGACCATACAAACTCCACACAGGAAGGCCGGAGCCGGAATCGTACCCCGCACCTCTGCACTATGAGTCCGACGCGCGAACCAATCGACCACCAGGCCGCCCTTATATATATTCGATATACGCGCCAACATCCGAGAAGAAGATCCGACGACCTTAAAATTGTGGTGACGAACTATAATTTAACGATGACAGATGTGTGGTTAAAATAAAGATGACAGAGTAACGATGTTGAAATAATGACCGACTGACAACGACGGATGGGTGGCCCGGCCAGTCGCGAATGACAAATAACGGATCAGTAAAATTTACAAACGCACCCGCTTCTGTTTAACACATTTGAATCATGTGCAACTGATAATACATGTTCAAATTGAGTAAATTCACGATACGTCGACTTTTTTTTTTTCTCCTGTGATTTATTCTGCTGATTTTCCTGAATTCGTACATTGACCCATTCCACAAACGTTTGTATTTTTCATTTAAATGAGGCAAATTTTAAAGTCAAACAGCTAAGGTTAATTTTGATTCCGCAATGAAAGTGCTAAGTGTGTTAACCGGGGTAGCAGTTACTGCGTGGTTGTGTGTAAACATCCCACATACTTACTTGACCTGAATATCCTCAGAACAAGTACTGTATGTGTGATTTCATGTCAACATAGACTGTATACACTGTGTGCAGTCATATATTATTCATGTGCGTGTATGTGAGTATTCCTATGGGAATGAATTTGTTGGACTGTGATGGTACGTGTGTGTCTGTGTGTGTTTGCCACTGCTTCCTGATGCGGCAGCCTGTGTGTGCACTCATTTTGTATAATGTATGCTTATGAGGGTAAACAGATGGCGTGTTAACATGATCTGATGCCAGACAATATGGTGGGCCGCCGCTGTTTACAACACGCAAATTACACCAGAGACAGTACAACAGCTTGACTTTTCGAACATAGCGCCTCACTTTTCTTCACATTCGTAATCTTCTTTTCTTTGCTTCCAACAACATCTTGTTAGTGTGAAATTATGATTCACACATTTTAAAATGTATTTTGATCCATGCGTGAATGGCTGTGAATTTCCAGGGTGGATTCTGCCTCTCACTCAAAATCTGCTGGTATTGTCCAGTAGTCCATAGTTGTCATTTTATATTTCAGGTATGTAACTAACCGGGTTTTGACTGATATGATATATTTCGGTATAAGTCCTCACGATTCGACATGAGAAGATATGCAAAGATATATCACTTTTTGGGAGTGATGCAATTCAATACGATCAAAGTGATCCTTCCATCCAGTACCAATGACTTTTCTGTAAATAAACCTATTTTAATTAAAGCTAATGCCAAATAAACACAATAGAATGTCACTTAATTGGATTCTCTGTTAAAACCAAATCATGCTTTACTGATTCCAAAATGTAAAAAAAAAAAAGACATGAACATCAGAACATATTAGATCTTTTAACATTCTAGCATAAGGAATGTGACACAGAACAACCTTTTTATACATTAACTTAACAATTTATCATAATAAGCTGGCTTGATCTGAAATACGTTTTTTTTTTGAGCAGGAAGAGATTTATGATGGCGCTTTTTTGCTCTGTGCCGCTGTTGATTCATTCACTGTTTGTGATGCCATGGCGATGGTCGAGACGCCTCCACGAATAGTTGTGTACCCGTTATGCTTCACTATATACATGCCATCCGCCTTGTCAAGACGATCTCGTTTCTTGCAAAAATCTCCTTCCCCCTGTCTGCCGTGATGTACACATTGATCTATTATCTATTATCTGTGTTTTGCGTATGACGTAAATCTCCGGTGCTGACCAGAGATGATGTGCACAAGCGAACAACGAAGATGACACATTCATTATATATATATATATATATATATATATATATATATATTGTAAGGCGGCCCGGTAGTCCAGTGGTTAGCACGTCGGCTTCACAGTGCAGAGGTACCGGGTTCGATTCCAGCTCCGGCCTCCCTGTGTGGAGTTTGCATGTTCTCCCCGGGCCTGCGTGGGTTTTCTCCGGGTGCTCCGGTTTCCTCCCACATTCCAAAAACATGCATGTCAGGCTGGTTGGACGCTCTAAATTGTCCCTAGGTGTGAGTGTGGGCATGGATGGTTGTTCGTCTCTGTGTGCCCTGCGATTGGCTGGCAACTGATTCAGGGTGTCCCCCGCCTACTGCCCGAAGACGGCTTGGATAGGCTCCAGCACCCCCCGCGACCCTAGTGAGGATCAAGCGGTTCGGAAAATGGATGGATGGATGGATGGATATATTGTAAGTTAAAATAGATATACAGTATTTTTTTAGGTTCCGATTTCCAAAGTAAAAAAATAGCAGCCAAAAAGAGTTGGAAGTATATTGTAATTTGCTGGATATAAACTAGAAAAAATAAATCTCTTGCCATTATTTTAATTCAACAAAAGTCGTGTTAAAAATTACTCACACATTTTACTCTCTCAGGTATACATTTTTATCTTTTAAATTTCTAGACTAAACAAACAAAACTCCTGGTACCTCTGTACCAGGAGTTTTGAATGTCTTTATGATTTTTTGACTTTCACAAATTTTAAACGTGTCAAATTGTTTATCACTTTTGTTGCACCTTACAGGGTTTTTTTTTTCAAACGTTCGTCTTTCATTTTCTTCCGGAAATATCCATTCAACAAGTACAAATTCTATATTCGGTCTTGACTCCAATATTGTAACCATTCACATTTTCTCCTTTGTTGGTATCTAGGCTGTGTGATAAATGTTTGAATATTGCCTTCTAAAGACTTTAAAAGTGATTCCCTGTGACCCCTCCTCCATTCCAGCAGTCTATTCACCTCCTGTTGAACCCACAGAGTGACCCCGCCGTCCAGCTGTCCATGACGAACGATGACAGAGGTGTGACAAAAGAAGTCGAGTTTCTGACTGATGAACACACACCACACACACCGTGCGCCGTCTGCTCAATTTCACATTCTAGAGATTCGAGAGTCTGTTTGCACAAACCGCAATGTGTCGATATCCTGTTTTGAATAGAAGAATGTAGTATTTGCAGCAACTTTTTATCGCACTTTTTTTGCTGCTCCCGCTACATCAACTCGCCACATATCCTAACTGGCTGTGGAAAGTAATGCTCCTTCACCTCAAATAACTTCCAGTTCAACATCCCCCCCCCCCCCCCCCCCCCCCTCTGTGACTCAAGAGAGGCCAGTGGGGCCCAAAGCAAGCGCGCCAGATGATGCATGGGTCTGAAGCTGTTTGTCTATGGGAGTTAAAATTCCTTTATGTTCCTTTGGTGCCAGAGAGCCAACAGGGGACGGGTGTTTAGAGTGATTGAAAACAGAAAAACAGCATGGCTACACGGGGCTTGGTTGCGCTGCACAGGCCTCTGTTGAGGAATGCCAACTCCAAGCTAGCAAGGCCTGGCGACTGTCAGCAAACACGTTGACAGCGACACACGCACACACACACACACACACACACACACACACACACACGCAAACATACAGCCGGTTGCCACACAATCTTGACCGATCTCACCCCATGTAGCATTTTACTGTGCAATCATCAAAGCACCATTAAATCAGAAGTGACTGCCAATAAAGGGAGGAAATTGCGGCCAGGGATTACGATGTTTGCATGATAAGAGCTTTTGTGTGTGTATGTGTGTCAAAGTGGGCTGGGCAGGGGATGTATTCGGGGAGGGTGTCGGAAGATTTATGTAGCGTTTACTGTGGAGCAAGTCGTAAAGTGTAATTATAGGATTGGGGGGGGGGGGGATATAGTGGTGATGATGGTTGAGGGGCGAGGTGTGGGGGGGGGGGGCACTGCAGAGCCACAGCCCAGTAGGCAGACTGGCAGGAAGGAAAAGAGACAAGTGATCAAGGGATTTTCATTCACACACCCACTGTGTTGACGTGCACTCAAGAAACGTGACCTATTCTACACATTTAATTGCTACCATACTTAGAAAATGCACATCAACGAGAGGCGGCCATGTCTACACCATCAATCGACCATCAGAGCTGGCCTTCTGTGCATGCTCCAGCCTTCGTGGGCTGACTGGAACAATATAATATTTAATTCACAAGATTTGATTCAGCCAGATTGAGAGGTGGCCAGGTGGGTGGTGAGTTCAGACAGACAAGGAAATAAAACAGGCGTGGCATGATAAGTGGATGTTAAACCGATTCTGATGACATGCTTAGAATGATATTGTAGTAAAACAAACAAACAAACACAAGCAAAAACACCATTCGGCTCTGCGGGTCAGAGTTTTAAATGCACACTGTACATCAACTGTTTTGATCTTACTGTGGATGGTCTTCCCACAATGCAGTTGGACTTCCCTTCAGGGTAAATTTCATGAGTGTAAACGAGAGGCACGCTAATAGAATACTTGTTTTTAATCGTCAAACCAAAGTATGAAAATAATGAAATCAAAGTAAACACAAACTAAAGAATTGAAACACTAAATATATAATATGCAACAACAATACTTATCCACATTGTATTGTGCAGGTAAATGGCTTCTCTGTATTTAACCAATCACTGAGGACCATGCTTTTTTTTTTTTTTTTACTTTGGAACTCAAGATGATTGAAAATATGGGATGATGTGTGCGCGCTGACTGTTTTGCAACTTCATCCTTACATGACTCCCATTTATAGCTCTCTCAGGTTTTAAGTCTTTTTTTGTGATGTAGCGAGCCAGACCAGCACATAAAAATTAAGGGCTGTAAAACCAAAGCAAAGACTTGAAAATGTCCAGTTCGAAAGCATCCAGGCTCATTTTCACTGTTTTGTATGGTTGCCTAAATGTTGGGCCCCTTATTTCTTTAAAGTTGCTCATCGCAACTTTCTGACCGATTTATAATCCGAGTTCGTAGGAACAACTCTCAGCATCAATCCATTGTAGCTGAATAGTATGACTGCAACTTTGTCTAGGAACAATATTTGATACAGTTCTTGTCGTGCATATCATGAGATTGTGCGAGTGGTCACAATGGCGTGGCTGCTTAATGCATTCCTTTCTTTTCAGCAACAATACCAAAACACCTTCGGGTGTCCTGGTTGCATTCTGTTTCTCGAAAAGACTTTGCATCTAGTCTGGATACATTTTACATCTTTTACCAACGAAACAAATCCAAATCATTCATTAAACAAGAGAATAATACCGTGTGTCAGAATACATACTGCGGTGCCTCTGCAAGGCATCTATCAGATCTGTTGGAAAACTTAACAAGTTATATATTAGCAATAGCCTACTAAAGAGATTCCATCCATATTGTTGCTTATGAAGGATGAAAGTTGGACTGTATGAGCGCTGAGGAGGGAGACATTTTGCACTTGGGGAAATCCCTTAAGTCTTCTGTCAGTGATGACCATTCATCTTCTAGTCATCTACTAAAAGAGGAAGCCCATGGCCAATTAAGCACAGCTTGTTAAATAGATGGGATGACGAATTGCGACTGTGAGATTAGTGCTTAAAAAAAAAAAAAAAGGCATGGCGTGAAAGCGTGTGTCCACATGAGCACAAATTGAAATTGAAAACCCAAACAATATCAATTACAGTGTGGAATAAATATGGTCTATTCCAGATCACATTTACATGCTGCATAAAGTGTTTTGAATAACACTTCACATTTATTGCCACAAATGTGCATTTAATTAAAGTTGCTGCGATCTAAATGTTGTTCATAAAACAAACGTTTCAATGACAGCTTCAGTAAAGTAAACGCAATTGTGGTCCAAATGAATGTGAACTGTCAAATTTGTCTTAAAAAGTCCTATAATGCATGTGGGATTGAATACTACAGCTAATACTAAATGTACAACAGTTTTAATCCCCCCTGCCCCCCCCCCCGTTATTTAAAAAAAAACAGAAAAACTATATTTGTCTCCTTTATGAACCAACCAAAAAGTCAGGTGTCAGATAACCACTCAGCACACTCTACAAATACGTCAATGCTGAGCCTGTGGACTCCTCAAACCTGCTGGGCCCTTCTTCTGAGGTTTGGGAGGTCACACAGAGATCAGAGGGGTAATCGCAAGGTCACATTCAGTTCAGAAATCTGTTAGGTCAGCCGTCGTCTTCTTCTTCCTCCTCCTCCTCCTCCTCAGCACATGAATCATTTCACTCCTCCTCCTGTCCTCCTCTCCCAGGCCGTTTCAAGCTGCATATGCTGTTTTTCCTGGTTTGCCGTCATCAGTCACACACACACACACACACACACACACACACACACACACAATTGGCCCTGCTGTTCAGTAATGCCACAGCTGTCAAGGAGTTTTAAACACAAACACAGTATTGGTAGTGAGAGAGACAGAATTAGCCCGCTGTTTGTCTTGTCATTAGTTTTTGGGTATCAACGCAGAGACACAGACACACACACACACACATATTAATCACCTGAATAGATACATAAGGAATAAGCCATAACCCAAACAAAATTTCATCTATAATTTGTTAAGTTTATGCCTACGGTGTTTTCTGTTTTGAGAATTTACCTTCGGTCACCAGAGGATTACAGCAATAATTTGATTTGGATTTTATACACAGCAGGCACACATTGTTGAAATTATGCGTACAAACTCAAATAGCGGCGTCCAATAATATGTGGTTTGCTGCCTTCCGCAAGTTTCACCTCAATAAAATGCTTTTATAGCAATCACCAATGTTCTGGAATATATCTGGCGGGATATTTGATCATATTTCCTGGCAGACTTTGGAAAGTGAATTTGGTTTCCTGGCACAGACCCAGTTTTTAAGCATAGTCCACAAATAGGGTTGAGGTGGAAGTATCGTGCGCTGCGGCTTGTTTGCTGTTAATATGGCAAAAAAAAAAGTGCAGAAAAAATATGAAATATTCCCCATAAATCAATATCTAGACAGGGGAAACTTGGAAAGTTGTTGGGTGATTCACCAGAACAATGATTCCAAATATCATCAGAACTCTGCCGCTTCGGGAAAATCCCCAATTCAATTTAATTTGCTTGCACGAAATTCTTGTTTTTAAAACTAAGTGAAGATATACCTGTAAATAGTTACTATACTCCGGAAAAAGTGTGTCGGCTACCCAGATGTGCACACTTAAAATGGCCTGCAAGTTGACGAAGAGCTGCCTTCAAAAGTAATGGCCAGAATTAGCCGCCGTTGGCTTTTGCAAGCGTGATTGTGTTTGCGCGGCGGAATACGTCATCGCTGACAGAAACTTGGAAGGAGTGAAGCTCACGATGGGGTAGGAATCACTTTTATTCGCCAAATGCTTCAAGTAGAGGAATTTGACTTGGCAAACGGCACTTAAAGACAGAAAACAATTAAAAATAGGACTACAGAAACACAATGAGTACACATGTGCTGCAACAAATACGAATGAAATTATTATTGAAAAGCGATATAAGTCATTTAATCCTCAATAAGTAACTTTTGAATAATTATGGTTTAAGAGACTATCGCCCAGTTTCAGGAATAGGCCAAAGTCAGAGACTTGGAAAGCTAGGCCAATTAATTTGCTTGAATGAGCATAACTTACATTTGTCTTAGTTCGTCCCACACTGTGGAGTCCTGGAGTAAGTTTAAATGCTGACACCTCGGTCAGGGTTCATTAGCCTAAGTAGGGAGCACAGCCTGTTAGCCTAATGGTGCTCAGAAAAACCTTGTGGATGCTAACGTTGAGCCTGCGCTGTTTCGTTCAGTGCCAAATCGATCCTTGAGCTTCCAAAGGTTGATAAAGCAATCTGGCTTTGAATGTGGGTGGTCGATCTCTCTTGTTTGCTGCTGGCTTCGTGGTAAAATTTTCACGTCACAATATCCCGTGTTGGTCCAGAATTTGTCACAAGTTGAGAACAAAAGGCAGGGAAAACAGTAAAGACGGGTTTTCAAAGGACAACCACATCGCCATTCTTTTCGGGTGTGCCACTCCGTTTGAAAAGAGCGCGTTATCTTCTGTCCGGGCTGTCCCGTAGTTTGAAGCAAACCTTTTAGCTCCGGCGTTTGTCTACCTGTGTTAATCACGTCCACTTTTGACTGAAAGTCCAGTTTGAAAAGTTGTTAAGCTTTGATATATAATCCTCTTCTTCCATTTTGGCAGTCTGACGAAGCAAATTAAAAAAAGGATCGCACTTGACTCGCCCGGTGCTTCGGCGCAGGAGAACAGCGCAACGTACCTGTTTGCTCACGTACGCCCTCTTAATTGCGGCAGAGAACTGTCTGCCGCGACCTGTGCCTTTTTACTGCGGTTTTATTTCCCATCAGCAAATCTAAATATGTCACTAAAAAAAAAAACATTAAACTTTAATGGATAAAAACATTAGCCAGGCTGTGGAAAAGCAGGTCAAATAAACGTATCTGCAAACATTATATTGGCAACATGCAGATACTGTATACGGCGAGCAGCACGTGCCAATTGCATGTATCAACCCAGTTTGTGATGATTGCGCAATGCAATGCGCATTCAGAGGTGCGGCTCTGCCTCACCTGCCTCCCTTGACCCTGCATCCAACTGATTCAATGGATTACTCCTATCTGGGCGGACTCTGTAGCGGATGTTGGTCTTCATGTAGATATTCCAAATACTCCATGCTCCCAAACCATCTGTGCGCTCCCTTTCATAAACAGTGCTAATATGAAGTTAAACCTGCCTCTTTGCGGGAATAATATACAGTACACTTCAATTTAGTTTTAGAGTAACTCTAATCCACCTTCTTGCAATTGTCGTTGTTTAATCCACAACAGACAAAATCGATGACTATTTTAAAATAAATCCGTATTTTAGTCTGGGACTCGTTTTAAGGCTTGCCTGTGAAACGGGGCTTATATCTGAGACAATGGAGGGGGGTGAGTCAACAATTATAAATAAACCACGAAACCACATAACCACAACACTTACCATGCAACTTGCTTTCTAAACGAAAAAAAAAAAACAACTTTGGAGAGTGATTATTTTTGTACCTCACTCAGAAAACTTATTTTCCATATTTAGTACATCACCAAAAGTATGGCTCCTAATCTGAAATTTGTGGTTTCAAGCCTAAACCGCTGTGTCCATGTCTCTGTAAGATACTGAGCCCCTCGTCGCTCCTGATGCTGCATCATTGCTAGGTGAATGAAGAAACAGTTTTAAAGCGTCTTGAGTACCTTTAAGGTAAAAAAGTGCCTAACAAGTCAAAGCCCATTTGTCATGCCCCGCTGCTACATTGAAGCCGTCATGTGTCCGTGATTGTAGTGGACTCAAAAAGGCAGGGAGGCAGGAGAACAAGGGAATACTGAACAAAATATATAAAGAAAAAAAAAAAGCCCATGATCAACATCACTGCTACTTTGAATGATTAGCACTCCTGAAAAACAATTCAAATGCAGAGTCAAAGTTGCAGCAGTTTTCCCCGCCCCATTTTATATTAGATGTTTGAGAGGAGGGACTTAGAAGCATGGAGCAAAGAAGACGAGGAGATAAAAGAGGCTGTTTGTCAGAGCAGATATCAGTTAGTGTCACCTGCCGTGCTTCGGGCTGCATCAACTAGCGCGCTCGTTAGCACCTCGCCTCCCTTTTCTCTCCGTCCCTCCCTGTCGGGCCGGCTGCTCTGCATAAGACCGCCTGATTATACAGCGCCCCGAGACGCAGCAAATTACAGGGTCCAAATGGAACAACATTTATCAAAACTTAAGTATGATGGCAGGTTCAGAGCCATCCGATGACAGAAGGACACAAAACTCATATGTCACTGTCACGGTGGCCACGCAGGCATTTAGCAGCTGGTGTTAAGGAGATGGGCGAAACAAGAGGATCATCTGAGTGCATTATCGGGCCGACTCTGGAAAACATTAGCTTGACATCTCAGCAGGAACTCCAACTCTGTCCTTGACCCTTTTCATAACGGCCCCACCCCTCGCCTCCACCCTCCCACCGTTCGTTCTCCTCAGCCAGTCAGACAATGAGGAGCAAAGTAGGATAAATTAGAGGAAGTGCACACCAAATGAATAGAATAAATAAGTCACGAAGGGTAATGGGAGGTGAACAGAGGGAGATGGAGAGGAAAAGGGAGGCCGCTGTGAGAGCTTTTCAGTCATTTATCATGGCAAGTATAGAAATCTTTTTTTTTTTTTTTTTTCGCCCGCATGCCCAGCTAAATGTTGCCTTTCATTTTGCCCAGTGTCGGTCTGGCCTCCTACAGAGTGGCTCTGAATTTGGAGAAGGAAACGGAGCCACAGCACCGTGACCCAGCAAACTATCTTCCCACCTCGGCGGCTTCCCGGAGCTTGGCCAGAACATCGAGACACAGTTGGAGGCAGCCAGAGGACACTGCTGCAAAATGGCCTCATTAGAACAAATGATTAAAGCCCAACTGAAATGTGCTAAATGCCTGTGTCACTGAAGTGGCCTTTAAACGGATATAAATAAACAAGAGTTATGCTGACAGTTTGGGTGTGCACCCTGGCGGCATAATAAATTACAGGGTAATGATATTAAAAGCACAGAGTCGTTAAGATGCCAAGTGTAGACGCAATAAATCTAGATGCGGGCTTCCCCGCACCGAGTAATTAAAGCAGATTTATGAGGCACATTACATCAGTGCTAGATACTTCATATATCGGCCTGCTTTATTGGACAGCCTGACAGGCGCCAAAAAATATTGTCTCGTGTTCCCTGGCCCCTCGCAGCCGAGAGGCCTCTCTCAGCACTCCGTCTTTTGTTGTGTCAGACCTGCGCGGTTGTGATGGATGAACCTATCCGCTCCTCTGGTGCTCCCTCTCTCCTCTATGGCTCTCTCATCCGCCCTCGACGGGAGACTTGTGACAGTAGCAAATAGCTTCATCTTCACACAGTAGCTCTTTCACCGCCTCCCGCATGTTCTCTTCACTGAGAGAAAACAAAGAGCAATGATGCACCAAGAAGACATGAGGTAGACAGCAAAGAAGCAGAACAGAGCTGATCCTTGCATCGTATAAAAGTGTTTCGTTTCTTAGGAGGATGCCTTGATTTAAAATGTGTGGACCCCCTCGCGTGGCAGACATAAATGTAGATATAAAAAAAATACTCTGGTGAAAAGGAAACAAGCATGCTTGAACAAAAACATAAAAAAAGTACGATCAAGCACGAGTCAGTTACATTGCGCATGTGCGTGAAAACGACAGCTGGGGAGCACACAAGGGAAAAGAGCTGATTGGCTGACACAGAAGGGAGACCAGGTGGAGCTAATGTGACATAAGACGACTTCTCTTGTCGTGAGGTGCAAATGCCAAATTCTGGACCACAAAGCAGACAACAAGAATTTAGCAAAACAACGGAGTCTATCAAACGAGCTAGCACAACTTCAACGAACATAAGAAAAATGACAATGACATTTGGCCAACTCAATACAAATTCACAGTGAATAAGCCAAACAGTAAGACACTTAACTAAGAAGATGGACAGAGCCACGGTGGAAAGAAGACGCTAAAAATTGAAAAACAGAAAAGAATTTGGACTGGAAAATCGAAACTCCACAAACAATAGCGACGACAGATTACAGAATCAAAAAACCTCACCCAGCTGAATCTCAACCCCCCTTTCTCTGTTGAAATGACTAGAAATGCCATTAACACGTTCTAGACTGCCCAAAAAACAAAGTTTTTGTAATCTTTTTTTAAGAAGGAAAATAGCACTCTGTATAGCACAGTACTACAATGCTTAATACAATACAACCCGATTTAGATAGCGAGTCAGTGGGAGGTGACAACACTTTGTCGGTCATGTCTTCTGTCTCTGATATGGTGCCTGGTGGATGCTAAATGATTAAAACTAAACAGAAAAATGCAAACTCCCCCTTTAAATAGAACATAAGGAAGGACACCTTTTTGCCACTATTTTTGGCCATTGCGCTGCTCCTTCTGGTGTGCCTGCTTTGGCCACATGGGGGCAGAATGATACGGACAAATGGATATTAACTTGGAGTCGGTCCTTGGTAGGATGCAGCAACATTAGTCGTTTTCGGAAACAATAAAGAATATATGCCTGTGAGTCCTGTTATAATGTCTCCCTACCTACATGTGATGCTGCACTGTTTGCATTCAAATGCTACAGCAGCGCCACATAGATGCTATTAGTTATTAGCTATTAGCTTGTGCGTTCCAGCCCACTTCAAGCACTGCCAGGTACCATCAGTGCGCATTGCTATTCACAACCACAGTTTGGGACACACAAATCCATCTTCTGCCCATCATAACTGATTTGAGAACTGCACTTCATAGTGGCAAAATATGTGTGCGTTAAGTGCATGCGGATGTTGTGGCTGTCTAGCAAATGAAGAATGTCCGCTTTGTCTTTTGGAATAATAGGCCAAATTACTATTTTTAAAAACACAGCATAGCTCTCGTTCATTGTACCTAATATCTGTGGGCTATTTCATTAATGAAAGTCTGCAGTGGCTGCACAGCCAAGCATGTTTGGCCACAAATCATCCCATTAAGTAGAGAAGCAAGTTACATACAGTACATATAAACCTACGTATATGTGGAGATTGAGATGGCAGTCTGTAAGGATTTAAGGTACACCACCCAAGATTCAGCTCAGTTGCATACCACAGTTCATGTGCTCAAGCTTATCTTGAAGCGATAATGTGACAAGCTATACTCTAAACACAATTGGGTCAAAAATAACTCACAAAACCACATAACCACAAAATAACCCTAAAGATAGAGTCTCACAGTGCATAGGTCATGGGTTCGATTCTGGACCCAACGTTTTGCGTCAAATGAATAACCCAAAAAGTTGTGTATCACCCCTTTTTGACTTTTTTATTTATTTATTTTTTAATCTTAAACAGACAGCATAGATAAACAAGGTATCTGCACCACTTAAGTTGATAAACAGAGAAAGGTACTGCAATATCCATTATGAATACAAGAGAAAATTGACACAAGAGTGTCAGGGTGTGTATGTATAAAATCCCGATACAAACCAAAAGTTGTAAAAATATCACGGTTAAGGGTAAAGCATGAGCCTTAATGGAAACTTCTTTCTTCTTACTTTCTTTATTTTCTGATTGATATAAAAATGATCTATTTATATATATAAACGCATAAAACTGGGTAGGACTAGATACGTTTTTTACTTCTTCCTACTCCCTTGAACATAATAATTGTGTTGGATAATGACTGATTTCTTTTTCCTTTTTACTATTTTACTTACCTTACTTTCTGTCAAATTATTACTGTATATGTTTTAAGTTCAATAAGCAAACGAAATGAAACGAAACGAAACTTTCTGGTGCGTAACAAAGATGATATTGGGGGACACAACCATTCACAACCCATTCAAGCGCACGGGCAATTGAGAGTCTCTGAAAAACACTGTTGTTGCTGTGATGGATTTTAGGAGGAAACCAGTAAATTTAACTTTTACTTGTTATAGTTGTCTGCATCTTCTGTCAAAATATTAAAAAAAAAAACATATGTAGACTGTAATTAGGGCATACCAAAACAATACACACATTTTTCTGTTCTACTGTCACCACGACAAAAACGACTACTAACCAACCATCCACATTGTCTGCCGCTTGTCCTCATTAAATACTTAGGTGAGCTAGAGCCTATTCCAACTGACTTTAGGTGAGAAATTTGGTACACCCTAGACTGGTCACCAGCAAATTGCAGCTACTGCTATTAATAATCATAAAAATAAAATTATTTTCAAAAAAAGTAGGACAATAAGAAGAATTGGTGGAGATGTGTTAGTGATCAGAACAACAAAATTACCCCTCTGGTTGTAAATGAAACTATACGTGACACAATCTAAAAACAAATTGCTTTAAATAAACAAGAAGAGGCGGCCCGGTAGTCCAGTGGTTAGCACGTCGGCTTCACAGTGCAGAGGTACCGGGTTCGATTCCAGCTCCGGCCTCCCTGTGTGGAGTTTGCATGTTCTCCCCGGGCCTGCGTGGGTTTTCTCCTGGTGCTCCGGTTTCCTCCCACATTTCAAAAACATGCATGGCAGGCTGATTGGACGCTCTAAATTGTCCCTAGGTGTGAGTGTGGGCGTGGATGGTTGTTCGTCTCTGTGTGCCCTGCGATTGGCTGGCAACTGATTCAGGGTGTCCCCCGCCTACTGCCCAGAGACGGCTGGGATAGGCTCCAGCACCCCCCGCGACCCTGGTGAGGATCAAGCGGTTCGGGAAATGGATGGATAAACAAGAAGAAGCATGGACCACAGAATTATAGTCCTAACTCAGGACTCCAGAGACAGACCATTAAAAAAGTGACCATTTTACTTTTTAACATTGTTTTAGTCTCTGAAAAGAAAGCCTGGTTATCTACTTTGGCAACTGGATGACTTCCACAGTCTAATATTGTATTTATTTGGTGGACTCTCTCTCTCTCTCTCTCTCTCTCTCTCTCTCTCTCTCTCTATATATATAAAAATAAAAAAACACATATGGCACCACCGGCACCTTGCCTAGCTCGGCCCGGGCCGTCCACCCAAACTGGATGACCGAGCCACAAGGGCACTGATCAAGAGGCCAAAGGCAACTTTCAAAGACTACGCCTGCGGCTGGTCGGTCTGTGCATGTGACAACAATCTCCCAAGCTTTACACAAAGCTAGTCTGTATGGCAGAGTGACTAGAAAGAAGCCTTTTTTGAAGAAGTAACAAACTTAGTCTTGTCTTATCTGGAGGATCCCGTTACCATGTGGAAAAAGGTTTTATGGTCAAATGAGACAAAGATTGAACTTTCTGGACTGAACTCCAAGCGCTATGTTTGGTGAAAACCAAGCATAGCACACCGCCCGAAACACACCATGCTTACTGTGAAGCATGCAGGAGGAAGCATCATGTTATGGGGATGCTTCTCTTCAGCAGGTAATGGCTTATTGGTCAGGATTAAACTGAAAATAGATGCTGCCAAGTACACCCAAATTCTTGAGGAAAACCTACATCCCTATGCTAGACACGTGACGATCGGCAGGTCATTCACCTTCTAACATGACAATGATCCTATTTATTTATTTCACTGGGACAGTTCACATTAATCAACACAAGAGTAAACAGAATAAATGCACCAGATTTAGCATACATGCTAGTTTTCAGCTGTAGTCCCAAGGCCGGTTTCTTAACATAAACATAAATAGTTAACATAAAATAACAAAATAAACACAACCCACAACATAAAACTAGGATGGTCATGCAATCTTAGCCACTTTTCCTGCATATGCTTTGTTGTCTGAAGCAGTTCTAGATGAAAGAGGAGAGAATCAAAGTGTCCTTTCACCAGTGGATCAGAGACGTCATGCTCAAAATGTACACACGTCTGCCACAAGCTAAGTTAGAAAGTAAAAAAGAAGCTGTATCGTCTATTGACGAAAAAAGAGATTGGTTCACTTCTCCTGTCCCATGTAAATCCGTTTCGACTCCAAGCGGCGACTCTCAATTCCAAATACGCATCCACACTCAGCGCCGACGCTCCTCTCTCCTCATGCTTGGCTCCACAAGCCATTCATCCAACCACACCGGCGCAGACTGTCCAACAATGCCAACATCCCCGCTAAACAAAACGGAGCTGCGAGAAATGCTGCCCTTTACAGGTGCAGAAAACAAGGGGTGGCTGTCCAGCGGCGACGGTCAAATAGCGTCGACATTCCTCCCATTGAAAATCAGTGAGTGTACACACGTGCTGCTGAGAAGGTGCAACCATCAAGCACGGATTCTTCTCTTCTGACGAATGTTGTGGCCAAAAATGCCGAAAACAGTCCTCATCAGGTCCACACGTCATGTGACAAAACAATACAGAAAAACAAACAAACAAACAAACAAACAAACAAAAAACAACGTTCTTGTTGAGAACTTACTGACTGCTGCATACTGGGGTGCCGTCTTGAAAAACAACCCCCACCCCTACCCCACTCAATTAGAATCTAGAACTGACACATTGTATGATTGAAACTCCCTGGTCTCTGGCTGAACTTTATATGTTAATATTGGCCCATTTGCTCCTGTTACTAGTCCGAGCATGATTAATGAACAGCATTTGGAGCAGCACGTTGTTGCCTCCAAGCTCTGACATGTATTTGTGGATCAGAAATGTTGCATTCCCTGTGAAAAATGAGCTCCTTGCTGTCGTTTATTACACTGTTGCACTGCCAGAATACTCCCATGCATTTTGTACACCAAGCTTCTGTCATGCTTTGTACTGCATGTGGGTGTCCGTGTCACTTTGCATTGAGCTCACTTATTGAGAAAGCAATCCAGTGAAATGCATGCAGAGCAATGACTCGGCTGTAATGGGAGGATTAAACCCGAAGACAAGTCAATATCGGAAGACTGATGCTACAGCTGATGCTGAGAAGGTTTCAGCAATACAGACCACACAGGAGCCCAGTAATAGTAATAAACATGAAATGAACTGCGTGTATTCAAGGAGAGACTGTACAGTCAGATCTGCTTGGTTTTCGGCGATTGGTTTACTGAGAAAAGTTTTATACTTCCCAGTTCGGAAATGCACCACAAAGTCAGACAAGACACATCAACTTTACTCATATTAACATATTTTTATTTTTTTTATATTTTTTATATATATATATATATATATATATATATATATATAGAGAGAGAGAGAGAGAGAGAGAGAGAGAGAAAAGAAAACAGAAGCAATGGGGTTTGGTCCCAGTGGCCCTTGCACATCCCATCCTGTAAGACTTGGCCATGTTGGCTTCTTATCTTGAGCCAACAGTCTCAAACTTGGGTCTTAAACTGGACAGTGATTTTAAATTGGACCGGCAAATCCAGCTTCTTTTATCTTTGGCAGCTGGCTAAAGTAAAGTTTCTCCTTTCTCAATGTCATGGTTGATCTGGTCCGGACAGACAGGTGGCGGCTCTGTATGGCTCCTCCTACAGCGGCACACCTGTTGATCATCATGTCATTAGTAGGTTCTCTGTTAAAAGAGCTCCCAGCCCAACCATCAGCTCTCGTTCATTGTCGTTGTTTCTGTCACTGCTTATGTTGGTTAGGGTTTGTGACTTACTGCCATGGATTTTTGTTTGTAGTTTGTCACGTCATGCTTTTTGCTGATGCTATGGGTTTTTTGTTTGTTACTTTGGATTCTTGTTTTCAGGACTTTGTTCTAGATTTAGTTTTCTCATCATTTGAATACAATTTCTGAAGCTCACCCTGCTGCTCCCTCTGCCTGCTTTTTGGGGTTCTCTACCACCACCACATTCGTGACACTCAACAGCACTTTGAAACAGTAAATCACGCCTTCATCACATCTCAGCTGAATGATTGTAATGCACTTTGGAGTCAGGCAATCCTCCGTTAAGTGTCTCGAATTGGTCCAGAATACTGCCGCTCGTCTCTTGACTGGTACTCGTAAGAGCGAGCACATAATTCCTACTCTGGCATCTCTTCACTGGCTCTTCATAGATTTTAGATTTATTTTTAGGATTCTATTATTTGTTTTCAAATCTTGAAAATGGCCCCGCCCTACCTTACCTCTCTGAGCTCCTCCACCCCTGCCCGGTGCCTCAGGTCTAGCGGACCAGACACTATTAGAGGTACCAAGAACTAAGCGGAGGCTCAGAGGGGATCAAGCCGATGCTGGTCATTCTCTTTGGAATGACCTCCCGCTGAACGTTAGGCAAGCCCCCTCGCTCCCCATCTTTTAGACCATCTTACAACTCATTTTTATTCTTTGGCTTTTGACAGAGCATGAGACTTGATTTTTAGTTTGACAGTTTTTTTTTTTGCTTTCCACTGTCTACATCATTAATTTATTGTTTTAATGTGCGCTACAAATACAGTTGAGTTGAGAAATGTTTTCATTTAATTAAAGATGTTTTTATCTAATTTTTTGTCTTTGGCGATTTAATGTGATGACCACCATCAATGATGGGGCAGCACCTAACGCCCTTTATTGACCAGCTGTCACTGCTGATACAGCTCTGAAAGAAGTAGAGAGATAGAGACAGTGGAACATAGCCAATTTTGGTGGCTCAAAGTACAATCTTGTTTATGAACAATCTAACTAGCTGATAAAACTTAATTTTGCGAGATTTGTCCGAACTAATGCTATGATTGGCCAACAGCTATAAAGGTCTCCTTTTTCCTCAGTCCCATTTTAATTATTGAGTCAATGCAAAAATTAATTAATCAAACTTCCTTTCGCTATTGCTTGCCCTCTCTTCCAAATGTTTTGAGAAGAAATGTTTCCGTCAACTGACAGGCAGAATAGATGGGCTCCATTATGCTCGGCTACAAACACATTCCACTATGATGAAGGAGCAGTAAATTATCCCGCAAGTCAGCAGCCCAGGCCACAGCAGGGCCAATAACCCTCTCTGCTTTTAATGGGGTCGGTCCTTTCACAGCCTGCACCACATTGAATTACAGTCTTTAACCAAACATACAGTACACTGCTGGCTGGATATAAAGTACACGCAAATATATATTTGGGCAATAAAATGAAGGTGTTACTTGAGTCGGGTTCACATCAGTGAAATACAGTGCTTTATTGGAATAAACATGGCTTTGTTAGTAAATAGCACGATCCTGGTTTGTTTTTGGTTTGTTTATTGAACATAAAACATATACAGTAATAATTTGACAGAAAATAAGGTAAATAAAATATCTTTAGTTTAAAAGATTTCTGGAAAGTGGGTACAAAACATCAAATATTATGGTCAACTACAGCACAGTAACTGTGACAGCATCCAACATTGTGAAGCTGGAAGGCATAACTGTGGAAACATCAGAAATATTTCGGGTCGAATTTAGTTCACATGACACAAATATTGCTGACAGCTTGAAAACCACTAAATATGGAGGGACATCAACCTCAGGCTTTGTTAAATGTGTAAGTGTACAATATGCACAAACCTTGTAAATGCATATAGAAAAAGGTTGGGAAACAGCATTCCCATTTGAAAAAGTCTATTTTTTTTTTGTGTCACAGGCCCAGGGGTACCGGTACTTTTTAAGCATGTGTCAAGCAAATTTGTCTCATACCTTTTGTTAGAAATATATGGTGAGAAGGAAGAAAAAGTAAAATTACAAGGGGGGGGGGGGGGGGGAATGCTGAAAATAACAATGCTTAAATCATTTCATTTTACGAGTGAAACACAAAACACAAGCGTAAGAGTAGAAGAATAGTTTTTGGAGAAAACATTTTTGTTGACAAAATTATTTTTCTTTGCTGTTTTTTAAAATAATAATTTAAAGAAAAAAATCATATGCTAAAGGGAAAAAAATCCAAAACTAATCATAAATACAACAGTATGAGACCAACTTTACTGTTGCTGTCTCCCTCAAGAGACAAATAATATTGGAAGAGCTCTTGTCCACAATGTAATACATCCATTTTGATTACCGTATTCTACTGACAATAGCGAGCCGCACGGTGTATGACCGTTAATATGTCGGCCTCACAGTGCAGAGGTACTGAGGTTTGATTCCGGCTCTGGCCTTCCTGTGTGGAGTTTGCATGGTGTCCCCGTGCCTGCGTGGGGTTTCTCCGGGTACTCCCTTTTCCTCCCACATTCCAAAAACATGGCAGGTTAATGGAACACTAGAAATTGTCCCTAGGTGTGAGTGTGAGTGCGGATAACTGTTTGTCTATGTGTGCTTTGCAATTGGCTGGCACAAATCAAATCATTGAACGCGTTATTATTTCCATAGTTTTTAACATATTTTTAAAGTCACGTTCCTTAGCCATGACACAGCTAAGTTGGGAGGTGGGGAGGCAAACACAGACGTGAACGATCGAGTTGGAAGTCAGTCTCCGAGTGCTCACCTCACAGTGGTGATTTGTGATCACCTTGGCATGCCTTACATCATCCATCCATGTAGGTCTGCTTGCAGTTTCTTATAAACGTACTTTATGCATTTTGGTCTTATGCATGGACTCCAACTGCTATTTCAGCTGCCACAATGCAAAAGACTGTGCGCCTCTTTTGTGCTGATTTTTAAGGGAATGAGAGGAGCCATTGGCAGGAGAGCTCGTCTGCTGTATTCATACCCACAATGGCAGAAAAGATTGTTTTTAACTGCGCTTGCCTGTGAAAATACCAAAAGAAAGAAAACTCCAGCCATGCAGAAAACCACCCCCGCGCGCCGTGCTATTGACTTAGGCTGAGCATTAAAGAGCCCTACAACATACTTTACTCTTTTTTGGGGGTCGCCGTTTTGAATTAAATTCAATTTTAGTGTGGGCTTATATGGAATGAATGCGTCCATGCCTCCAATTCTCCCTATTTTATCCTGGTTTGGGGCTGGCAGTAAGCTTACGACACCTGGTATTTCCAGATGCTCTCATAGTCAACGACTCACTTGGCCTAACTTGTTTTTGCTTCAGAGGTGAATGTTTGTCCATTAAAAGGTGGAAGCAAAACACATTGTAACGAGATAACTAATGATTAAAGAAGCAAAGGTGGGAAGGGCGCAGTGGTGGGGGGGGGGGGCAGCTTGTGTGATTCAGAAGTCGTCATGCTGTCATTACTACAATGGTGAACTTTTACCTGGAGCATGTGAACTGACAGAATGACCCCCTCCCTCCTTGCCCACTGGCCTTCGCCAAAGACACCCAGCTGCAGGCTTCTGCCTGGGGTGGAATGGACCTTGGTGACAGTTCATATTATACCTGAGTGCTGACAGGGGGAAACGGGGTCAGCCATGCTGTCGGGGCCAAGAGAGAACAGAGCAGGTGACGGTTGTGGGAGGTGGAAGAATGGGGCTCCTTTCATCAAGGCGTCTCTTGACTGACAGGCAGCACAGCTGAGACACTCAGTGTGCATACCAGCACACGTGGGCTTGGGTCCATACAAACAGGTCTGGGAAGTGTACCAGAGGAATGCAGCACAGCGGAAAACAAGAAACAAGTAGCTCTTTACTTGTCATTGACATTGAGGAAAACAGTAGTTTGCACCAACTAAAAAAAAAAAGAAGAAAAACACATTGATGAATTACAAAATCATAATGTGCTGAGATAATTCAAGAAATCATTCATTCACGTATTTATTGTAAATTCTAAAACATTAGACATTAGGTTGATTTTATGAATCAAACATGTACAAGTCTTGTCTCATTGTAACTGAAATAGGCTGATAAAATCCAAATTCCAAATAATATTTGCTGTAATATGTTATGTCAAGGGAATGCCAGGCATAAATAAATGGCATCAATCTCTTTTGAGCAGCAAAAGTGTGTGAAACCAAGTAGTTACATTAGTGTGTTTTAATAATGAATGAATGAAATATGAAATGCAACGTGATGATTATGCACCTGAATGGCCATTAAATGAGCAGTCACATTCAAAGAAACACTCAAAAGAAATTGTCTGTGTCCTTATAAGTCAGATCTTAAAAAAAGGAAAAAAAAGTGCATTTTCTTAAAAGGTCATTCATGATACTCAAAGGAAGTTTGGAAAGGCCACAAATCAGGTCGATCATGTGCACCTCCTGATAGGTGTAGAGGAAACAAAAACAAACGGTATTCCTGTCTTTTGAAAAGCAGGAAACGGTGATAAATCACGAGTCAACACATCAAGCAATGTGGTGTCGGTGGTCATCCTTCGATCTTTTTCCCTCTTGGTCTGCTTCCTTTAGGAAGATACAAAGGCCTATCTGTCATGGACACTCCTGCAACCAGGGGCAGGACAACCTGACAATTTGTTCCAGTTAGCCGGTCATGGGAAAGAAAGGTGAATAGAATTAAAAGAGATGGAGAAAAAAAGAGACCGTATCAAAAACATCTTCAGATGTCTCAGAGAATTAACATTTCTTTCTTTTTTTTCGGCAAATAGGAGTTGACGTATGATGGAAGTGTTAGAATGGTGCAATTGTGGTCATCCAACCAGATTTGTGACAAAAAAACATTATTTTACGCCCATCTGGTTCATGAGGCAAATTTGAAGCTTCATTTTCCCATCACCAGTATGTTGTATAATTTTTTATAGAATAACCACAAAAAATGGTTCATGGGTAACATTTTAGCTGCCCCAATATGTAGCCCAGCTTAAGAGTTTTTCGTTGTCAACAGTAGTATTGGTGTGCAGCTCGGCACACTGCTGCCTATTGAATGGGCGATAGCGAATCAAAAGAGAAAGGGAGGAACAATCCCTAAAAATAGCATGCTCTCTTTATTGGCAGTGTACAAAATAGCTCTTTGATATTTATTGAATACGCTACACTTGAAGTTTGCAATTTGCATTCATAATATCGACGATGTCAGCGATCAGGATCAGGCCTGCACTTTTGCATTATAACACAACCCGGATTAGGCCGAGTATTGATATTGTGGTGAGAAGACTGAACACCCACTCATCCTTTTGCCATCAATACCATCACGCTCTATACTCAGCACCCATTAATCTGCCTGTAAATGAAGTCGGATGTGGTAAAATAATCCAACACCCCAAGTAAAGCCAGCATGCAAAGACATCCAGCTCCAAAACAACGAGAGCCTGTTGACAAAGTTGGTGTGTCTAACTTGTGTGTCTATATTGGGCATTCAGTCAGGACCTGCCTGACTTAATCCTCGTGCTAATACAACGACTATTATGCCACGATTACAGAAACCAATAATACGATGCAAAAATGGACTAGCAGGCAACTGGCCATGTACATCATCAAGTCAAGTCAAGTCTAGTAGAACTTTATTGTCAAATGCGCTGTATGTGCAACATACAGCACAGATGAAATTTCCTCCCTCTCAACCAGACAACAAGAGGAGCCGCTGCGGGTGCCCGCGCCACCATCAAAAGAACAGTTAACAAAAATGACAAAATAATACAACACAACACATAAGACACAGACAGGTGTGCGATCTTAACCACTTTTCCTACATATACTTTGTTGTTTGAAACAGTTATAGATGAAAGCATCTGAAGCAGTTGTCCAATATTTATGTAATAACATGACAAAACCACACCCACGTTTACAGTAGATAAAATAAAGTCCGCTCAACAACTTGACTTGACACTTTAGTATGCTGTTTGTGGCAATAATATTAATCACTGTGCTTTAAACTGATTTGTCCTAGCAAGAGGCCAACGTGTGTACAAACTAGAGGCCGGTGCTGATTTTTGCAATATTACTGGCTCTCTGTTGTCTGTTGGACCTGAGCCCCACCCACTGGAAAAATGTCAATAGTAAACGAATGCATTTGACAGCAAAACTCCCAACAAAAGCACAGGGCCCAGGATCTATCTTGATGACAGATTGTAAATATAAAATGCACACACATTTACAACATACCCCCAAAGCAGCCAGACTCCCGTCCCTCTTCTGACTTGTGCTCAGTGTCATCATGCTTTTCTGATATCTTCACTAACGACTCCCAACGTACACACTTGATTTGCTGAGCGGTTCGTTGATGTACAAACCAAGATTATATCAAACAGCCAGACCTCTGTTAGATGTTTGGCCTTCTTTGGTCTCTCCCTAACACAAACATATAAACGTTGTCCTGTAGGTAATTAGATGCTGGGGGGCCTTCCATCAAACGCAAGCTCATCCTCTTGACTCTACAAATATTGATATTCTGTCAACAGCAATTCAAAAGCAACACCGCGCTGGGAAAAATCGCCCCATCCTTGAATGTACACAAGGGTAAGCCACGGTTATTGGGCCAACGTCATGCACAAACATGGACAGCGATCTCCCATTCATTGACTTGACTCTTCACTCCTATGGTACTTCTACCTTGAAGGGGGCGGGTCCTGTTGTGACTGGTTCTGACTGTGTTTTGGATTGGGTCCTTGAAGTTGTCACTTGCTATGGTCCTTTATTTTTTATTTGGTCATGTAGAATTGGGCATGGCCTGATGTGTCTCAGTATTTAAGATCGAGTAGCTCAGCGACACATCAAGCTTTTTTCCATGCCCTCTGCATGCAGCCCTGCTCTCTATTGTTACTTTCTACGTTTGTGTTCTGCATCCAGCACTGCTCTCTGTTGTTACTTTGTATTTTCATAAATGAAGACTCTGTTTATCCACTTTCATGTCCTGTCTGATTCTGGTTTCAAATTGTTTCACGTGACAGTACGTTCTGACCAATGGACCCGGCAGACTGAAACACAATTTTCCAAGCAGTCCATGCTCAGGACGAAGTGCTCGGCAGTCACGAGCAACTCCCGGGAGAGAATATGGAATCTATTCAGAACCTTTCGCCCACCGTCGACACAATGGCCATCCATCCAATATCCAGCACTTTGCCGCAGACGTCAACACCCGCTCCAACCCATCCGTGCACCTCCAAACAGTGATCGTCTCATCGACTGCAGCTTTGCATTTTCAACAGGAACCTAACATTCGGTCACACGATAATTACGTCGGGAAGGTAGGAGTTCAGTTGGTTTCGAACTTGCTTCGGAAAAGAGCAAGGAGGTGGGCCAATTCCTTATGGGAGTCAAAGTCAGAAACAGAATCGTTTGCCTCTTTTTCAGAAGATATGTGTAGAGTCTTTGATCGGCCCTTCATCGGTCAGTCGTCCGGCAAATGTTTAATGGCATTACGTCAGGGCTTTCAGTCAGATGCAGACTATGCCATTGAATTCAAGATTATAGCCTTTTGAGAGTGGATGGAATGAACCCCGATAAAGGACTGCTTTTGTGTTCGGACTGTCTGAGGAGCTCCAAGATCAGCTGTCGACTCGGGATGAACCCTCTTGAGCAGTTAATCTCCCCAGTCTTTCTGAGTGACAATCGCATCAGAGAATGCCGCCCAAGTGCCAAACCTGCCCACCCTTCTTCCCCCGTGTCGCTGCTCCCCAAGTGGTTGCCCAGCATTTCACAAGACCTGACATGACTACTACCCAAAAGGAACGCGCCGTGCGAGTTGCGTGGAGTCTTTAAATTTTTGGTGGAAACTCCGGGTATTTCATCAATCAGTGCACACACCGACACAAGAGGTTCCGTGCGAGCACAGGAGCCAGTCTCCTGACTTGCCCTAACCAGTAAATGCCATTGACGGAAGCCCCGAGAGACTGTTGCACAGTCTTTTGTCTGACTTGTCTACTCGTCTGACTCTTTTTCTTACCCTTAATTACGCTGCATCCGTAGTGCAGCTCAGCATAAAACCCTAAATTCAAACTCTCTTGAATCCTGTAGAAACCCATTAACATATTCGTTCATACGGACTAAAAAATATACGGATTTTGTGGTGAATCTTACGTATATGGCCGTATCGCACAAATCATACGGATTCTGAAAATTTCCGTCCGCCCACCCCCCCAACAGGTAGTTCCGTTTGCTTTTGCCCAGAATGGTGATAGTCTACTTGAATGCTTTCATTTCGAAAGTAAATATGAATGGATGCTGTAACTTCGAGCCGATGGGTCAGCATTTGGAGTTGGTGAAAAAAGTAACGCAGGAATACAACTCTGAACACAGTAATGCCACTAAGTAGAATGATGATTAGACATTAGCCAGACATTGTATTATGCAGATCTACAATAAATATCATTGAAAATTTCGTGGGTTTTTTTCTGCCGTTATTTTGACATATAAAATGCTTTGGTATGTTATAAGGATTTTTTGCTCTTTATAAGGATTTTTTTGGTAGTTTATACAGGTTGGTGCTCCGAAAAGTTGACAGGTATGCATTAAAAGCAATCATTTAAAAAAAAACACAATTCACTGTATGTATGATGCACACACACACACACACACACACATCCACATATCAGGCCGACCGCATGAGACATGGATGTCAGTCATTCTCTTGTCTGTCAGCCTGTCTGTTCACTTTTGTATGTGTGCGTATATGTGTGTGTGTGCGTGTGTGTGTGTGTGTGTGTGTGTGTGTTTCAGTACTATCCAAGCCATCACTCACCTTAGCAAAGGAGAGGGCGTCGGACAGGTTTTATTAAAACCCTGTCAGGGGTTGTGTGTTGGTGTCATGAGTGTGGTTGTGCTTTTTCCTGCAACTGCCCCGGGCCTTGAACAGATATCATCACTCCCTTGACATGTTCTTTCATCTTCCCTTTTTTTCCCCCATTGACAGACACCGATTTGGCTTCCATTCATTTTTTTTTAAACTCCTCATACAAGGCTGACTCAATCCATTGTATTATGCACTTCACCTGGAATACTCTTTAATATAATTTCAGGATGTGTGAGTCAGATGCTTTCGACATTAAACTAACACGCTTACTTCAAAGAATACCACGTTTTTTTTCAAATATCAGGTGACACTTTTTGTGGTTTACACAATCACACCTGTTCTTGGCCTCCGTGCACGTAAAAGTAGGTCTCAATTCCCGTTTGGTGGATACAACCCCACGAAAAACACGTTTTTGATTCCCTTGTGACACGGTTGGGGAAACCGGAACATGCTCTTCCCAGCTCAGGTGTGACATGAAATGGACAAAAGTTGTGGCACACCAAAAGATGACAGTTCATCTTATTTACTGACCCTTAGACAAAGGGCATGCGTATTGATGAATAATTGCATTTTGCCAATAACTTCCAGCCTGACCTAAATCGCATAATGTTGGAATTATGAAATTGTTCGCAATGTTTCAGGAAAATGAATAATTCAGGTGCAGCTTTTAACCAGATCAAACTAAAGACTTGTTGTGACAGATATGATAAAATACACAGGAAGTTTAAGTTGGATGTCAAATGTATAATGCAACAATTTCATTTTAATGATTTCATTTTATTTTATTCCACGTAAACAATGTAGACAATGCTGTATATTTTTTAGAATCACCCACATTCTAGCACGCGATGAGTACAGAAACACGACAAGAGCACTGCATCTCTTGACAAGGGGGCTGGGTCGTCATGGCCTTGCTCAAGGGCACGTCAACATTAGTCAACAAGTATTTCCTTCCTTTTTTCTGCAGTGGGATGCAAACCAAAAAGCAAAGATCAAGTCCTGACCAATAAGCTTCTGCCACTCTGAATGCTCTTTTGACTTGGATGGATCCATTAAGTAAGGGAGAACAAAAACTTCCTCTTGAAGCTGTTGCAAGAGTTTTCACTGACGTTTGACTTGAATGCAGTACTTTTTCTGCTACATGACGGGGAAAAGCCTCCCACTCAGATGGCCCGGAGAATAAAACGCAGACACAAGGTATCCCCGTGCATAATACGATCTTCAACACAAACCCAAACTGCTCACTCCCATCAACAGATCATACGAATTTCATCATGTTGAAATGATTTATTTGAACATCAGGCAACGTGTCACCTCACCTCCTTTCATAATTCAAAATGTTTGTCTTCTTTGGTGGATGAGAAATCTATCTTCAGACAACCCCAATAAAACTAATTAACTCTGAAATATCAGAACCAGATGTCAGGCAAAAGGGAATTGGTAGCAGGCATCCAAGAGAGTCGACTCAAGTCCCCTCCTCTAGCAACAGGCCTGTTCCTCCTCCAACCTGCTCCAGCCCTCCTCCACTCTTTTAATTTAATTTTTAAAGTTACAGGCCTCAGTAGGGGGTGTGGAGGGGAGGGGGTCTGCTGTCGAGAACCAACACCTTGCACCAGGTCATAAATCTAGACGTATGAAGTTTAACCTACACATGCCCTGTGTTTACCACAGCCTTCTCCTCCTTTTTCCGCCTGTCACTCAGCACCTTTGCCTGATTTATGCCTCCCCCCCCCCCCCCCCGCTTCCTCTGTGGAAGAACTGGCGTACTTATGTGACTAAAGGTGAATTCAAGTCAAGTGAATTTTATTTATAGTGCCCCAATTCACATCAAAGAGGTGGAGAAGTTCTTGAACCGCACTCCTCGCATATTAGAAAAAGAAGGGGGGTGGGGGGGAAGAGGTGAGGAGAGAGAGATGGATGGCTGTATAAATGAGTAAAAGTGTAAAACAATTACAGTATTATAATGAGAATACTAATTTGTTGGTGTTTAGCAGTAATGATGGAGGTCCATTTTTAACTTTTAATGATTTTCCTACGTCTGAAATTCACAGAAGCTGCCCTTTCTGCAGTGCACATTTTCACAGCCTTTGCGGCTCCACAGAATGAGATAATTTGATGCAGGACAATGTCAGGATTTACTGAAGCTTAAAGAAAGCCAAAAAAAAATGTAACTAGAGCTCAAGCTGAAAAAAAAAAAATACCCTCCCGATAATACGTTCCCTGATTTTTGGAGTTAATCTCTGACAAATGTACTTCTCCATGATTTATGTCACTCTTTATTTCCTCTTGATGTCAAAAATGTTTGGATACGATGACTTAAGTGGGATCTGAATTCTGCTCCTCACATTCTGGCTCACACAGCGATAATGTTTCATGCTGGATTTGTGGTGAGAAACCTCGCGTCCTTGCAGAAAGGCAGAGAAAAAGCAAAAGGGCCCCTGCAGGAACATTGCAGCCTTGACACTTTGACAGTTTGCCATGAGTGATGCCTGATCTGTACAAATTTCAGGACTAATAAATCTACCTGTCAGAGCTTGGGACTTGAAAGGGCCGCAGCCCTGCGGCACAGCTTTAACACAACTTGTGTTGATGAAATTCTGTAGGCTGGAGAATTATAGCTGTCAAAAAAACGCCCACATCAAACCTGAAGCCTTGGCGTTCCTTCTTCTTCCCCCTCGCCCTCCTCCCCCTCTGCTCTCTCAGCACTCATATATTGTTCATTCACCGCCTCCCTCTCTCCTGCTGCCTATCCCTTCCAGTCGTCTCTTTCCTTCCTCCTGTTCTTGCACACTTCTTGGAAAACGAAACATAGCCATCCTTTCATGACTTGGCTGCCATCGTGACATCACTTTGACACCCTGTACCCCCCCCCCCCCCCCACACACACACACACACACACGCACACACTCTGGTACCAGTGCAACAGTTAGGTCTTCAGACAATGAGTTGTCAGGGGTGACGGCTGTGACTTTTTGGCTGTCGCGCTTTCAGCTCAGTTGGTGGAGGAGCAATCGCATTGGCCGGCCAGGGTTAAAAATGCAATCGTCACCAGTATCCGAATGACTAGCCAGGGGTTAAACTAAAGCAGAAACAAGGTTTCACAAGAAGGGGTGTTGCGTGCGGGTGATTTCTATACCAAAAGGCCCATAAATCAACTAACCACCACTCCCCTCTTTGCCTCCGCCTTCCATTTCCACATCCTTCCAGGCCCGTTGCCCACTTCTCTCCCTCTCCTTTTCACTAGATTTATTTGTGTTTATCTTTGATCCAGACCAGTTTGCTCCTCATCTGCTTTTAACCCACGCCGAAGGATCCTGTGGGTGATAAATCATCTGCAAGTGTTTAGACGCTGTGCTGCTGCCGCTGCCTTCCCTATAAACGTTTTAAGAGGGGTGGATCATATTTGCATTCTTCAAAGCACAGTTGTCAGTGTTAAAAGTTCACTGGAGTCCTGGGGACAAATTGCGGGCCAGGCTTATTGATTTGCCTGTCAAAAGGTGGGGGTTTTTTTTTGTCGAAGGTTGGAACCCTCCTGGTGTAATGCGGCCATTCAGTGACACTAAAGTCAGAGCCACAGCAATCTATTTTCTCATGGAACTGACTGAGTCATCTGTGTTACCTTTGTGCGCACCATCGAGAAAGTGCATTTCAAATCAGCAAGTGGAAACATGGTCTCCTGGGGCTTGAAATACTGAAAGTCACATGACTTACTTTTTCTCTGTATACCAGGAGGGCATACAATCACAAGTCACATGGCCCCTCATGACTTTAGCACTCAGCTATTTTTCACCAGCCAATGAGGGAGTGAAATATCTTTGTTCATTAACCCCATGCTGAAATAGCAGCAGTCATTTGCACTACACACAGCTACAGCAGCAATCTGTCAATCTATGTGCTTGTCAATCACTCCGTGTCTCTGTGGGAAGGTGCCTCTGACTGACAGCCCGTGTGATCTCTCCCAAGGGCTGGCAGTCAGGCAACAAAAGGCCTGGCTACAGTAATTGGTGAGATAAAGACATCCCACCGAAGAGGCACTGTCACTCACTCGGTTCCGGAGTAACGAATCCACGTGAAACGTGCAGTCAGCCAACGCGAAAGTGGCTAAAGTGCCTCGCTAGCTAAGCGGTCAACCAATCGGAAGCCAGCGCAGGGTCACTTCCCAGTCGACTAGCTGAGCGGTGACCTGCTTAAACTAACACATCACCCCCTGCCTTCTACCCACGATTCACCTTCTCACCTTCACCAACCCCCACCAAGCCACTGACCCCTGACTGACCTGCTCGCCTTTTGCTTAGGTCAGCTCTCACCCACCTTCTACTCTTTCTGTCTGTTCCTTTATTTCCATTCTTCACACACCTGGCTCTTATTTCATTTCACTTTCCATCCATGCTGCAGGGGAGACTCCATACAGTACCTCTCTGTTGTTTGCAAAGAGAATAGGGGTACATTGTTTTATTGTCACCCGGGAAAAAACAAACAAGAACTTCCACAGGAAGATGTTGTCTAAGGGATAAAATGTTTGAATACAAAGTTTTGCAAATGTCACAGTCTTTTAAAATGCTTCGCAAACAAAGTGTGCGGTCGTGGCACATTCAATGTTTCCTCCATTGGAAACACTTTTATTACGTCAAATCATAAAACCACTTGTAGGATATATTTAAGAAAAACAATTTTTATTGTTTTTGTAGGTTTTTATAAAATATGCTTATTTTCCCCCCAACAAATTTTTCGAGTCATGAGCAGCAGTTACTTGGTCGATTTGATGTTTTGTGTTGCAAAACAAAATTGGGTTACAAGCTTCAGATAAATAAAAAAGGAAAGCCACAAGGTCCATTTTCAGCCATTTATTAAACAGAATAGTCAAGCACAGAAATAGCGAACAAATAAGCACAAGTAAATGAGAACATTCCCTAGCACCTACAGAGGTAAGAACTCATGCCCAGACGGTCACATGCAGACGCACAGGCCAAGTTTCTTATGTTACTCACTAGGTTATGGTTACGTCACACCACTTAAAGGCAAACATGAAACAGAGCAGAAGTTACACATTATAAAACCAATGAATCCCTTTAGTTTGGCTTTTATTAATATACTTTTTTTAAATTTACATTTTTTACATTAAATGGTTATTACCTTTTTTAATTTGAAGGGCTGGATTGGAAATGGGGTCACAGTGGTCAACTGGTTAGCACGCCGGCCTCACAGTGTAAAGGTACAGGGTTCAATTCCGGCTGCAGCCTTCCTATGTGGAGTTTGCATGTTCTCCCCGCGCCTGCATGAGTTTTCTCTGGGTACTCTGGTTTCCTCCCACATGCCAAAAACATGCGTGGCAGGTCAATGGAACACTCTAAATTGTCCCTAGGTGTCAGTGTGAGCGCGAATGTGATGTTACTGTACCCTGCCTACTGCCCGTAGACAGCTGGGTTAGGCTCCAGCACGCCTGTGACCCTCATAAGGATAAATAATGGATGGATGGATGAATTGGAAATTTCAAATAATTTACATGGGGAATACAGATTTTTTTTTAAATTCGTAAATTACATTAATCAATCAATCAAACAAAAAAGAATAATTTGAGTTACAAGCTTTGTCATGAATGAATGAACTCAACTCTCAAATTAAGATACCACTGTTGATTATCATCTGTACGTGAAATCTTTTTACGAGAATGCCGTTGTATAACCGCACTCTCGATTTTTCAGTATTCTCACAAAATGATCGTGGCTAAATTATTTCTTTCATTTGATTGTATTCTCTAACTTCTATTATCAATCAAGTCTTGAGTGGATATCACAGTTCACCCCGAGAGGTCACGTAAGCTATCTGTGTGTACCGTCACAGCGTGTGGGTTCGTGGGTCTCCTGTTGCCCCGTGTCTGACCTCCCTCACTGGCCTCTCTCAATCACCCCTGTCTCCTCAGACACCTCTTCTCCTCCTCTCCATCATTTGCTTCAACAGGAGAGCAAAGTACGAGTGCGGGTGGGGGTGGGTGGGTGTTTTGAACTCTTCCAAAGAGGTGCCCCCTGTGCTGCATGTAAAAGCCCTCTCTCATACAGACACAAACACATACATAGGGAGAGCTGTCTGCCTGCCTTCGTCTTCACAGGGCAGTCATTAGTCATCAGGCAGATCAAAGGACAGCCACAGGAAGTGAAAGGACCCTGACAAGGGGGAGTCCATCTGCTTGGCAGCCCATCGCTCTTCGTCAGCTGACAGCCGGGCACACTGTCCATCTGACTGCTGCTTCCGCTCAAGACTTCGGTCTCATATGTCGCTCATTTAGAACATCTAATATGGAATCATATGGTCCTCCCTGACTTTACTGAGAGAAACCTGACATTGTCATTGACACTTCTCTGATTTCTTAATGCGAAATAATTTGATATCATTAACCAAACAAAGCTCCCATCGAGCATGATCAGACATTTTTTTCCCAGTGAAAAGTTAACACATTAAACATTTTAAAAACATTTTGAAACGTTTTCAAATATTTGTCAAATTCTCGTTGTTAACAATAATATCATTCAGTAAATACATTGATTTTTTTTTTTTAAACCCTGGAGAACCCACGGGGTCAAATTTGGCCCCTATAAATTCTGCTACTCAAATGCTACCCTTCAACCCGAAAGGGTCAAATTTGGCCCTAATCCTAAATTAGAATTAAAGCATTGAATATTTGAAAAAACATATTTTGGTGTTCAGCGAACATATAGCAGTCATTTAATGTATAATTCCTCATTTTCCAAAGAAGAAAAGGGTTCTTGGGGTCTTTAGGGTTAAACTACTCGATAGTTGCCAAATGTACAGCATACTGCGATACTGTATACTGATAGGCAACAAGGTAGACCTCATCTGCAAATGTCCCAAACCTCGCCCAGTGTTGAAATGCCCTCAATAGGTCAAGGAACTAGCTCATCAGTCACAGAGAATATTTTAACAGATGCTGCACCAGCGAAGGGCGTCGCAAGTGATAATGTGCATGTGATCACCCATCAACTGTAAGTGATGGAATTTAAGAAAACAGATGATAACTTAACGTAGCACAGCCGTCACAGCAACACCTGTCACAACTGAGTCTTTGCTTCTTGACTCAAACATGAGTCATGCACAGCTGCACATGCTGTTGCCCCCCCCCTCCCCCTCCTGGCAGTGCAATTCATTTTGACTTGCAACCATCATAAAAAACATTGACTTGCTGGAGGTCAAAGAGTCTTCTGTTGTATACTTGTGCAAAGAATGTGCTCAGAGGCGAATTCTGACAGTGTCGTGTATTTCTGTAGGGTTTTTTTTCCCAAGAATTGTTACCGTGTTGATGTCATACCTAATTTAAGACATGAACATGGTATGAAGTCTGTCTCACATGTTTACATGCCGTCAAAAGTGATCAAGGTGAGTGTTCTGGAGCCGATTCCTCCTTACGTCCAATGCCCTCACCTCTTCCCGTTCCTCTCTGGCCTGTCTGCACACTGACCCTTTTCCTTTGCCGCCTGACTGAGCGCTTCTGCTGCCGCAAAGGAGGCATCAATTACAGGCCACGGCTGTCCCAGTGTCACCGCTGTGTAATGAATGGCCTCTCCCCCCGTATTGCGCCATGGGGCCTGGCCTCACCGTGAACTCCACAAGAATTTAGAAACACACACACACACACACACACACAACTTGCATGCTCAAAGTTGTACGCACATAACAAGGCATGCCCTTGCATGCAGAAATGAGAATATCGTGCAACAGGCTGACACCTGTTGATTACAATAACCGTTTGTTATTTTACCATCAAGCGCACTGTACATATAGGTGCAATATCAATGAACAGCTCTACTTTTTTTTAATCATGCATAAGATGCACCGAGTGAAAAGCTGCATTATTTTTGTGCAGCAATGTATGTTAAATAGGTTATTCTAATTGCGCCAAATGTTTATTTGATAGACTGAGCACTGCTTCGCTAAGTTCAGACCGCTAGGCTCAGCCATCGGGTAGCGCCACGTGTCTCGCTTGCTTTTGTTTACTGTGACACTCCGCGGGGGTTGCTTCAAGCGGAGAAGAGGAGGGGATCCTGCGACAGACGGAAAAAAAAAAATTGGAACATGGTCAGTCAATCTGGTGACTTGTGTTATTACTTTGGCTAATGCTATCTTGGTTAACAGTTCAACAGCTGTAAACAAGTCACTGCACTAACCATGATCGAAACCTTTTTTTGTGTTCAGTTATTGGAATCTGCCTGTGTCGTTTACTTTGCACCAGTCTGGTCCCACATTGTAACACTGGAAATATGCTGGCAGAAAAGTTACTGCTGCTGTAGGCTAGTAGGACGACATTTACCATGATTCTTAACACGAAAGCAGGAAGTAGTTGTAGTTATAACAAAAACAGACACCTGCTCGCGATGAGATGCGGATGACAATAAGGTTGCAGTCATGAATATTTAATCAAATTGGAAGGAATTTAACGTTACTGTATGCTGACCTCTTGGTCCCGCAGACTGCAATGATACTGTGTTCCACATTGCTCTTTAGCTCTCTTACTCTCACACACACACACATGCGCACACACACACGCACACACAGTCCTGTTGCCTACCACTTCATTTGTCATTCAGCCAGACAATCAGAAGCACGAGGTCCCTGAGGTTAAAGGGTCATGGGATCCTGTGAGTCCCGAACCTGGATCTTGATGAAACATACACATTCACGCAAACACACACGTACACACAAATACATGCTGGTTCTCACGTGGTCGGAAGGACACCATACGATTCATTGGTGTTAAGTATATCTATCTTTTCTTTCTTGCTCTCTATCTTGAAGTCCTCTCCTCCCTGTCCCTCCCTCCAACCCCACGCCTGGAGCTGACACTGAGCATGACCCTGCCTTTATTGTTGCAGTGGGGCAGAGGCACAAATGCAGGGTAGGGTCTGTCACCCTGGTGATTAAAGAGCACATGTTTTCAGTCAAACGCTTCAGAGGGGGAATGATCCCAGAGAGATTACAAGGGAGGGGGAGGTTGGCGGTGCGAGTTAAGCGGCAAGAAAAAGAGCTTCTGATGTTTTCACACATCAAGAATAACGGTCCTTGACCACCAAAAATTCTGGTGAAAATTACAAACCGTTTTTTTTTGCCGGCCTAAATCAGGTTCATGACACTGTAGAAGTAACTGAACTTCACAATTTGTGTGTGTGTGCGCGTGCGCGCGCGTATGAGTATACACACTATGCACAAGATTTTACAATGTTGGGCAACTAGTTCTTGAAGAGATGTGGCTTTGACCAAGGCATTCCCCCAGCTCGTGTTCCGCTTCACTTTGACATCCTACCTTGCATGTCTGCAAATGTGCAGCAGAGTGGAAATTGAAGGGTTTAAAATCAGTACAGTCAATTAAAATAAAACGTTGACAAATAGTTCAATATGACTTGTGAAAAAAAAAACATCTTTAGATTTCTGATTGGCTCAAATTTGTCATTTATAAATGTTTGGCTATTTTACATAAATTACATTATTTTGTGCAGGGGTCATTGCAGCACCTGTTGCTTTGCTATGGGTTTTTTTTCTTTAAATACCACTGGTGCGGATGGAATTTATTTGACCCCAGTGTGCCGGAAAAAAAAACATTTTTAAAAATACCATTGTGCATGTGGCCAACCCAAGAGTGGCTTGTGTGTATTTGTGAACTCACTGCACCACTGAAGAAGCAGATTGCCTTCTAAATTAAGCACATTTAGCGCCATAGCACTATGGATATCTGTTCAATCTGATATCAGAAGCTGTAAATCAAAATGTTGCCTTTATAAAGTACTTTGTTTTAATTGATACCGGAAGAGAAGTGTCCATTTTTACATGCTCATTAGTGTGGTAGATTTTGCGGTGGTGTTGAAACACACAGAAGCATTTTTAATATTCTGACTGCCTTCGAAAGATACAATACAATGCCTTGCTACATAACTGCAAACTACAAGCATAGGAATAAACATATTGCGATTATTTGAAACAGCTCTTGTATTGATGTCATTCGACTATAAAAGTGGGCATAAAGTTGTGGCCAGGCAGTGTAATAATCCATTGCTGTTGTCATCTAGGCTGCATATATTACACCAGTGTGAGGCAAGGTAGGACTAACAAAATAAAGCTTTGTCGATGGCAGCTCGGAACGAAGCAAACATAAGAGCGGCTTGTTGAGTTACGTCTGTGGCTAGGAAAAAGAAAGAGTCATAGATGTGACATTTTGACCATTAGACCTCGCTCTGCAAAATATTATTTTTATTAATGTGAACAGGAATCAGTTTCTCCTACAACACTCGTGAGGATTAGAACAAACAGGGCTGTGAAAGCGCCAGGCAAGGAAATAAATAAATAAATTGCGCAGCTGCCTCCATATTTCATTCAGCAGTCACCTCCAAGAGCTGTGGGCCTCTGTGTTAGGGTTCCAAGGTAAACACTTGGAAGTTTGCACAGCCATAAATTAACAGCTTGACAGTCAAAAGTGTTCAAACTAATTTGTCAAATCTTGGCTCCTTTTTTTCCACCATTTAAATTCATTACACATTTTTCCCCCCTTTCCACTGGCCTTCCAGAAAAGCGTTCCCCAGTATCGCATAGGAGCCTAGATTATTTTGTTACCCCGAACCGCTTTTCACTCACAAACAAGCTGGAATAAACTGCTACCCAGTACTTTTCGTCACCCAGAGTTTACTGACTACGCATTAGGCTTGGAAGGCTCTCAAGTCGTCAGATCAAACGTCATGCCTCATCAGCTCAGAAGCTATTTTTCTTAATTCATCTGTCATTTTTTTTTGATTGCTAGATAATTGCTATTGAAACGTTTTGCCAAACATGCCAACGCAGAGTAAACACAGATGATGGCTTTGGCACACAACTTCAAACAAATGTCATCCAAGCGGACCAGGCAGAAGGGTTGCATAAGGGACGTACACGTAGTGCACTGTAACCTTTTCAGCAAGTAATTGCATTTGACATCTCTCTCGCTCACACACACATATGCGCGCACACACGCACGTGCACACTCTTTGGTTTTAATTTGCATGGTAGAGCAGAAGAATGGCATGGAATTTAAAAAAAAGACACACATACAGTACATATCTCCCCAAATAAACACCAGATCCATAGAAGACGCCACAAAATCTTTCCTTTGTTGCAGGTTAGGAGTGGGGAAAGGGGCGTAACGTAGATTGGCTGTGACAGAGCGGAGGTTATGTTTCGACGACAACAAAGAAGTAACACGGGAGCATTTCTGTCATTTGGTTTTTGAAAGCTACCATTCACAGACTACCTTGTCAAAACAATCCACACTCACCTGCAACAACTAACACGTAGGCAATATGCAAGCTGGGCCAGTACTTTTGCTGATGGTATGAGGACTCAGCACATGCCCACTAACTGCTTGCCCTCCCAAACAAAACCATCTTTATATTCTATGTAGTTAATAGGTGAACAATGATGTTGGTAAGTACTGCGAGTTCCACTGAACACAATAGCGGTGAAGTGGACTTCCTTAGCTCCATGTTCAACCATCAATGTTGCGGCTGGGACATTCTTGTCCTCTTTTTTAACATTAACATTGGTCAATCAGTAAATAAAAAGTATTGGATTAAAATGTGTTTGACAGAAGTCATATAATGGTTTCAACTTTTGCCCTAATACAGGTTTTTAGTGGTCTTGGGCCAGGTCTTCTGTTTCTTGTGGGCCAATACAGCAACATATTATAACAACTTTACTATCACTTTATGACTTCAAACTGTGCTGGAAAGAGTCGATGCAGTCAGAAGAACCAAACTATAGGTGCCCTATTTTCGGAGACAGTCAGATGCGCAGTCAGCAAAAACAAAAAACAAAAACGTTGCATTGTAATACAGTGAAACTCCTCTACAACGAAACGTACATGGGCGAAAATACCCCCTAGTGTGAAAAATCTGCATGCGTTAACACCATTCCCACTCTCCTGCCCCCCATAGAATGAAAAAAACCCTGTTGCGTTATACGAAATCTATTTCTTTGCTCTTGCCTCACGACGATATTCACTGCAACGAAGTCTAATCCTACACCGACCTCTACTGCTTCGTTCGGAAACAGCAAGAGCAACCACCACACTGGTTTACACATGCGCAGTAGTCCAGGAAGTATTTATTATTGTTAGTTTCAGACGCAGCAAGAACGTTGCATTGCTAAAATGGACACAAAACGGACCTTTGGATGTCAAGCAGCTACGACAAGAAGAGCTCTGACGCTGGAAGAGAGGGTAAAAGTGATCAAAATGAAAGACGTAGGAAGCAAAATTACATTATCCAAGAAATTGATGAAAGTGAAAGTGAATGCTTATCGTAAATTTCACAATTTCTTTCCCTTTTTTTCTTTCTACACTGACAATATGAAGTGTCAAATAGGTTTATGCTCATACTTATGCACTATTGGAATAAAAATAAAGAGTACACATACGTTTGTGTGTGCGTGTGTGTGCATGTGTGCGTGTGTGTTTACATTTGAGATCAAATTTGCTACAATGAAACCCCCTGTTGTGAAAAATTTCTTGCTGCAAACATGATTTCGTTGTAGAGGACTTTCACTGTATTTGTGCTGGTACAAGTCTAGTTTAGCATGCTTAGGAACTAGGCAGACCATGTTACACCTTGCTGGGCATTCCAGTAGACTGACAATTTGGTGTCAGCAAGTAGATTACCTTTGAGACCTGGTAAAACTAGGTCTAAATTGTGGTGCAGGATATGTAATTGTTTTTACTTTTGCGGATTTGATTCAAGTGCAGGCAGAGAGATGCTACACTTTGTTAATATGTGTGGTGGATGTCATCGTATTTCATTCATAACTACAATGGTGTGCATCAAACACTCTGAATCGTTGTCGAAATCAATTCATGCATTATTATTATGGGCAGGAGGGCTGGTTTGTCACACACAGATGCAAGATCACGGGTTGAAGGCAGTCTCCAAGTACCTACTTCGCAGTGGCCAACTGAACATCACTCGTGAGTGGAGGTATTCTCGCAATTCCTTTAGAACGTATTTTGCGGATGCCGATTACTGCCTGGACTTCAGCGAGTCCGTTACACTTCCGCCATGTAGACTGCGCACCTCTCCTGCACTGAATTTAAAGGGACTGATGGGAGCTGCTGCTTAATTTGACCGGTAAACAAGTCGGCTGTGGTCACTTCCACAACGGCATAAATGCCTATTTCTAATTGTGCACGTCTACGAAAATGTGAAAGAAAGAAGACTCTCCCGATGTACGCAGTTTTAATGCACTTTGAGCTAGACTTGCGCGGAGCACGAAATTAGGGCCGAAGTGTCAAACATACCCAAGTGTGGTGCAAACATTTGAATGTGCGTGTGCACCACCTACATGTGCCTTCGCAGTTCAATAAGTTCAAGAACAAGAGCTGACAGTCTAAAAAATGATTCCTTGTATTACATCCCATGACAGACCTTTTTTAAAAAAATTTTTTAGCAGTTCCATTAACCCATCAGAGAGGTTAAAATAAGTTTAGGGGCTTTATATTTTTAGGCAGCACAGCTGCACTCTAGTGTTTCTTTTGACATGGCCCGGCGCACCTCACAATTTGGTGGCTGAAAGTCATCTAAACTTGCTGGAACGCCTGCTGGAACCACATCTAACCACTTGCACATTTAGTCTAGCCTGATTTTGATGAATCTGAATTTGTCGGACAGATTCCACAAACATGTGTGGTGGATGTCATAGTATTTCATTCATACATGTGCGCCAAACCCTCTGAATCATTGTAGAAAGCAACTGATCATACACATTGTCACCCACATTAGCCACGGCAAAGCTATTGAGGCATCAGCAAATGAATTTCTTCTTCTGCCAGGAACTCAAAGGAGACGCTTTGATTGGTGGCTGATCAAGTCAACGGCATTCACACAAACAATGGCGTAAAAGGCCCATTTTTAATTGCACCAAGCTGCATGCTGCAAACCCAGTCTAGCCTGCCCCTGGCCAGATCTAGACCGTACCTTGTCCTACATTTGGACTGGGCACAAAACTAGCGCCCTATACAACAATAATGTAAAAAGCAACAATGCTTTTTGTGTGAGTGCTCAACTAAATTCAACTCAACTGTATTCATAGAGCACTTTCGAACAGCCATCGCTGCATACAAAGTGCTGTACATGGAGCAACTAACATATACAGTAAAGCAACAAATCGGTAACAAAGACGGTAGAAACCACCGAAGAGCAAAACCAAGAACAAATCTGAGTCATGCTGAGTCAAATGCCAAAGAACACAAGTGGGTTTTGAGGCGGGTTTTGAAGATGGGGAGCGAGGAGGCTTGCTGAATGTTCAGTGGGAGGCCATTCCAGAGAGAGGGACCAGCAACAGAAAAGGCTCGATCCCCTCTGAGCCTCAGTTTAGTTCTTGGTACTTCTTGGTACTGCTCGGTCAATGTGAACCATGTGAACTAAGGAATGCATATTTTAACAGTATAAGACAATTTCCCTACATTTCTCTGTTAAGGTCACAGGCTCCCCACCCACTCATCTAGTGCTTGACACACGCCTTCATTACGTCTCACGTCACATTTACATCCCCCTCCCCATCCCTCCTGGTGCGAGTGTGTGTGGTCTTTAGGATTCTGAAGGCATACGTGCATGTACGTGTGTGCTGCACCCAAAGAGACAGACAGGCACACGAGCATGAAATCTACCAGGCTCCTCTAATTCTCCCTGTAATTTATGGCTCTCAAATACATGTCATGCTTAGGCTAAACAAACGGTCCTTTGTCACTGACACAAGCCTTTGATCAAGATGAATCGGATTCTCTTTCTCACTGCTGCACCGGATCTGCCCTGCACTGTTGCTGCTTCAGTCGTCACGAGGATTTGTACTCACCCACATCCAACACACGTGTATTGAACATTTCCCCAGCATACCTCAACAAACACTTTCTTCCTCAGCTCAAAACACGACTCTTCTCATCAGTTTACTCTGAACTTGTGACCCCGGTTAACACCCACCACCCCCTCTTTCTCCCTGCAGGATGACTTTACAGCAGGCTCCATCGGGGGACTGACAACCATGGGGGAGTATTTGAGCAACAGGAGGAGGCAATAAGGTCTATGGTCAAGGATAACAAACTGAAAGAGAGTTCAGAATGAGTTATACTTGGAGTATGTTTATATTCACAGCTTAGTTGTGTTACCACTGCGGCTTTACTAGGACGTCAAATGTAATTGCAACAGTGTCCCAGTATTTATGCATAGGAGAGAAATTGATTCATTAACAGTAGCTATGTCAGCCTCCACAACCATAGGAGGCGCTATACTGTATCTCCTTTCAGCAACCGTATTTTTTTTCCCCCTCTTGTTGTATTTCAGAAGCTGTCAATATTCAAATTCACAGCCGATGAAAAAAACTTCACATTTGAATCCTTAAAACCCGGCCCGACCGCGTGCGACTTCAAAATTGTCAAGGTCCGTACACAGACCGGGTGGATAGTGGGTCCCAAAAATGCAGACTCAGATAAATACAAAAATATTTATTTTAAGAAAAGTGAAAGATCGACAAAGTATAAACAGAAATTGCTGGTGACAAAAAGCCAGGAAAACCAAATGAGAACAAAAAGCACTTGCAAATGGCAAAGTAAACTTGGTAACCGAAAATGACAATCGTCCAAACACATGAAGGATAAAAGCAGTAAACAATGACAAAATAAAATAAATATTGCTACATTTGCATTCCGTGGACCCCCGTTATTTGCAGGGTATTGGGAATGGGCCGAAAAATAGATCAGTGATTCTGTACCATGGTGCCACTGCTGGGGCTCATTAAAAGTAAGAGCTCTTGTATGCCTTCTGGCAATGATCAGATTTCACTTAATTGGCCTACAAAAGATTCATAAGATAAAATAAGAAAACCTTTATCTTATGAAAAATAGCTGTGCTATTTACAATGGGTGAGTGGGGGGTTTTCAGGTGCATTTATTCATTTATTTATAGGATATTACATAGCTGCATGCATCTATCTATGCCAGCAACTTATAGAGTCAGACAGAACTAATCTTCTATTTAATAGAAGGGAATCCATTAGATGGCAGAAAGTATAATTGACATGTGTATCCGCTTGAGTGATGTTTTTGTATGATGGTGTGCTGTGATATCTTTCAAACTTAAATTGTGTGTCTTGGCTCAATAAAGGATGAGAATCACAGACACAGATGAGATAGATGATGAATGACAGACAGACAGACAGACAGACAGACACACAGATAGATAGATGGATAGATAGATGAATAGATAGATAGGTGGATTGAAATATTTGCCATTTTCAGCCATCTGAAATAATTGCCATTTTCGAAATGTCCCCGGAAGCATCACCTCACTTTGAGAGATAGCGAGATCGACAATTCATCCCATGACGTAAATATTTGCTGGCTATTAAAGTTGTCGTTGATATAATGTGTGAAATGGGAAAAAAAAGGGGACAAACTCAGATTTTTTAAAGGCAACATTTGAGGTGGTAGCTTAAAACCGCATCCCCTCACCCACATCACACACGCACGCACACACCGTAATTATATCATAACAGAGATGACGATATGTGACGATTTTTTAATTACCACTTTTATTCCCCGATCCAAGTTGTTTTCAAGTGGTTTCAAATCGTAAATCTGTGGATGATTCGTAATGCAAAGTGAAACTTTGGTGCAGCAAGCTAGCAGCTTAGCTCCATCATAGCAGTACTATGACAGCTTAAACTTTTCTTTGGACCTGTTCTTTGGAATCTTCAGTGAATAGCGGTCACCACGTCCGCCTTTCCTTGTGAGCATGAATGGTTGTTTGTCTCTGTATGCCGTGATTGGCTGGCAACCCGTTCAGAGTGTACCCCACTTACTGCCCAAAGACTGCTGGGATAGGCTCCAGCACGCCCGTGACCTTCGTGATGATAAACGGATTAGAAAATGGCTGGATGGGTGCAGTTGCACTGAATTGACTTCCGCCTTTACCCCGCGTGTGGAGGACACGACATGGACAGACCCCCCCCCCCCCCCCCCCCCCAAGATGTCCAATATAGTTGTTTAAATTCCATCCTGTTTTCTCGACTGGAGGACCGGTCAATGGAAAGCACATGCTGAATACCCGGAGATGTCTTACTGTACAAATCTGACCTCCTATATGGGACAGAACAATGTAGCTTCTGTCATGTAACTCGACCTTCATGACAGCCTGCTCAGCATTAACCTGGAATGCTCTTTCAATGTACTTGTACACACTCACCTGTTGGAAGCCTCTCCACTCACATTATACTCTTCCACTCAAAGGAAAGCAGATGCTTTTGGCTTGGATGTTTTCAAATGGTGTGGGATTTCTATTCAAAATGTCAGCCAAAGAAACACGTGTGTGTGTGTGTGTGTGTGTGTGTGTGTGTGTGTGTGTGTGTGTGTGTGTGTGTGTGTGTGTGTGTGTGTGTGTGTGTGTGTGTGTGTAAGCAGGGCAGCGGTGTAGAGTGATTAAGCGCGTCACTGTTGGCTTGTGGGATTGACAGTAACGCCAAACGACTTGGACACACAAGGGAGGGAAGGCTGGGGGCACTTGTGTAACAGAGACACACAGGCAGGTACTGTTCTCCTGCTGAGCTCGAAACAAACCGCTGTTGACATCCCTGTCATCAACACTCATTTCTAGCGTGTTCAATGAGATTAGTCTCAACTGCCGGCGGTAGAGACAGAGGCATCAAATTAAAGGAAAGAAGCTGACAGTGAGCATGTTCAGCGCCCTGGCGTTCTTCAGGCTGTTTTCTTCGCGTTTGCTTCCCTTGAAATGTTATCTTTCAGCCCGCTTTCCAGCAGGAATGATCAAACGTTAAGTTCGGGGAGCCGTTTCGAGGTTGGGCAAAAGACTGGGTTCAAAACGTATAAAATTTTGAAGCGGATTCAAAACATGTCGAGTGCAGCTATCTCATCACTTGATTTCAACTTTTGAAGACTTTGTTGTGATGACATGGGAATAATTCATCACCTGTCGCTGTGTTCCTGTGATACTCTCAGGCAGATATCATGTTTTCCACCCACATACAGTATGAGACATCTTATCCCTCAAACGCACACAAACAAACAGCCAGTCCTGCATGCCTCGTATGTATACCCATCCACTCACGTATTGGCTTCTTGTCAAAGTGATGATGTCAGAGATATTGAAAGGAAATGACAGAGTGCATATTTTCACAAATCTTGCCTCCTGGCATGCTCCACTCTGGCACATGACCTGTCAATAGCCTGTCGCCTCAGTTTAGACAACTCTGTGGGACTGCCAGCCACATGCTTGTGCTCAGACAAGAGGAAAAAAATGGAGGTGATATTTTTACTTGAGAAAAAAAAAACGAATTAAGTTTTTGAGTAAATGAGTGTTTCATCGTGATTGACTGATTAGCATGTCACCCTCACAGTGCAGGGGTCATGGGTTCAATTCCGGCACCGGAATTCCTGTGTGGAATTTGCATGTTCTTCCCGTGCCTGTGTGGGTTTTTTCCGGGTACTCCGGTTTCCTCCCACATTCCAAAAACATGCATGGCAGGTTGATGGAAAACACAAAATTGTCCCTAAGTGTGACTGTGAGCATGGGTGGTTGTTCGTCTATGTGTGCCTTGCGATTCGCTGGCAACCAGTTTAGGGTGTACCCCACCTACTGCGCGGAGACAGATGGGTAAGGCTTCAGTATGCCCCTTGTAAGCAGAAGCGGATCCGAAATATGGATGGGTGGATGATTTTTGGATTTTTCAGTATTTTATGACATTTCTTAGTTCACACAGACACACACACACGCACAGTCCACCAGCGTCTTTGCATTGATTTGCACTGTCAGGGACAGCTGACACCAATGCTATATCACACATACTGTATGTTTGTTTGCATATATTTCTACTCAGTGAAGATTGTGCCATTATCCGTCCATAAGTAACTTGTTTCTCTCGGGTGTTATCGCTGACAAACAACTACAATGCTACACTCATCTAGAGTTGAACAACACACATAGTGAACGTTCTGGGAAGGGGAGATGAAGTTAACATGTACACCGTGGGCGGTGTGAGGTCACCCAGTTCTCTATTTCAAAGGAGACGGGGTCGCCGTTGAGCCATCTGAGGCCCTCTGGAAGCAACCAGTCATGTGCGATTTTCCAGTCCAGTGCGCATTGATGAGCAGCTCTGACTGTGGCTCAGCCCTCGCGGCCTGGCCCACGGGGGGAATGGCAGGCCTAGAGCTTGTCCACCTTCTGCTCTGGCCTTGTCGTATCATTGGGAATGAGGAGTCATCATCGCCTGCCAACTCATGCTGCAGTCATCATTCGGTGCATTCTTCGGCTCTCTGGGGCCCCAACTCAAGTAAATTATGCTTACCCACACCATTATTAGACTCATTATAGACCCATTTGAGTGGCTTTCAGCCTGTCACGGGTGCTCGACTATGTCTTTGGCTTGGCTTGATTCCTTGTGACAGGCTTTTCTTGAACTAAAAGGCTAGGGAGGGGAGATGGGGAGATTGAAGAGAAGGAAGAAAATATATCTTGAAGGAGTCAAGTGAGTGCTTATGTATGACATTCGCTTGCCTTTATGATTAGGCAGACATTTCTGGTCGTGACATGTCTCCGCATAAAATTATTTTGTGATTGACTTTGAGAGCTATCTAAATGGTCGAAATGGTTTGTGTGGCAGAGGGAATTGGCAGGGTGAGCTCATCTTGCTGGTTGTTGTCGCATTTTTTAACACAGTTGAGAAATGAGCCTCATTTTTGGAAACCGAGCAGCATTTACTTTTACTGTGCTTGGCTGACCGCCGCTACTCACTTGGATTTCCACTTGCACATTAACCACTGCCATCCATTCATTTTCCATGTTGTGTCCCCACTAAGCTCTCGGCTCCATTTTTTCATTCTATCATCAGTAACATGATAGGGAAATCCCCAGGCGAAAAGAAACATCAACTTGACAAATTTTCAGAAAAAGTGTGCACCAACTCCCTCCGTGTTAAACCAGGACAGAGCCAAGATCATTCTGGGAAGGTTTATTTGGAAATGTGGCCCTCGATTCTCGTTGCCGCCAACACTGAATGCCAAATACAATACTTCTTTTTTTTTTTTTTTAATTCTGTGACTTGGTTATATAAACCCCTGCCCCCTTTTTCGCCCCGTCCCATCAGCTATGCAGACTTTTGAACATTTTTAGCGTCCAGTTTACTTTTCCGCCTAATCCTTTGTATAAACTGCCGTTTCCCTTTTCTTTCAAAAAGGGTTCTGCAGCTTCAAGAATGACTGGTCCACAACTACAAACTCTCCGAGTCTTTAATCCGTCCCGTATTAGTGTGTTCTTTCACGAATTACTTTCTTCCGATGTTTCTTTGCATTTCACTCTTAGGCACTGTCATGAGTAACTGTGGGTGATACGATGGATGTGTCAGTGCTCATTTACATCATACGGATTGACAGGAGGACCCGGGCCAGCTTTGCGACTGATAATGACTAATTGAATGCATACCACTGCTCACTTTCTCCCACTCAGCTCCTCTGTTCTTGGCATGGACGTTTCCCGACCTAAAAATGCTCCTTCTCTCACCCCCTACATGTGTTTGCAATTCCCCTCCAGGGGGTTATGATTCAACTGCGGCATCATCTCAATTCGTCTCAAAGAAAGTGGGAGACAAGACGGCCCTCTGTGCCCCCCTTTTTCAGAGGCAAGAGCCTGAGTGTGTTTGGCGGAGTTGGACGTGAGGCTCGCTCTTTGGGATGTGGGAGTTTAAGAAGAGAGTGGCACGCTGGCCTAATCACATTACGGGTGCCATATTACGTGTCAAACTGTCACTTTCAATTTGAGCCACCACACTGCAGCGGCGGGTGCTTTCCTTTTATTCATATCCTTGTTTTGATTGAGGCTCGATAGTGCTTGTACAAGGAAGAGATCTCTGAAAAAGGCTGATCATATGTTTACCATTAGCAGTGGTTGCCGTGCGTGCGTGCGTGCGTGCGTGCGTGCGTGCGTGCGTGCGTGTGTGAGGGCGTGTGGAAGCAATTCCACTGACCTCTTCACACTGCATCACGTTTTCTTATTGTTGTCTCCCATTTGAACTAATGTCATGTGTCTCATCGTACAATCTGTCACACTCGTCAACGTTGAAAGCACGTCCAAAGGCAAGGGGGAGGGAAAAGACATGGGGGTTGTGGAGGAGAAGCTTGCAGAGTTGCTTAGCCATATTAGCACAAAAAATAAGAAGATAGTAAGTGACGAGAGTGAAAAAGAATGTATTGGTTACAGAATGGTGGGCATCGCGTTTGAGTTGAGTCCAAACCAATTGTCTTCGAATTGAGTGCAATGACTTTTGGGTTGGACTTTGGTGATATTCAGTGCAAAATAGCTCACAGCCTTTCAATTACTTGCTCCTTCTCAATGCCTCTTTTTCTCACCGTCCAAAAGCTCACCAGCTTGGTGATGAAGTCCAGACAATTGTCAAGGCAGAGTGCTTCGGACATGGTCAACATAACTAAAGACATTAACCAGCGAGGACAAAAATGGGACCTGAGGTGGCAGGGGAAGGAGAAACTGGGGCTCTCCAATTCGTGCTCGTTTATGGTCCTGAATCCCTCTTCATTTTAGAACTATAGTCAACTAAGAGATGTCATAAAATAATCAAATATTCTAAAATCCATCCATTTTCTAATCGGCTTATCCTCACAAGGGTCGCGGGCGTGCTGGAGCCTATCCCAGTGGTCTTCAGGCAGGTGGCGGGGTACACCCTGAACTGGTTGCCAGCCAATGGCAGGACATACAGAGACGAATAACCATCCGCGCTCACACTCGCCACACCTCGAGAAAATTTAGACTGTTCCATTAACCTGCCATGCGTGATTTTTGGAATGTAGCAGGAAAACCCACGTTGGCACAGGAAGCACATGCAAACTCCACACAGGAATCGAAACCTGCACCCTTGCACCGTGAGGCCGATGTGCTTTCTAAAATCAGGTTAGGCTAATTAATTACTGAGACACTCTGTTGAATACATCGATTTCTCCGCACATTAATTTCTGTCTCTCTGGCAAAAGATGACAGTGTGTGTGTGTGTGTGTGTGTGTGTGTGTGTGTGTGTGTGTGTGTGTGTGTGTGTGTGTGTGTGTGTATAGAGACACTCAAATATACCAGTGCATAAGTCCATACGACTGGTGCACAAGTCGCCGGAAATACACTAGCAGAGGGAACTAGTCATGGCGGAACACAGACACAGTAACATGAATATAATAATGTGTTTTATTGATGACAGAAAGTAATGAGCGGAAATTACTGTGTGTCCATATGTTACCGTTTCAATCGCTTTATTCAAATCTGGGAGTAACTCTGTCCGCTCAATCATGTAAACGGGTTATTCCGAATATTTCAAGAGTCAGAATTTTGAACTCCACCCAATTGACCGAATATTTGTACAGGTAGTGAAGAATGTTTTTGGTCAATATGCTCAAAGAAATAGTAGCTACAATGATTGATGCAGAAATTTGCAGTGTGTGATTACGTAACTGTCTTGTGCCATTGTGACTTCACTACATTCTGGACTATTATTTAATTGGATGATGATTTCGACTCAACGTGGTGTCTCATAAATGATGTCTTTATGTACATCGATACCTATGACAGACCACAGACTATGGTCATATTGCAATAGCAATGCCATACGATTTGATTACCAGTGTGGTCGTCATATGCTTCTTTTTTAATTTTATTTTATTATTATTAATTTTCTTGGGGGTCAGGGGGAGACTCACAGAGTACAGGATGTCTCCACTGTTATTCATGATTCTTTACTGTGTGTTCTGGACAAATGACCAAGAATGTATAAAAACAAATAGATAAATGAAAAAGACTGACTGCATACTGATCCGATAATGAAAAAAAAAAAAAAGCCTCGCTCCAAGAACCTAATAACCAGTGACCAAAGCATCCGTTGAGTGCAAGTAGCTCGTCATGCTGTGTGAGTGTTTCATCTGATTTAATTTATTATGCCTCATTTACATTCCATCTTCCTGTGTAGCTAATGGTCCATAAAAAATGTGTAGATAATGTCTATAGATTAAAGTGAAGTAACAGGCACGATGAATCAATCTCAAACCTGAGTGATCTGTTGTTGCAATAATGTGCATCATTCATTTGAAAAGCAGACATGGAACCTACATACATTCGGAATAACTTCATTCCTCTCTGCAATGCTTGTATTTTTTTCCTCTCTGCAACTACTTGGTTGGAATTGTGTTCAATTGAAGAAGTTGAAAGGCCAAAACACAGCATTCTGATCAACAATGCGTATGCGGAATCTGATTTTAAGCAGTCAAATCCACTTGTTTTAATTCATCTCAGGGGGCAGCTATTTGCATCTGCCACTGGAGGTCGCCTGAAAATGACATCACAGTTATGCAGGGCTCAGGTAACGACCAATCAAGGCTCAGCTTCAGAAAACATGTGTGCTGTGATCGCTTATTACCTGAGCCCTGAACAGCTGTAACGTCATGTTAAGTTGATGGAAAGTGGCACAATGGCCGCCTCTTAATATCTTAATAGTGTAGAGTTCTCCCGTCGCAGACGAGCTCTGGTAAGACTCTGTCATTTTAAAGTGCTATACAACATCACTTCACCTTTATGTCAAGAAAGAGCATGCACAGACTGGATAGTTTGGCTATTCTGATTGTACTGTTTACATGACGCTTGTTCGGATTGACAAAACAAATACACCCCCCCTGTGAATGCGAGTGAAATTCCATTTGGATGTGGCCTTTTTATTTCGACTGAGGTGGTTTATATGGAACATTTTAATTCAATTTGGTCATTCGTATTCATTTTAATCCAGCAGAGGTGACATGACGTCAGTACTGACGGACATTTCATCTGCCCGTCACTGATGGACGCCTGTTTTGCTGGCGAATGAAGGAATCGGCATTAACTGGGTCAATACTGACGGAGTTTCTCAATCCGTCACTGACAACTGAAGGAAACATTTGCTGTGTGTCTCGCGGGTGTTCGTTTGCATAGATGAATAGACAGGCTCCTCGTCCTTTGACAGAAAAAAATAAAGTGTGAACATCACTAGTCAATCTGGTGACTTGTGGTGTTAAATTTTGGCTCCCATTCTCTGCTGAGGGTGCTGCCTGGGGGCTCTGAAGTGATGAGGGTCTTGGCATCAGTCTTCTGCCTGCGGTCCCGGACGATCCCTCCTTCGGCCTTGGGCAGGGCGGTCCTAGTGCAGCTCTGTCTTTGCAGCTCCTGTTGCTTTTTCCGTCTACTCTGTGCTCAGTCTTGCATCAGCAGCCATGTTATGTATTCAACAATCTTTTCAACTGCACCTACTTTTGCCCACAGATATTGGACATCCTAAGGTCCAACAAACTACAGGTCGGTGGAAGGGAAAATGTTCTTGCCTTTTATCATTCGTTTTATAAAGCACGTTGTGTTGCTTTTAAAGTGTGAAAAGTACGATCTAATTAAATGTTTAACTCATTCAGTACCAGCCAATTCTGGACCACGTCTGAAAAGACGTTTAAAAACGTCTTTGGGAGTGAATGAGTTTTGATTGATTGATTAACGTTCAGAAGTGTGTATCAAAATGGTGCTCGTCTTATTAATCAGTGCCCAAGTTCTAACCCTAAGCTCTCAATTAAAAAAAGGTGGTTGGCCCTTATTTGCACCAAGACATTCCAAAATGCAAATTGCATAGCAGACATGACTTCCTATTAGAGGGGTATCATGAATGATGTCGAAATGCCTGTACATTTATTTATTCACATTTACACAAACACAACCGCCGATAAACATGTTTACGACAGTATCTGTAGGGAGGGACTGAAAAAGAACATGCTTGCTGTTTTATGAACACACTCAGCAGCTCCCAGCGCACGTAAGGGGTTTATACTGCACAGGGGAGAAAATGTTATAGACTCCAATAAATATGCACACGTGCTGCTTGTGTAGAGTTATCGGCACTGGCAGGGCACATTAATATGTCATATTAAAGTAGGCCGCCTGTTGACAAGCCCTGTGTGACCCTGTCAGGATGCTCACGCGCACACACACACACACACACATACACACACACACACTTGTAGTGAGTGAAATGTTATGCACCTAAAAACTTTTAGTAGAATGCAAGCTCTTTGGAGGTTGAAGCTGATAGCGCAAAGCAGATTTTGATAGGTGTCAGGAGGCAATGAGAGGAAATCACAGCCGTGAGAAGCAGAGTGAAAATAAGCCTAAGAAAGAGGGAGAGAGACATCAAAGAGCAAGTGTTTTCCATACAAGAGGGCAAGCAGGGCTTCAGATCAGACAAGCTACTCTGTAAACAGGCTGCTCAGATCCTGCCAGCAGGAGGTTCCCCTTCAGCATGTTGCTTTGTCTATCAAAGTGGCTGCTGCATGCATGGAGGGCCACTGGAGCAGTGTTCCTTGCCACTTCACTCCCTCCTCGTAGAGGAAGACTGCACCCCTTGAACCAGCAACACTTCACCGAATCACAAAAAAAGTGATTATCTCCTTTCCCCCCCTGCTTCCACGTATTCTTCCCTCTTCCTCCCTCCAGTTTTCTATTATATATTCTCCTTCATGTGTTTCAAAGGTTCTTCCTTATGACCTCCTCTATACCCTCCTCTGCCAGCCTTGAAACTGTGGTTATGTTCTTGACAAAACACGTGTGTGTTTGCACTTTGACATGTAGTTTGCAAGTGGGGAAACATCAACGAACAAGTGAAAGTGCTCACAGGCAAAGCGTTTTCTTTCCAATGATGGCCGACGGGGAAAAAGGTCTTTCCCCTGAACAAAACCACGGTTAACTGTGGTCCTGACTTCCTTCTCGTCCTCCCCGCTCTTTTCAATGGGATTCAGGAGAGAGCTTTACAAGCGCTTCTCTGCTCTCATCCGCCACTGATCAAAGCCAGCTCACACAGATATATTTCCCCTAGCAGACAATGCCTCTTCTCAAGGTGCTGTCAGGTTCCCTTCTTTGCTTTAATTTCATCTCTTAAACTTTTTTTTTTAATCCCCGTACCCCCTGCCTCCCTTCGCTCTCCTTCTTTTGTGAGGCCTGTCAGCCGTGACAGTTTGTTGCCAGGAGGGACTTGTGGGAAGAGAAGGTAGGTGCACTTTTACAAAGAGACGCCGCCTGGCTTCACCTCACTCAGACTGTCACTCAAAGCTGCTTGACTTGCCCTCGAACACACACACGCGCACGCACAAACAGACATACTTACAGGCCAGGTGACACACCCAGCTTTCATCCACAGGCACCCGTAACAATGTGACGCCACACTCACGCACTTAGACATGACACACACCTTGACCTTGTGTTTGTTGTGTCAAGTTAAGTATCCGTGCTGCACAAAGGGGGTGGCGCGGGGGGGAACGTTTTGGAGCTGTGAAGCCAGTCACGGTGTCTGGGTGTCTCAGATCATAAGCCAGAAGGAAACACGGAGCGACAGAGCCGTCCATGATGGAGCGCTGGCAGAGCCGGCGCTGACAGGGCTTAGATGACAGACACAAGCTGACAGACGCTGACATCGCCCTGTCGCCTCGGGGAGATACGCGGCCCTGAGTGAAACCTGAGGAGTCCCGCTGGCAGCCATAACTACCAGCCAGCCCTCACAAGCCTAATCCTTCAAAGTTCACAGAAGGCACCCAGGTGACGGAGAGGCAGGAGGAAAAAGAGGAAGGCAAGAGGTGAGGAGAGAGTTTGCCTAAAGGGAAAGGATTGAGTTTGGGAAACATTAATTACACCTTTTCCCTCCCTCCGACTACATCATTCCCTCCCCCCACGTCATACCTTCATTTCGCTTGAGCTGGGGCAGCTCAGAGCAGGTGAATAACTTCATTTGTTCCTCTGAAGGCAGTTACAGGCAAGCCGAAGAATTGGTCTGATGTTTTGGGGAAAAGCACTCATTGGCGCCACACTCGCATCATAGACTGAGAATTACATTCAAGTCAATACAGTAATACAGTTTTGTTGGCTTCATAAATGAAATGCTTCATTGAAAGACAAAAAAAGTTGAAATGATTCCTGCACTCTTGGAGCTACAAAAATGACTGACATTATTCAAGTATGCATGCTAGGTCAGTAGTTGGAAATCACACCTTTTTGGAACGTGGGAGGAAACCGGAGTACCCGGAGAAAACCCACGCAGGCCCAGGGAGAACATGCAAACTCCACACAGGGAGGCAGGAGCTGGAATTGAACCCGGTACCTCTGCACTGTGAGGTCGACGCGCTAATCACTGGACCACCGGGCCGCCCGCTAGCAAACACTTTTATGCATAAAAATACAATAGAATTCTGCATTTTGTAATTTTTGAATCAGAGTCATTTTATAGTAGAAACAATGAGCTCTGTATTCACAGAGCCTAAAAAGTGGTAAATTTTTTACGTGTCGACAGAAGCCTTGTTACACATTGTTTGGGAATTTATTTCACTGCGCCATGCTGGCCTTCCCGGCATCATGAAGATGTTTCCGTGGACAAGTGTCGCGGCTCACCTGACTATTTGGTGGTTGAAACTATTGATAACATTTTACAGCTGCTGCAACCACGTCTTGTCCACAGCAACGTTCCCTCTGAGGTGCGCACATGCTCAATTGTGCACTGTTCTCACCTCCTCAGAGTGCAGCAAATTTATGTAGCACGTTAAAATAAAATAAAAAAAATCTAACCTGAGCTGTATTGGCGTTTTGAATTTTCATATTTGACCCATCCAAAGAATTGCAAAATTGATGTGGGAGAATTTTGGACTGAAATAGGCATCAGTGCCATTGTTGCACCTCTACACTGTGATGCAGACGTGCTAACCAGTCGGCCACAACTCCGCCGTATCAAGGACATAATTACATACATATATATATATATATATATATACTGGATATACATACATATACAGGTATATATTTTTTTTCAATGGTTTTGAGGATAGCAGTTTTAAGTTGAATTTTTGTGAAAGTAATATAAGTGGAAGAGAATGAGTCAAAGAAGGGGGCTGCTTTCTTTGAGTCAATATTGGCATTTGCAAATTGACCTGCATTGGTGTGGCTGAATTCCCATTCCTCGTGAGATTGCGTCTGTCGACCCATTCAATATGCAACCCGTCCGGTGCTATAAAAATAACCTCAAGCACTAGAAAGTTTCATTACAGGCTGTCACGGCTTCAAGAGATGACTGTTCCGCCTTTGATGGGCAAACGTGCCTCATATCACACCTCCATTTCAAACTTCAAGAGACAGCCACTGAGCTCCCAGGAACAAGGATGTTGGCTTGTCAGTGGGGTGACAAGTTTAGCACAAAGGGGGCATTTGGCAGGAGTGGGTATACTGGCCCATTCAAAAGGTCGGACTGTGCCAGTCACATGTCATTAATCTCACACTGGTACATTTTACTGAGGAGGATTCAGACCCACAAAGAAACAAACTCTGTCTTACGATATTATTTTAAAAAAGGAAGGCCCACGTGTGCGCGCGTACACACACACACACACACAAATGCACACATTTGGCAGGAAGGAACCTTTTGAGTGGCAATATCTATATATGTACATTATGGACACTTTTTTCGTGCTCTGCACAAGTCTATCTAAAGCTACAATCGAACTGTGTGTGGAGTTTTCTTTCTTTTTGTATTTACACGGACAGGCACGGTCAGAAATGGTCATTTGCGCCATCGTGGAAGTGAGCACAGCCGACTTGACTCCCAGCCAATCGAAGAAGCTCCCCTCATTCCTTTTAAATTCAGCGCAGGAGAGGCACAAAGTCTACGAGGTGAAAGCATGGAGTCCATGCAGGAGATCAGCGTGCACAAAGTTCATTTATCAGGAAGTTCAAGAAGATCTCCACTTGCGGATAATGTAAATGTATCTGCTGTGAAGATCCCTGCTCATGCGTCTGCATGTAGTCCCCCCCCACACACACAAACACACTCACATACGGTCAGGGGTCATACGGCCACATATGGTCAGAACATAACATCTTGGAGGTCTTCCAGTCAGGTTTCAAGACGATGCATAGCACAGAGTCAGCCCTGTTAGGCGTTTCTAATAACATCCTCCTGGCAAATGACACTGACGACTACGTGTGTGTGGTTTTATTGGGTTTAACTGCCGCATTTGATACAGTGGATCACAGTATTCTTTTGACTCGTTTGCAGCACTTGGTGGGCATTGGTGGTAGCGGTCTTGAGTGGTTTAGGTCCTATTAAGCTGATAGAACCTTTTGTGTCAGCCATGGCTGCCCTGAGTCACGTGCTGCTCCTCTGTCATGTGGTGTTCCACATGGCTCTATTCGAGGGCCTCTGCTGTTCTCACTGTATCTGCTCCCATTGGGTTCCATCTTAAGGAAACATGGTATTCCCTTCCACTGCTATGCAGATGACTGTCAGATCTATGTCCCACTGAGCAAAAAAGACACTTTCTCATTAAGGCCACTTTTATCCTGCCTGGAAGAAATCAAAACCTGGATGGAACAGAATTTCTTGAATTTCAATGAAAAGAAGACAGAGGTGATACTGTTTGGTCCCAGTGGCCCTTGTACATCCCATCCTGGAGATTTGGGCCCCCTGTCTCCTTATCTTAAGTCAACAGTCTCAAACTTGGGACTAAAACTGGACAATGATTTTAAACTTGACCGGCAAATTGGCGCCGTTGTTAAATCCAGCTTCTTTCATCTTAGACAGCTGGCTGAAGTAAAACCTCTCCTTTCTCATGAGCACCTTGAGACAGTAATTCATGCCTTTGTCACATCCCGGCTCAATTGCTGCAATGCACTTTACTTTGGAGTCAGCCAATCCCCCATGAAACATCTCCAGTTGGTCCAGAATTCTGCTGCTCGCTTCTTGACTGGTACTCGTAAGAGGGAGCATATAACTCCTACTCTGGCATCCCTTCACTGGCTCCTTATACATTTTAAAGTTCTTTTCAAGATCCTATTAATTGTTTTCACATCTTTAAATTACCTCATGCCACCTTACTGCTCTGAGCTCATCCGCCCCGACACACCGGACAGCGCCTCAGGTCTGCGGACCAGACATTATTAGAAGTACCAAGAACTAAACGGAGGCTCAGAGGGGATCAAGCCTTTTCCGTTGCTGGTCCCTCTCTCTGGAATGACCTCCCACTGAACATTCGGCAAGCCCCCCTCGCTGCCCATTTTTTAAAACCCGTCTCAAAACTCACTTGTATTGTTTGGCATTTGACTCAGCATGACTCAGATTTGATCTTAGTTTTACTGTCTGGTGCCTTCTACCATCTTTGTTACTGATTTATTGCTTTATTGTTGTATCTATGTTAATTGCTCCATATACAGCACTTTGCATGCAACAATGGCTGTTTGAAAATGCTCTATAAATACAGTTGAGTTGAGGGGGTACTTTTATAAATATATTTATGATAATATAAATAAGAGTAATAAAATAAGAATAATAATGCATTCAGTCAATTTCTGCAAAGATTCAGGAGTGTTCGATGCACACTGATGTCGTATTTATGAATTAAATATGATTACATCCATCACACATATCAGTAATGCACAGAATCTGTCTACCTGCACATGGACCAAATCCACCAAAATTGCATCACACCACCTGCAGCACAATTTAGACCTGCTTTCACCTGTTCTAAAGTGTAGTCTACTTTTTGCCACCAAATCGTCAGGTGTGACCGAGGCGCGCCATGGAAAACGGTTGCTCGAAAGTCCAGCGTGGCGTAGCGCTGTCTGACGAATTCCCAAACTCAGTGAACTGGACTTGTGCTAGCACAAAAATGAAGACGTGCCAGTTTTAACACTGAACGCATGCACACCTATCTACGAAAATGGGGTCCTCTCTGTGATGTGAAAGCACTGGACTGGTTCATGCACCTGTACATCTCTTTTGCTCTCTTCAAAGTTTAGCTTTGCTAATATTGCAAATTAATATTTGTGAGTTCTTGTCAAATAAAATGTTTTCTTCATTCTTAATTATGACTTATTTTTGCTCCATTGGCAGACAACACATTACTTTGACTGACAACTCCAATCATTCCACTGTGTTTACGTGGCAATTTCAAAATGTATGCGTGACTGACACTCGGCTCATTGAATTCAGGCGAAGGAAGGATTGGAAGAGAGTGGGGGGAGTGGGCATGAAATAGAACAGAAAACAAAATCCTTCTGAGCATTTTCACTCCTCCAACCCCGTGCCGTCTTCGATCCTCCCGCCTCCACTTTGTTGCCTCCTTTCCTTTCTTTCCCTTCCTGTCATTTCTTTCCACAGCAAAATCCGTTTTGATGGCAAATCAGCACGAGCTTGCCAAATGACAGATAATCCTTCACAGTTTTATCACTAAACCCTCTTCTTCCTATTTTTTCTCACAGCATGTAGATTACATATAGCTGCTGTTTTGGTTGGCTGATCCAATCTGCCAGCCAATGCAGCCAGTGGCAAATTCCTCAGGAGAACAGAAGACTCGCCTCCATATTCAGATTCAGATTCAGATTCAGAAAACTTCATTTATCCCCGTGGGGCAATTACAGTCCATACATACATACACATGTGTGTGTGTGTGTGTGTGTGTGTGTGTGTGTGTGTGTGCGTGTGTGTGTGAGCATCTGTATATCTAATTAATTCATCATTACGGGTGGCCCGGTGGTCCAGTGGTTAGCGTGTCGACCTCACAGTGTAGAGGTCGTGGAGTTTGCATGTTTCTGCGTGGGTTTTCTCCGGTACTCCGGTTTCCTCCCACATTCCCAAAAACATGCATGGCAGGTTAATGGGACACTCTAAACTGACCCTTAGTGTGAGTGTGAGCGCAGATGGTTGTTCGTCTCTGTGTGCCGTGATTGGCTGGCAACCGGTTCAGGGTGCCCCCCGCCTACTGCACGAAGACAGCTGGGACAGGCTCCAGCACACCCCGCGACCCTTGTGAAGATAAGCGGATCGGAAAATGGATGAATGGATGCACTAATCGACTAACTAACTAACTAACTAACTAACTACATCAACGAGGTGTTTCCTCACACTTTTAAAAGCAGCTAAATAATATGGATCTGATTAAAACTGGTATAGTAATATTAAAAAGCATGTTTTATTTTAAGACATGGCTGACTTAAATCCAAAATGAGTCAAAGGAGTGTTGTAATGGACTCAGAAAAGTGACAATCGATAAACCACCGGTGTCAAACTCAATCCTCATGGGCCAGATTTGGCCCACCGTGTCACTTGATTTGGTCAGTGACAACCTAGAAATGAGTCATTTTGGATGCACTGTTTTGAAATGCCAAATACTGTCAGTCCCGCCTATAATAAATTCTTAACTGTACTTATACAGTTCAAAACAAATGCAAAACTTCAACATCAAGTCATTTATGTGTTTGATGTCACATGAACGGAGCAGAACAGAACTCACAGAGAAGTTAAATAAACAAAAAACAAAACCCAAAAACCCCCTAAATGAATACACCCAATCCAACTGCACCACTCAACTCAACTCAACTGTATTTATAGAGCACTTTCAAACAGCCATCGCTGCATACAAAGTGCTGTAAATGGAGCAACTAACATATACAACAGTAAAGCAACAAATCCGTAACAAAGACGGCAGAAAGCACCGAACAGCAAAACCAAGAAGACCACAGGCAAGAGTTGGAGACCATTGAGATATTATTGGGCGATAACAAAAAGTGAGCCCCGTGTCATGTTCATGAGGAAAAGCTGGTGCTGTCGGCTAGAAATGTCCATCCCGGCAAATTTCCAATGCAGTTTATATAGAACAGTGGGGTGCAATCTTTCCCAAATTCCTGAAAAAATATACATTGCTCAGTACAGCAAATGTGTGAAGTGCATCTTCAAACTGTGGAAAACATTGATTGTTTCATCTTGATTCAGGTACTTGAGCTTGATTTTAGATTTAATTTCGACCAAAAAGCTGAAGATGTCCTGCAGCTGTAAAAAAATAAAGAATCCACAAAGGCACACTGTAGCATATTAGTCCATGTTTAAAGGTTATTCTACCGCAATCTTTGAGCTGTCAAAACCACCACCACTTAAAAAGTACAGTGACACATTACTTTGTGAAAAACACCTATAGTGTGCCTGTCACAAGTAATTATTCAACCATAGTGAGGATCAGCAGTTCGGATCATGGACGGATGGACTATTGTGTGACAGAAAGACATATTTACTGATTACGAGTAACTGCAATGTATTCTGCACACTTTCTGGAGAAAGAGAGAAACACTTCAAAGCACAAGTGTTGACACATACTTTAGTTTCCTCACAAACAATATACTGTACACCTGCATAGGAAGGGAAAGGTATAGTAGTTCCTTCAAGTCTAAATCCAGTCCAAATGAAACGTTTACATTTGGTGCTTCACTGTAAATTCTTATTCGGTTAAAGAAAATACATTTTACCATGAATACCAGAAAATGGATGGATATATAAATTAGAAGGTTCTCTTGAAACAATTTGAATTTTTAAAAAGTTAAAACGAATGACAGCTGTTGTACACTTTTTTTCAGTGTAGCTTTGGCTTCCGGAGCTTCAGCAACAACGGAATATTTGCAGAGAGTGATGTGACGTATTTCCAGTAAAATCTCATAACGCATCACCCTTTCTTTTATTGCCGGGGTTTTGAAGCAGTTTCACTTCAGAGAATTTCAATTGTCAACGGTTTGGAGTATTTTGGAGTATTTGTGTGATTGCAGGTATTCGTTAAGACGTCAAAGAAGAGGACGGAGGATAGTACATGCAGCTATCACTACTGTGTGCCTGCCCAGATATACATGGTCTTCACTATGTAACTATGCTGTGATGAGCAGCGGAGCTAGTGGGTTATTCACATGCTCAGGGATAAATTTGTACTTACAAAAACCACCAATGTCTGTTCTCAGCATTTTCTTCCTGCTGATGTAATATTGTAGCCGTCAACCCCACAAGGGCGCCGTTTGTTCACACGAGTTGGCAGCAATCTGCAAGAGCTCTTCAAGTGTTCCGCTTTTTTGTTGTTTGTGTTTTTTGTTATGTAATGTGGTTTTTGTTGTTTTGTTGTGGACTGTTTTCAGCATTTTGACCACAATATTCGTTGAAGAAGAACCTGTACTTGATGGTTACACCTTCTTGGCAGTGCACGTGTAGCAGCACTGATTTTGATGGGGGGATGTCGACGCTATTTGACTTGTGTTTTTAGTGCCTGTAATGGGCAGCATTTTTCACATACCCATTTTGTTCAGCATTGATGTCAGCACTTTTGGATAGTCTACGTTGGTACGGCTGAATGAATGGCTTGTGAAGCTGAGGCACGAGCGTCGGTGCGGATGTGTATTTGGAACTGAGAGTTGCCGCTCGGAATTGAAGCGGATCTAAATGGGACACGAGAAGTGAATCGATCCCTTTTTTCGTCAATGGACGCTACAGCTTCTTGTTTACTTTCAAACTTAGCCGGTGCAACGTCTGAGTTTAGAATCTTTATAACATCTCACGAACAATAATAACTTATTTTTATTTGCTTTCACTCAGAACACACAGAGTACAGCTCTGTTTACTCCATCACCTGCCTCTGATGTAACCGCATAACAAACAGACCAGAGTACATGAGCCACTATTGAGCCTACACTTGTAACAGACGTGTGGGACGTCATGCGCATTTTGAGCATGATGCCTCCGAGCCGCTGGTGAAAGGAGATTTTGATTCTTTAAATGCTTCAAACAACAAGGTGTATGCAGAAATAGTTAGGGTTTTATGACTGTCCATGTTTTAAGTTATGTGTTGCATTATATTTTGTTATTTTATGTTCCGTAAAGCACTTTGTCACAGCTGCAGCTGTTGTGAAAGTGCAAAATAAATAAATAAATAAAACAGTCTTGCACTGCATTCTATAGAATTCCCGGAGCCATCACTTTGACAGTTCTCAAGCTTTGATGTGTTGTTACTCTGTTTACATTCTGTGGAAATAACGATGTCCGTGGCTTTTTTGTATGTATACTGTATGTCTATTCTTCCCACGCTGCCATTTTATTGTATTAAAAACATTAAAATATTTATGAGTCATTATTCCTGTGCCAAGTTTCCATTGTAACCACTTTTCAGTGGCGGCATTGATTTTTGAGAAAAGTCACCATGGTCAATACAAAGACATTTATAGTTATAGCATTACATTTGTTTCAAAATATTGACGAGGCTGAGTCTAAGGATGAGTGAGACAGCGAGTCCGAGCAAGAGTAGCCTTCCCCCAGTGAAGAGGAGTCGTATGGCGACAAGAGTTTAAGTTGTTATTCGCTTAAAATATTGGCTGTTAAATGTGAAGGATGGAACAACAGACCCAACAGGCTAAAGCTCCGCCACCTAACCCACACCTGTCTGCCTCAGAGGGGGACGGACCGTATTAGGTGAACTCAGGTGGTCCCGGGAGAGGAGCTATCGTACATAATTTTCATTAAAAGATAGTCACAACAGACTTCGAAAAACAAAATACCTTTTAATAGCTGTACTAAAACCGTAATTAACAATCATTTGACGACTCTAGATCTAGTTGGTAGTTTTAGAATTCGGGTCGTCCTTTTCCTTTTTTGTCGGTTATGGACTTGCGGCTTGGGTTACATTACATCAACAGTGCGCTCCGCTCTCGAGTCTAATCCACACCGGAAGCTTCAGTGCCTTATGACATCAAAGGTGGAAGTACTGTCTGTGTCTGCATACCGGTCATTGCGTTCTACTCAAAAGGGTGTGGGTAGTGAGTCTCTGTATTGAACTTAACACTTGACTGACAGCTCTGTTTTGACTCGATATTTGAAGCTGGCAAATTCCTGGGCTGACTTGAATTCCGCCCATCCTGCATTGGTCTGGGGACAGCGATTCAGAAAAAAGATGTTAAGATCCTCTCTCCTGGCTTTGGTCATGTGGCTTTGCATGCTGAGCCCTTAGGCACTGTGATATCATTTTCAGTCGACAGCAAGTGGCTTCTTTCTTATTCCACAAATTTATATGAATTCATGTTAATCAAAATGCACAGAACATATAATTGTCAAGACAAGTTTGGAGTTTGGGATAACCAGACCAACACAATTTATTTCTGCTTCAAACATAGTCATAGATGCAAAAGAGACACAAAGTAAAGGCACCGAATACTACTCTGAGGGTGAAAACAGTTAGAAGTTGAGAGTGACTTGATATGAATCTTATTTGGCACAAAATGAAAGGTTGTGTAATATTTTAAGAGAAAGTTATTTGTGTGTGGCTGGTTTTGATCGATGTGGCATTAAAGTACAGTATGAGTTTGGAGAAGAAGTCAGAGAAGGGGGAGTTGAGTTGGAGCTGCAGGGAAACATGATTTACAATGTGGAACTTTGATCTTCTAAAAGTCTTTGGGCTTTTACACAACAATAACTCTACTTGGCCTCAGCCAGAATGAATGAAGTGCTTGTGGCAGATATCCAGATGAGGTTTTAAATCACAGTTGCGATACTAAAACAGATGAGGAAGAAGGGGGATTTCTATCTCTCCAATATAACCGCTATCTCCTGTATCTCTTTTTGCTCTTGATGTATCTACTGAACTGTATATTCGGTTTTAATAAATGGCCCACTTTATAAAAGCCTCCATTTATTTCAAGCATAACTATGTTTGTACATGTACGTATGATATGTAACGTAGCTGAAGGGACGTTTGTTTCTTTGATAAAAGGTTGTAGTGTTAATGCTTTCGATGCTCCCTGGATTTATGTCTCATTATGTATTCTGAAGATTTAGTGATTTTTGGGGGGGGGGGGGGATTCACATATGAGGAAGGTTGGACCTCAGAGTTTTTTGTTTGTTTGTCTTTTTACTTTTTGATCTACTGTATATACAAATTGTGCAATTCTAAGGTTATCTATGTATATCTGTCAGTCCAAGACCAAGAGGCAAGCATGGTCCTTTTCTTGGTGGAAAACAATTTTCCAAGTCGCACATCTTAACTTGTACGTACTATTGAATAAAAGCATTGGTAAATAAACGCGCCCAAAGATGGTCCATCATTCATGATATATCAGTGACCCGGGTACCTGTTCGTTATTTAAAGTCCATCATTTTTTCAAGCCGAACCAAACTGTAATCGTTCGTCGGTCAAGTCTGTTTTGCTATTTTAACTGTGTTTCCATCATCGCTTCCATTAGTAAGTTTCAATGGTTCCCCTTTCCATCAGTCAGTCCGTCGCCCCCACCACCTACCCCCATACCTGTCAACTCATACGGTTTAGCCATAGTTCATACGGATTTTGTGGTGAATCTTACGTATATGGCCGTATCGCACAAATCATACGGATTCTGAACATTTCCCGTTTTTTTTTCACCAACTCCAAATGATTTGGAGTTGGTGAAAAAAGTAATGCAGGAATACAACTCTGAACACAGTAATGCCACTAAGTAGAATGATGATTAGACATTAACCAGACATTGTATTATGGAGATCTACAATAAATATCATTGAAAATTTCGTGGGTTTTTTTCTGCCGTTATTTTGACATATAAAATGCTTTGGTATGTTATAAGGATTTTTTGCTCTTTATAAGGATTTTTTTGGTAGTTTATACAGGTTGGCGCTCCAAAAAGTTGACAGGTATGTACCCCCCAAAAAAATAAATAAATAAACCGTCACACTCCAAATGATGAAAAAAAAACAACCAAACCCAACACTAAAGACAGGCTTATAAATGGAGACACCTTCACTATATAAATCAGCATGTATTGTATTGTATTTTCTTCTGTCTGCCAGAGGGGTTCCTTTCCTGAACAATATAACGATACAGCAGGGTCTCGCTCACTGAAAAGTTCAACGTTGCCAAAATCTTCAGTCCACTTGCCAGTTTGTCACACACCTCAAAATGACTTCCATCTCTCCAATAAAACATTCATTCCAGTTTTCCCATAAAATCCCATAAAACAAAAGAATATCACACCACTTAGGAATTAATTAACTTCAACATCCATCCATCCATCCATTTTCTGCTCCGCTTTATCCTCACAAGGGTCACGGGGCGCGCCGGAGCCCATCCCAGATGTCTTTGGGCAGTGAGGGGGTGGAGACAGCACCCCTGAACTGGTTACCAGCCAATCGCAGTTCTTCAAGCTCCTGCATGTTGAATTCAGCGATTTGGTCCCAAATACATTGGACATATTTGATGATTATTGCCGAAAAAGTGCAAAGATTCAGAATGCCATTGTAATGAATACGATTTAAATGTTCTGGATTTTTTGGGGGTGCGTGGCTAAAACGGCACCCAGTGAAGCTAAAAGCTAAAATTTCTACCGCCACAGCATTCCTGTGCAGTTACCTAGGTAGCTTTGCCTCCACCCTGAAAATGATGGCTTGAGTCTCTCGTCCCAGTAAAGACCGCCCTACAATGGCCTATACTGTATTCCAGCAAATGGAGGATTTAAGCAGATACCGTTGCGTGGCTCAAAGATATGTTAGGTTGTCGAGGCATTAGAAATATTTTATACATAGTGGTATGTGTTTGAGAAGCTGACCATGGAACAGGGCACAGATGCAGCGGACATGCCCACAGCGTTTCAGAGCGAGACCTGCCTGATTTAAAAAAAAAATGCCTTCAAAGCCTTATTTTGTAGGCTTACCAATTTTTTTAATCATTCAAATTTGTGAAGTTTGTTAACACGATTCTCTCTGATGTGACAAATGAAGGACACTTGTATTTATTTCTACTTTATGGGGACTTTATACTAAATAGTTGTTTGTAGAAGATTCCAGCGTAGTATTACATAAAAGCACTTCAGAACTCCTCATCCTCTGTCATATGTGAAGATTGCACGACTGTTTGTGTCCTATGTGTTGTGTTATTTTTGTTATTTTGACTTCAAAATGGCGCCGCGAGAGTGGCTGCCTTTCCAGCAGCTCCTATATTTTGTTGTTCTACTTCTTCCTTTCATAACTTTGCTGCTGTGAATTGGGAATTTCTCCATTGCGAGACTAATAAAGGTTTTCTTATCTTATCTTATCTTATCTTATATCATTAATAAACCCAAGTTAGCCCGATTCATTAGCAGCCATTCATGGCCCATACATTGGCACCAGATGTGGTTTGCCTTGGACCGTGTCCATTTGCTTCTCTGTGCTCTGCTCTTTCCATTATTTTGTTCCAAAATTAGACTGTTAATGAGACGTCTGACAAAATCTAATCTGGTGTCTGTGTTCGGGACTGTTTTCCTTCACCAGGCAAGTCCGATACAGTTATTCTGACATTATCCACCAATGTATCTGTTTTGCTGGTCTTCCATGCATTACAATGTTGTTGAGATCATTAGTGCATTCTTTGTAGATGTTATTTTATTTTTCGGAAACTGTATCTTACTCACTGCCCTATCAACCAAGCATTATAATGTTTTCCAATTACTGCTGACCACTTAAGGTACTTCATAGAAATTGCCCTTTTGGTTCATTTATCAACTAATACAGTATATATACACGTCTAAATCCAGAAGTAATCAGACAGAAGCGATTGCTTCTATGATTAATTTGAAAGCATTGAGAAAAAAAATAATTATAGACAAACAGACCTCGGGCACTTTTCAGACATGTCCATCAGTTAAAATTTAACATTATATTTAATTGGAAGTTGAAAAAGTGCAATTGAGCACCTAAAAATTGAAGATGATTGACGAGATGGCTGAGATTTTCATCTCCAATTTTTAGGTGCTCAATTGCACTTTTATATATTTGCCCTTTATATAATTGCACTATATATATATATATATATATATATATATATATATATATATATATATATATATATAAAACTATAAAGGAACTGTTCCCTAAAGCCCGCATCTCACAGAGCAGTAAATGCTTGTGGGGTTTTTTTTTTTTTTTTTTTTTTTTTTGTCAGGGTTCTTTGAAGGTTGCAATATGTTTCCCAGGCGTTTGCAAACAGTTTTAATGGTTGCAAGCAGTTTTTGGTATCGCAAAGAAATTTTTGCACAAGGGAAACTGTTTGCGACCATTATAACCCTTTATTATCATCTGGAGAAAATCTTTACCACCTTTAACAAACTTTTGCTATGTTCACAAACCCTTGCAAGACTTCGCTGCTCAGTGAGATACCACCTTGTAAGGTTTTATTTTCCAAAATACTGTAAGTCAGGGGGTCACCAACCTTTTTGAAGCTGAGAGCTACTTAGTGCAAAGGGCGACCACTTTGATCCACACACCAGAAATAACCAATTTGCTCATATTACTGGTAATCATTTGTCATGCATGTATATATGTTATGTTATTGTTAATAATTATCTTCTTTGATGTGAAAACACTGATGATGTTGATGATTTCACAATAATCAGAAACAGATTAATTCTAATATGCAACAATTTATTTCTATAAATGCCTGCCAGTGTTAACATTTTTAAACGATCACTTAGATAGCCTGCCTAGAAAAATCACAATTTTCCCTCGTTGGGGAGCTCCTTTTGGAACAGGGCCGCGGGCTGCTCATGTGGTCCTCTGGCCCGCAAGCACCACGTTGGTGACCTCTGCTGTCGGTATTCACCTCAGCGCTCTCTGTTTTACCTGGTGTAACCAGGCATCTTTGGAGGCTTCATGTGGTAAAGAACTTTCTGGCTTCCTTTTCACCGCCAGCTGGAGGTACTCAGCTCTGAATCTGACATGGAGCTTTGAAATAGCAATCAATGCCTTTATACTGCAGGGAGGGCTCGTAAAAGTGTCGCCGGGAGGAATATACGAAATCGTATTTCATCCTCCCCTCCCTATTTCCAAACGCTGACTTACGGCCCTAGAAATGTGCACCCATTAAAGGTGATATGATGTATATTCTGCCTTGTTCGAAAACTCATTCATCACCGAGGATGAAGAGGAAAACTGCACTTACTCTTTTGCTCCCTCTTTTTCCTCCCCAGCCCCTCCGTCCTGGTCCCACACGCTCTCCACACCCCACCTTTTTTGTACACTCTCTCATTTGTGTCGCTAGTGGAACATTCTGGCAAGAAAACTCTCATCTACTTTCTGTGCTAACTTAAAAAAAATGTACAAATAAAAATCTCAACAAAGTTAAAGGCTGTGGACTAACTCTATTCTTTTATACATCTTTTAGAAGACTAAAGGGCTAACAGAATATTATATTAATATTTGTGAACCTTTACATTTTTTTTCCAAACTCTATCAAATAATACACTACTATGATCATGGCCACAACATTTCTGTTTGAAAACAAAATAAAAAGTAAAATGGTGTATATTTTCACCGGATAGATGGTGAGTGGCTTGTGGTTGTGTATACATTCTATTGTTCCTCCCCTTTTTTTCATTTGCAGTGATGAATCACATGCTCCTAAATCTTCCCTATTGGTGCATCTGTTTTGGGGATTTAGGGCTCTTCTCTTTTTCAAGATAACAGTCGGTTTGTGAATTAGGTCAGCAAAAAGAACAAATGTCCTTCAATTGCCACCTTTTTTCCTTTCCCCTCCCATGACCCATTTTTGCCCTTGTACTCCAGCCCTCTGTCTTCTCTTATGCCCCTTAACCTTTTGGCCCGACCCCTCCAAATATGCTGTGGAAAAGGCCAAGGAAAGGCCACGCAACAATTTTAATGGGCACATGCTCTGATAGAACAATGCTTGAATCTGTTATGTTTCGATCTGGTTACGTTTGGTTTTGATTCCTCATGTGCCCTTTTTTGGCCACCTGTTCTCGTTATCAGTGTTCCTTGTTTGTAACCAATTAGCTCCCCCAACCTTTTGTGTGTTGTCCAGGTGTTTCTCGTTGTCTCGTCACTTAGCTCGTATTTAGTTCCCTGAGTTTCTGCCAGTCTTTGTTGGGTCATTGTGAGCTGTGAGTATGTGAGCATAAGTGTGCTCCTGTCATGTTTTGTTTCCTGTTGTAGTTTGGTTTGATACTTGTGATTTCCAGGCATTTTTTTTTTTTGAGTACTTCGACTTAGTGTTTTTTCCATTGTACTCCTGTGTGTATTTTTTGTTAAATACATTTTGGTCAATCCACCCTGCTCCTCCGTGCTTTTTGGGGTCCTACAACTACCATCACGCAAAACGTGATGGAATCATTCGATGAACAGATAATATGATCTGCATTTCAGCATCAATATTTTCACTCTTTAATGTGTACGTTGTTCTAAGTGCATCGGCATTTAGAACAAGGAAACGAGACTCATAATACTTTACTTCCGCTGTTTCCCTACACCATGTGCATTTTCATTTGCATATGTGTGTCTGCTCTCCCGTGCCACACTTATCAAGTACCATTGAAATAAATCAAGAGTAGATGTAATTATTACTGCCACCACCACCACCACAAATCTGCTGCATATATGTTTTGCACTCACCAGTGGTAGCATATTTGTAGATACATGTGTGTGTGTGTGTCTTGCAGTTTATTTCGACAGTGGATTAATCTACCTCGCTGAGGCAGTAGCTAAGGTCAGCGAGGAACATATTTCATAAATGTCATCTTGGCCTATAGCCTGTGTGACAACACACGCTCGTATAACAAACAGCTGGATATGACTTGACTGGGTTAATGCACATTTATGTGTGTGTGTGCGCGCGTGTGTGTGTGTCTCCGAAGGGTTGTTTGATATATCACCTTGCTTTTACGTAGCCATCCGAACCAGTGAATTACTGCTCGGGATGAGCACGGTGCTTTGTCATCACAAGGACCCAGTTGAGGAAAATATTTTGGCCACTGCATGCGGAATGTGTTATCCATGACTACCAGTTCTTAAAACCTTCTTTTATGGAAGGTGGATCCTTTTTAAATATATAGTCTCAAAGTCAGCTAACAAAGGACAGGTCTTAAGAATCCACTTAATGTGGTGTTTTTCATTCAGCCAGCAAGACAGGTTTATGTATTGCCTTTGTCAGGTTTCACTGTATCCACTCTTTTCTTGTTTTGTATGCTTTCATACTCCCGCAGAGAGGTTCACCGCAAAGGTGGACAGGTTCAATAAATGTTTTTTTGATGAGTCGCGCTTGAAAGATTGACTTGCATTGATTTGCTGTTAACTGAGTGAAGCTACCCTTTGTCTCATGAACGACTTGGCAGCTCGCATGGCCCAGTCTGACTTCAGATTGACAGCCCCCGCTCCTCATCATCCCTCAGATCATGTTTGGCAGGAACTCTGAGATTCTACCACCTCCATTACCTTGTGTTGTTTATCTGACTACAAATGGCAGCGTCATTCACTCAGCCATCATAGCAGCATTGACTGTAACAAGCCTAACAATGTGTTGAGAAGCTTACGACTTTTCTCTCTCTCCCTTGTAAATACTTAAATTGTGCTCCTTTCAGAATGACCCCCTCACACGTCAGGCATGGAAAAGAACATGGACTTTTGAAGTCATCTGAAATTTCACACAACAACATGGAACAATCTGATTTGAGACAGACACTGTCTGGCGGAACTAGCCCAACCTCCACCCAACTCCGCCTCCTCCCCTCTCTGTGCTCTAGATTACTCCTCCATAAAGAGGACAATAGTGGTTTTTGTTAAAGACTGCAGACTTGAGTTGCGCATACTTTGGCAAGGTGCAGCCTATGCGCATCTGTGAATGTGCTTCAGGTGCAGCAAGCGCACAGACGGAACTCTGTGCAGTGTAGGATTGAGGAATAAATGTTTCATTCTGTGAACACAGAGGGGAAGCTATTATCCTGGTGTGATTATATCGCAGACAGATAGAAGACAGGGAGGCAGGGCGGATAAAAGAGTGAGCTTGTGAGACGTGACAAGCTGACAAGAATGACAATCTCCCTACTAAACTGAAGAGATAAGGTTCTGAGATGTAAGTCTGACACACACGCACACACACGTAAATACAGCCTAACAGCATATGGCCAAACTACAAAAAGCACAGACTGAGTTCTTGTAATATATAGGGATGGGCATTCTGTCAGCATGCCGGAAGGACCGTCAGTCCGTCACTGACGGACACCAGCTTTGCTGCCAAATGACGAATGACGGGAAACTTAAAAAAAAATAAGAATCATAGATGGAAATGGGTTGTTGTTCATCCCACACCCACCGAGTCAGTTGTGACGCACCTTCTCAGTCCATCACTAGTGGACTCCCGTTTCGCAGATGACTGACGGAAACGGGCGGCCAGTGCCTCGTGTGTGTTTGTTCGCAAGGGTGAATGGATCGGGATTGCTTCGAGCCAAGCGGAGGAGCTGCTCCTTGTCCTCCGACAGGAAAAAATAATCATTTGAACACCACAAGTCAATCCGGTGGCTGTAATAGCTGCGAAATCTATCTTGGTTGACAGTTCAACAGCTGTATACAAATCAGTCCACTCACCAGATCCTCCAAATTCCTTGATCCCGATTTTCCAAGGCTGCTCCTTCTTTTGGTCGTCCAAAAGCTGGCTGGCTTGTACAGGTATGTACCTTTCGCCGGTTACACAGACACAGTTAACACAGACTGCAATGACATTGTCCCATCGTGGTTTTTTTTCACCAATTACCACATTGTGTGTGCGTGTGTGTGTATGTGTGTGAATGCGTGTGACGTCACAAGTAGTACGTTCTCAAGGCCAACTGGCTGATGCCAATGCCACGCCGCCAAAGAAGAAGAAAAAGGAGAAGAAGAAAGAAGAAGACAATTTAATGGTCCTAAAATAGGGGCAGCAGGCTCTAATTTAGCAATGACGGAAGCGCATTTAAAATAACGATGACAGAGTGACGGACTGACGATGACAGATTTGCTGGCCTTGGAATAATGACTGGCTGATGATGACGGACGGGTGGCCTGGCTGCTGGCGAATGATCAATGATGGAACGGCAACATTTACTGACGCGCCCACCTAACACGTGATCTGTCATTTTTGTTTGAGTGCACAGGCTATGTTTTTGCATGTGATGCACTGTACAAGGATTAGTGTGCATGTCATAAAGGCAAGCTCACAAATAGAAATGATGATGAGTATACTGTAGGTATTACTGTGTAGATAGTGTTTGTGGACCTTTTAGCTCGGGGAAATCCTTGTTTCAAGTGTCTTGGCTGGAATGTTGCCTGCAAGGCTCCTTTAAAGTGTTTGGGTCTAAATGCCATGTCTGCTACACCCCATGAAACTGTCTTAATCCACTTTTTCCCCTTGGTTTTATTGCTGCTGGAGAAAGCATGAGGGCTATGGCAGGGCCCCAGCCCGAGGCCTCTATCCCCATTCCACACACCCCATAAGTCAGTCACAGATAATTAAATAGGAGTTATTTACACTCGTTTTCCCTTCTCTGCCTCTCTGGCACTTTTATCATTTCTCTCTCTTTCTCTTTGTAGCGTCCTACATCCAGACTCTGACAGTGTCTGGCTGACACCAGTGAATGCCTCAAGAAGAAGAATCGTTTGGGTGTGGGGGGGAAGAAACAGCACTATTATGAGCGCATGTCACTGAACAATCACAAGCATCTACGCACAACGCTAATCTCCACATGTGGCACAAAACGTCTTGGCTTGACCAAGTGCAAAGATCTTGAAGGATTCAACTGCCTCATGTCGATGTTTTACACACACACACACACACACACTGTGGAGTCAGGCAAACAGCAGCCTTTCAACACCAGGATGAATTAGGGCCCACCACAGAGCTATGGCGTCCATTACAAGCCTCAGCTGCTCTATAAATCTTAGGATCACAGGGACATGGCGAGTCCGGCCCTCCTCACTCCTCGTGAGCCTCATCAGCCTCATCCTGGTGGTTTTGTTTGGTCTCCGTCCCGGCCAAACGCATTGCTTTGATACGGCCCTCGAAAAGCATGGAAATGGCCCGAGGACCCGAACATGCTGAGAATCCTCTTTAACCGAAAGGCTGTCCCCTTTTAAAACATCCACAACAGGAAACAGCCATCCGTCATCAACACGCCAAAACAGCTGTTACCAGCCTGCATGAAGGGCCACATGAAAGGAGTTCCTCCCTGTTGTTTGAGCCCTCCCCTCGTTTCATTCTCTCACTGCCTTTGTCTGGCTTTTCCCGATCCCCGCTTCTTTGGTCGACTTTTAAACACCTACCTCACCCCCCCCCCCCCTCTCTTGCATGTGCAACCCCACCCACACTGCAGCCGCTCACCTTTTTCACAGGGGGGGTGACTACATGAGTCTGAAAGCTCACTCGTTAACTGTCAGTCTGACGTTGTAAAAAGCGTGTTTGAAATTCACAGTAAGCTCTCAAAGTAAATCTCACTTTGAGAGTCACCTGTTTACTTGTCTCAACAAGGCAGCGACCGACAATGTGCGCACTAAATCTGGCATGCATGTTCTGCGCTCAAAGTGTCTTGGATCTCTGCAGGCCGCTGAGGCCTGAGTGGCGACGTGTGGGCGATGAATGAAGGCTAAGCCCAATGATGACAGGTCGAACAGTGACGATGTTGAGTGACAACCAAGTGCCGCTGCCTCGCCTCTCAGTTGCCGATAAACAGTCACTGCTTTTATAATAAAGAGGTGTCTCAACCACAAGGATTCTGTGAGTGTCAAACAATTTTACATGTAAAGAGCTCAAAGCAAAGGTGATGATTCATAGCGCTATTTCGAAACAGAATTTGGATCTGTGGATGAATTAGATGTTCAGGCAAGAATAGAAGTCCAATAAAAGATCCGCTTGTTCTTTGAGGGAAATGAATGGGAGTTCTTCTCTATGTTTATTCTATGAAAGCTGAAAAAGGAAGTTGGAGTCATTAAACCACTAAATGGGAGATTTGGGAGTGTGGAGAGATTCACTACTATAACAAAAGAAAGTTGAATCACGAGGCTTTACTGGAATGCATCCCATTTGGTGAATTAAAGACTTGAAGGCATCTTGCTATATTAAAATATCCCAGATATGTCAGAATTAACCAAATACAGGGCTTGATAAGAGTAGTACAAAGCGGTCTATAGGGGCCACAGTTAATCGACCGATATATGTGTAAAATTATCGGGAACAGGTCATCAAGTTATGAGAATAAAGTTGCACTGTTGAAAGAATAACTCTTGAATGTCAGATATTATTCTAGTCATAATTGTATGACAATGTTCGCGCACAATCCTGAACATAGCAGTCTCGGTGTAGAAATGATGAATATGAAGTACTTTCATTAAAATCATGATCGTTGAGGAATTTCTGTCTTGACACAAATGGCTGCTCACTCTTAAACTGCTTATGACATTTCTGAAGGCAGAGTGGGGTCAATTTCAAGTTTGTCACGCTTGTCATGTAGTATCAAAGGACGAGATCCTTCCTGAAGAATCACGAGATGTTTTTTTCAACTTTTTTAACTTGTAAAATTGCTTTTATAACATCCTTCACTCGTGCCTTTGAGAATTTACCCCTTAGGTACTGGGGAGAAATTATACCTATGGTATGTTGAGGTCACGCGTTCAGCGTGTGGGCGAGGCCATGAGCCAAACCACGCCTCTATGGAGCAACGGAGCTCTGTGATTGGGCGGCGGCTGGCTGCTTCGAAATAGCAGCCCCTCCCCTCGGAGATGTGCAGGAAGTCGGAAAGAGACCAGCCAGAGCGGTCAGAGGGAAGCAGGCACGTCGCAGCGCCTCCTCTCACTTTTTTTTTTTGCTCCCCGGGAATATTCCTGACGCAAGTGTCTCTACGCGGTGGTTTTACATTTGGAGAACTGGATCGAGGAATACTCAACCTAGCGAGAGACAGTGAAGAGCCTGTTAAAGGATGTCATTTATTTGTCTGTAGACATTGCTTGGTTCCGCACTGCGCACAAAGCCTTATTTGGATTATCGAATTCTCTTCGGATGAATTTGATCATCATGAACGGATCTGGTAAATGATTTTTTTTAGTTCGGTGTCCACAAATTACTATCCGCGTTCCTTTACGCGTCTGGACCCCGATGAGAGATCCGACCAGTGGTTCCAGATCGTTTTTACGCACCAAGTCCCGGGATCGTAACGTCACCAGTGGTGGTCCTCGCCGAACAGGAGTGGAGAACGCGTCCGCGTGCAGAGACAAGTCTCCGTTAGACCCGTCACGTCAGGCCAAAAGGCTCCCCATCAGGATTGTTAAAATGTTGACGGCGCACAGCGGCCACTTGCTCCACCCGGAGTACCTTCAACCCCTTCAGTCCGCACCAGTCAGCATCGAGGTAAGAGGCTGCTACAAATAAAACAAAAACGAAATGATTTTATAACCCCAATCGGAGGCTATACAATTTGTCCAAAAGCAATAAAAAAAAGTATTTAATATAGTAAAATTAAATTGGAACAGTACAAATTAGCGTGATCGGTGAACTGTATCAAATTCATGAGTACGTATAATTTTAAAAGGAATGTGTTTGTGGTTAAATTAATATATAAAAGAAGGTAACTTTCCTTTTTTTCATGGTTCATGATTCATTTTATTTGCTTTATTTCCTCATGCATGTTTTCAGAAATTATACAAAATGAGCTGTTCTGAACTCCTCTGTTGTTTATTTCTGTTATGATACACCTTAACTGTGCAGTGCAGTTTGAATAATGTGACACAAAAAGTCTTAATATCATTAAACATTGTGTTTATTTTCTTTCCTTAGCTGGATGCCAAAAAGAGTCCATTAGCTTTGCTGGCTCAGACATGCTCTCAAATTGGCAAACCGGACCCCCCCTCCTCTTCCAAGCTGGCTTCCCTCTCCTCAGGCAGTTTGGGAGACAAAGAGTCCACAAACCGATCATCCAAGCCTGGAGAGCAGCACCAGTCCTCGGAGGACAAGTCCAGCTTCAAACCTTACTCCAAGTCATCGGGCGACTGTCGTAAAGATGTTCAAGTGTCTAAGGGGTCTTCAGATAAAACGTTCAGGGTGGCCAATGGAAGCCTGAGTGGTGGCAGTGTTTCTTGTCCATCTTTTCCACCCCATTCCAAATCACCAAGCTCCCCTCAGCTCCACACGCAGAGCCAGCCTCATATACAAAGCCATTCCCCATCCACACAACCACTTTCGCACTCGCAGGCCTCACACATGGACAACAAGCCCGCCAGTTTGGAGCACTCCAACTCGGACGTTAGCAGTGGAGAAAAAAAAGACTCAGACACAGCTAAGTCAGGAATGGACGGGGCTCAGTTGGCCAACTCCAGCCACATACGGGCCAGCGCCAACTCCAGTAATGCCAGCTCTGCAAGTAGCCCGCGGCCTGAGAGCAAGGCCGACACACAGGCCTCCCAGGGTAACCTGGTCTCTGGCCACATCGCACCAGTGTCCCCTTTTAAACCAGGACATTCTGTTTTTCCTTTGCCTCCTGCTTCAATGGGCTACCATGGCTCTATCGTGGGAGCCTATGCAGGTTACCCCTCACAGTTTGTTCCTGGTTTGGACCCTACCAAGTCGAGTCTGGGTTTAGGACTTCCAGGTAAACACCCCAGTTCCAGTCCTCTCACCGGAGCCTCTTCTCCGTCCTTGATGCAGGGCTTGTGTCGGGACCCTTATTGTTTGACTTACCATAATGCACCTCATTTGGGAGGAAGTAACTGTTCCACCTGTGTCCATGACCCCTCAAGTCTCAAGTCCAGTTTCCCCCTGGTCTACCCTTCGCACCACCTGCACTCCTTGCACTCTAGCGCCTTGTCTTCCAGCAGCACTCCCTCTCTCTCGCACCCGCTCTACACTTACGGTTTCATGCTCCCCAATGAACCATTGCCCCATGCCTGTAATTGGGTGTCCGTCGGAGGTCCCTGTGACAAGAGATTTGCCACTTCAGAGGAGCTCCTAGCCCATTTGCGTACCCACACGGCTTTACCTGGGATGGTGGAGAGTAAACTCTTGTCGGCGTACCCTTCATCAATTTCATCGACGGCCTCCTGCCATCTTCATCTCCCACCGCACAGCAGCCCAGGCTCTCTGCCCAGCTCCTTCTCTCTTCGAGGGTCCCCTGGCTTGGGCCTGGCCCGCTACCACCCCTATGGCAAATCCCACTTGCCTGGAGCACCTGGTCTTCCCATGCCATCCATACCCTCGTCTTCAGCGTACTACTCCCCATATGCTCTCTACAGTCAGAGACTGGGCTCAGCCTCAGCCCTTGGATACCCGTGATATCACAAATAGCAGTGACATTCACGGACTGCGGGAACCAGCTTGAACTCTCCGGAGCAAACCCGAAGATAGACTGCTCAGAGAGGAAGCTTCAGCAAGTCAGGGGGCATCATTCCAGATGGTCAGCCTGTCAGAAAAAAAACACCTGTTAGTTTCACAACTGCGACTGGTGGTGTCTGTAACACACACCGATTCAATAGACGTCATGCTATTCATGACACCAATAAGCAAACCTTGAAAATGATGAAATGATGTGTTTTCATCTCTCTTGATTTTGTTATTTGTATCCTTTTTTTTTTTCAGAAATGTGTCATCCAAAACTGAAATTCTGTATTTATTTTTGCCCCAAGCGCTTGCTTCAATCTGGGGGATTTTTTTTTTCCTTTCCAAAATAAACTGTTAATTGAAAATCAAGAATGGTTTAAGTATATTACCGTAATGACTATTTCACGCTCTAAAAATAAAAGTCTTGCACCATGATGGACTATGATGCTTTATTTTGGAGTATGTCTTTAACTCTCTTAAAGTTTTCTTTATTCATATCTGAATGCTTATTCAGATTCTGCATGTTAGTGAAAATTATTTTTATTTGTAAATAAGCAAAGATGTAATATTTTTTCAAGCCTATGCGTGGCGCATTAAATTGTGCTCACAAATGGTACAAATATAAGGTAACAGAGGTTAAATCTGTTCATGACTGTAATATTCAACCAACTTGGGAAAGTCTTATTTTATTAAATAAATGATACTTGATTGCATTTGACTTGTTTTCCCTCATTCTTCAGTATGTTTATTCACTATAAGACACTGTTGAGCACTCAGTCTTCATCGCACCTAACTCGGTCTATTCAAAATTCCAGTTGTTCTGTCTGGGGCTGTTTTTAATATTTCATGGCTCATATCAATTGACAGGGCAGTCCCAGAGAGGGCATCCTGGGTCACATGAGCCCTGTTAGCTCTCTACTGAAGACTTCAATCTCTCCCCCTTCTCCCTCCATCACCTACATTGATTTTGTTGTTATGAGTCAAGCTTTTAATTGCTGATTCCTGTTTGTGAGACCTCAAAACAGCCTTCTCAGCAGAGGGGATGGAGGGTTTGGGGTGGCCACTGGTTCACTGGGACTGCAATAATGACTTAAGGGAGGTGTCGACCCAGGATCACCTTCCACTCTGACAGATAGACCTGCAACACAAAGGCCATAGCTGACAAAGGGATGCAGTTATTCGAGAAATATTCATCAAAGTGCCGATGCCCCCTCTGGGGAAAATGGACTCCCTTATTGGACCTCGGGCATGGAGGCATCCACTCTGAATGAAAGTACCTTTTTGGTTTTGCTTTTCTGCGTGTCAGCAATACTGACACGATTCTTGTCAGGACACTAATTCAACAGGAAAGAACGAGTATATCTTCTATTCGAGTATTTGGGTGCTGATAATGGATCTGTGTCTCTACTCTATTTGGCTGACATGCTGTCGGTGGCACAGAGCAAAGAGTCTCCGCGGTGGCTATTGACCCCGACTCCCAGACTCCTCCACTCTTGCGGTTCATTAGCACTCCAGACAGGGAAAGGCAAGCACAGGTGTCACTTGACAGGACCATTAACAAAATGGATGACCCTCCCAAACCATATCCAGCCCTTGCCTCACCAGCAAGGTCACAGCGCCCTGATCACCAGTCTGGGTGGCTCTTTGGGACATTACACATTTTTTTTATTTGGAAAGTTAAGCAACCCATTCCATTTCAAAAGACAAGTCCATCTGCACTCTCTTCCAGCTTCTGGCTCTGATTTGATGGAATTCTAAATATGGTGATGGTAAACTAGTGCAAAAATATTACATTTAGTGCTGTTGCGCATTTTTTTTGTATTCCTTTTCCCAAGTTCTCATAGTGAAGATACTGTAAATACACTGGATTGTGTTGCCCCCTGTAGTTGTGTTGCAGAAGTACAAGGACACGTCGCATATTTGGGAATGCAGTAAAAACATGTACTGTAGATTATTATCTAGGTTTTAAGAAGGATTGTCACAAATTGTAGGTACATCTGACGAGGCTGAGCTGGCATGAGATGCTTTACAGCAGAGGTCACAGAGAGGGGAGAACTTTCAATCACGTCTGGAGGTGGAATTAATTTCACTGTTGCCGGTTTGCAGTCGTTCATCAAATGCCTCACTATTCTCCCTATTCCCTTGCTCATCAGTCTCCGCCATCTATCTCCCCCCACACACTCACTTGCAGCTGAGTCAACACCCACACACTCCATTTATGTTGCCTGTGTGGGGCTTGTGTGCTTGTGCAAGTATGTGTACTCAGCCTCGATCCTTTGTCCGCAAGCAGTTGACATATGAGGCAGGACTCAGCATTTCTGTTGTGTTTAATATCATAAAACACCACCCCTCACTTACAAAAACAAAATTACCTTTTTGACTGTTGTGACAGTGTCAGTGTAGTATAAGTTCTTGTTCCATTTCTGATCGAAAATGGATTTACAATCTTACAAACAACTGCCAGTTTAAGTATGTGAACACAATAGAATAACATAAGCAAATAATTAGCCTGCTTGTTATTCCCACTTTTTTGTTTCTTTTGGAAGACATTCTCTGAGACTGGCCGCCGCTAGGCCCCTGCTCAACCGCAATCCAAATCAGTGCAAGCTGAATAGAAAAGTGATGGATGTACAATACCATTCTCAATGTGCTTCACTTAATACGAAGCTGTGAGACTGAGGTTGCTAGACAGTAAAAAATAAAAATAAAAAGACGATCATGTCTAACACTTCACCAATGTTGAGAAAGCATCAGTGAAGGAAAAAAAAACCCACTTAACAAAAGAATTGTGTGCCATATCCATGTCCGTTTGCCCATCTGTATTTTTGCAGATCCGTTCCTGGTTAAATGATATGACATACTGTATCTCTGGTTGTTATGCATAGATAAATGAGACGAATTATCTAAATTCCTGTAGCCACATTTGCACCAAATTTAAATGTGTCTTCCTCTGGACAGTGCCACCCAACCACTAAATCTTCCTGTACATTGCCTAGCAACTAACAAAATATACCAAACTGCAAAAATCTCTCACCTTTCACACTTTCACTCTTGGCAAAGTAATAAATATATACCTCAATAACCTCTACCTGTTATAAAGGGTGAATGGTATCACCGCGGTACCAGAAAAAGATTGATCGTCAAAATCAAAGACGTAACTGTGACAGATGGTGATGGAGAGGACTAATATTTTCCCCCGGTGAGATGCCGAGACACTGCATAGTGCCACTGTGAGGTCTTGAGCAGCCAGTTGACAGCGCTGGTGATTAATGACGACAGGGTGTGGAGCTGCTCTTCAATTAGAGCCAGCTCTTACTCAACTCACCAATGCTGCTGACAGCCAGGATAGAGAGAGAGAGCGAGAGAGAGGGAGAGAGACAGACAACCCCTATGTTTCACTATTCGTGTCTCTGAAACAAAACATTAACCTCAACTCCATGACTACCACCTCTGTGTTTAACGTCAGGATCCAGCACAGAGCTTTTGGCATCAGACAGTGACCACAGTGTTAAAGTGGGCCAGATGGCATGAACACATCCCTCGTCAGGCTCTGTCACACAAAGTCTGTTCTGTCGTGACCAAACTCTTCCAACTGCCCTCTTACAGTCCCAACAGCCTTTTGTCCTGCTGTCTTGTCCATGTCTTGCACCAAATATGCAGCGGTACCTTGCCTGACAAGTTTGATTCACTCCATAACCAAGCAATTTGTTTGTGTTGTTTTTAATTCTAAAAAAAGGTACTGTCACATAATATACATGACAAGGGATATAAAAGACAAAAGATATCAAATATAAAAGAGAACGTAAAGAAATACACTGTATTTAATTACTGTCTGCTAGGTCACGACACCCGCGGCGGCTCCTCTTGTTGTCTGGTTGAGAGGGAAGAAATGTCATATGTGCTGTATGTTACGCATACAGCGCATTTGACAATAAAGTTGTACTTGACTTGACTTGACAACCATGGACTCTGAGCTCTGTACCCTGAACATTTAATGGGTGTGGCCAAGAAACATGGCTCGTTCGTGTCTGTGTGAGCATCTGGATGATGTGCAGTTTTGGCCGACTGTAGTTGCTGACAAGTGTTCTCATTTGTGTTTGACTGTTTATCCCGTACAATAAATGCCTAGAAGTGCATTGGCGACGGTGACTCTTTTTTTGTTTTTAAGGTAACAAGAGACAGGTTGTTGGAGGGCGGGATAGGAGGAAGGGAGAAATGATTCTGTATGTAGGCTATGCACTGGTTGGCATTATTATTTGTGTGTGGTTATGGCCAACAGTAATCCTTTTTATTGTCATGAAGTGGTTTGTTGCATTCTGCAACACTCCAATATGTCACACATAGGCTGATGTGAGTGCTGCCACGACGCCACCTAAACATTCCTTTGTGACAATACACGCAACAGTATGACCCATTCGGACTCAAATCCGAAAATTCTGGTTCAGTGTTCGTTTTTAACCGCAAATTCACTTCCCAATTCGAGTTGTCACCGATTCGCAAACGACCCTATATGTGCCCTATATACTGTATGTGTGTGTGTGTGTGTGTGTGTGCGCGCGCTTGGGAATATACAGTATACAGCCATGGAAATAAAAGTAAGAAACCATGATTGTTTTTTGCTGCTAAAGCCCATAATCGTGTGCTTTACTCTTGAATGTCAATCTGGAATGTTACAACAACAACAACAAAATCTGTACAGTTAATAAAGACTTGTTGATGAAAACATGTCGAACCTATCTGCAACAATATGTTTATCTCCCTTCCCACTCTCATGTGGAATCACTATTTGATCCTCCGAGATCACTTGATAAGCATTTAGCCTGTGTAAATAATGCCAAATATGCTTTGCTTCAACAAAGAAAACTCTGCTGTTGTGTTTGCTGCAAAATCCATTGATGTATAACACATTATATCTATTCCCGCTGATATACTCTAGGTTATAATATAGTGTACTGCTAACAGGGCACTCACATCTGGATTCCATTTGTCAAGAGATTGCAGCAACGATGTCACAAGTCTTCGGAAATGCGCGTACATGGGCAGGAAATGAGTGGAACTTCAAATTGTTTCTGATTCATGCTCTGACTGGTAATTTGGGTTTGACTTCTTTATACTTTATAGCTTTAGGTGTATTTTAATTCATCCCTGAATCGATATGGGGTGTCATTATGATCACAATCATCTTTTCTGCTGAACCAGAGGACAGGGCACACATGCCTTATAATTCAATGTTGGAGAATCTGATCAGTAGAGGAAAGCGTAAGGGAGGTGAGTTCCAGAGATTGAAATCGGACTTCTCCACATCTTCTGCTGAATCGATTTCTAGTAGTAATGAACTGTTACCTAATCACTAAAACCATGTGGCTTTTCTCTGACACACACAGGCAACTGACTGGTGGAAGTAAATGACCTCATATGTATTGTACTGTTTTGTGTTTGTGTGTATGTACTGTATATACCGTGTATATATATATATACAGGTATATATATATATATATATATATATAGAGAGAGAGAGAGAGAGAGAGAAGAGAAGGAGTCTATCCTCATGTAAGTGACCAATTATTACATAAACACATAAACAAGGTAGTTCTTTCGCTTTCAGCTCCATTTATTTTTCAGGCCGCAAAGACTCTCACTGTTAGTTTTATTACACTTTTCTATTTTCTTTCGTAATTTTTGTGAGAAAATATTGATCTTTGGCTTAGTTTATTTGATTCATTTTATTCTGTGTACAGTCACTGATTGTGTAGTGGGAAAGCGTGGGATTGGTTCCCAATCAGTGATGATGTGAATGTGGGTGTTCAGTGGATGGTTGTTCGTCTCCATCTATATGTGCCCTGTGACTGACTGGCGACCAGTTCAGGGTTTAGTCCGCCTTTTGCCCAAAGTCAGCTGGGATAGGCCCCAGGAACCCCCGCGACCCACTTCAGCATATGTGGTGTTTAAAATGGACAGATGGATAGTCTGTGTACTCAGATTAGATACGATTTATATCATACATTTGCTGTTTGAAACAACTGTTGCACATTAAAATGTTGGCGGTTGCTGTCCGTGATTCAGGGGCATCCATCTGATCTCTGTGTTTAATTTAGCAGAGTGACTCACTCGTACACACATTCACACTCAAGTTTATATTAGCAGAGGCCTTGTGGTTTCTGGAATAAGAGTGAGAATAAGTTCCAAAAGGCAGTGTGATTATTTTTCCTCGATTTGTGAACCCTTTTAGATGTCGCAAGACCCCTCCTCACCTTTATGGCCTCTTCCTTCAACTTTTCTTCCATCATTCTTTGTATATTACCCATAAGCCCCTCAAGTAATGATAGTACTTATGGTATGAAAAAAAAGGAAGGGAAACCTTCCCATATTGCAGTGGAAGCCAAGCAGAGGGCGGGAAGAGAAGAGAGCTGATTATCCAAATACAGTCATTAAAGGGGAAATGTGTTTTTTAAGCTGTCAAGATGATTAATGGGCGAGAGCAAATCCTCACAAATGCTCTTGTTTAGTCTAACTGGCAGACACGATCCTGCCCATTGATTTATGGCAGGCCTGCTGTGTGAGACCACAGTGAGGTTAGAGGGTGTGAGTTTTTGAGTGTGTACCTCATGGTGTGTGCGTGCGCACATTTGAGTGTGCATACATCACCCTTGATTGTATGCATATGTGTGGCTGCTTGTGCTGAAGCGAAATTGGGGGTTTGTGTGCTCATGCATATGTTAGCATATACAGTACTGTGCAAAAGTCTTAGGGCACGACTAGCTTTGCTTTTGATATGGCCCTTTTTCACGACAGTCAGTATCATATGACTATCACGACACAGCAGTTTTCAAGAAATGAATACAAAACCAATGTACACAAAATTATGTCTAGAAATCGTGCAGTCAATTGCATTCCAGTAATTAGTTGTATATTTTAATCCATTTTGGCGATAATCTGGATGACGGTGCTTTTTTTTGTTTGTTTGTTTGTTTGTTTAAAGGAAAGTAAATATGGGACTATCTGAGCAATTTAACTCCTGTAACAATATAGGCACCCCGTTTGCCATGAAGTAGACTGCCAGCAAACAGGTATGCTAAAATAAACCTGTAAACACATTGCTCTATGAATTGTTTCCCTTTTTATCAATTATTTAAACTTGTTGGAGGTCAGCGCATGATCCTACATTTGGGGGCAACATCATTGCTACTTGCAAATGTGCATGATCAAAAGATGACACGATTAACTGTAGCTAGTTAGTACAAGCTAAACTGTTAATGTTTACGTGTTTTTTTTTCAAGATGGCCCCCAAGTAGGCAGCCTTCGGCAAGTGCTCTTCAAGTGCCTTGCTCTTTTGTTCTTTGTTGTTGTTTTTGTCTTTTGCTTTGTCACATGGTGTTTGTTGTTTCGTCGTGTGGACCTGATGTGGACTGTTTTCAGCGTTTTTTGGCCACGACATTCGTCAAAGGAGAAGAATCTGTGGTTGTGCCTTCTCGGCAGCATGCCTGTACCAGCACAGATTTTGATTGGGAGGAATGTCGGCGCCATTGACTGTCGTTGCTGGACAACCCCGGGGTGCTTGTGTTTTTTGCGCCTGTAATGGGCAGCATTTTTTTCACAGCCCCGTTTTGTTCAGTGGAGATGTCGGCGCTGTTGGACAGTCTGCGTTGGGGCGGCTGGATGGATGGCAGCTGAAGTTGAGGATGAGGAGAGAGGAGCGCCGACGTGTATTTGGAACTGAGAGTCACCGCTTGGAATTGGAATGGATTTAGATGGGACAGGAGAAGTGAACCAATCTCTTTTTTTCGTCAATGGATGCTACAGCTTCTTGTTGACTTTGAAATTTAGCTTGTAGCCGACATGTGCACATTTTGAGCATGACGTCTCTGATCCATAGGTGAAAGGACACTTTGATTCGCTCCTCTTTCATCTCAAACTGCTTAAAGCGTATGAGGGAAACGTTGTTAGGATTGTACGACTGTCGGTGTTTTATGTTATGTATTTATTATTTTACTTTATGTTAACCGTTTTGTTAAGCTCTTTGTTACAGCTGCAGCTGTTGTGAAAGCGCTATATAAATCAGCATGGTTTGGATTGGATTGTGTGTAAACTGGGCAAACTCTGCTTGTATTTTCATGCTTTCCAGTTAATCACTTGGGTGATACTTGTTCAACTTATTCAAAAGATATTTTGTAGTGATGTTACGAGACCTGCCAAGGCTTTGAAGCATATCGAGTAATGAAGGGGGCATATCCACAAAGTGTGTGTAGTGGCTTGCTTTGCTTAAGGGAGGAGTCGAAAATCATGATGCCCAAAGCTTCGCTGGCTGTTGTGAGCGATTCTGGAAATGCTTCAGAATTATACAACATAAGTGTGTGTAATGTGTGCGTGTGAGTGTATGTGTGTATGTATGTGTGTGTGTGGGAGGAGGGGGGCTATGAGTCAGATGAGTAAATGCATTTTGTTGTCTTTGTTTTAAAATGGCAATTTTCACCATTAATTTTACTCAATGGCAGGTGTTTGTGCTCCAAGGAAAGTGAGTACATCACCTCGCCAAGAGCTCAGGGTATGATGCGCCACAATTCGAATAAATGAATAAATACATCCATAAATAAATAAAACTATTGTAGTTGTTGGGAGGAAGGGGATACTTGTTCTGTGTGGCATGATGCACGTAAGGTTTGGCAGGAAAAATTGAGGATACAGCTTCATGCGACTCACACCCACAAGAAGCCGAACATCCCTTGCTTCACTTTCATTCCATGTTTACATTCCAGGCTACAGGAAAGTGCATCTTAATCAGGGGTTGTTGTGTGTGTCTTCCAAACCGTGGACATTTAAACAACTTTTCACTTGAGAAATCACATTGCAGTAATGTTTGTTCCTGTTTTGGTTGTGCGAATAGCATTTAGTCCTCTTTTTGGTCGTAAGTACATGGTGTCCCCCAAACTAAATCTAAAACATGTAAAAGAATCATGTTTGCAGCAAGAACTTTTTCACAACAGGGGACTTTTCACTGTAGCAAATTTTATCTAAGATATAAACACACACACACAAACACAAAACTATATGTGGACTATTTTTATTCCGATAGTGCATAAATAAGAGCACACACTTATTTGACACTTCATATAGCCAGTGTAGAAAGAAAAAAAACGGGAAAGAAATTGTGAAATTTACGATCAGCATTCACTTTCACTTACATCAATTTCTTGCATAATGTATTTTACTTTGCTTCCTCCATCTTTCTTTTTTATTTTTTTATTTTTATCCTGTCTTCAAGCATTAAAGCTTTTCTTAAGTCCTTGGTCTGCAAAGGTCTGTTTTAGCAATGCAACGTTCGTGTTGCGTCTGAAACTAACAAGAACAAATACTTCCTGTACTACTGCGCATGTGTAAACCAGTGTGGTGATTGTTGTTGCTGTTTCCGAGTTAAGCACAGTAAGCAGTTGCGGTGGCTGTGGCAGGCTGAGGTTGGATTAGACTTTTGCGGAAGGCTTGTTTTCGTTGTAGTGAACCACATTGTGAGGCAAGGGTGGAGAAAAAGGATTTTCTTTGTAGGGGGATGCAGAAAAGAGGGAATGGCTCTTATGCATGAAGATTTTTTCACACAAGGGGGTATTTTCACACATGTAGGTTTCGTTGTGAGTTTCACTGTATTATTTTGTCATGGCGGTACAGTAGTCGACTGGTGAGCACATCGGCCTCACAGTGCAGAAGTGCAGGGTTCGATTCCGGCCCGGGCCTTCCTGTGTGGAATTTGCATGTTTTCCCTGTGCATGGGTGGGTTTTCTCCGGGTACTCTCGTTTCCTTCCACATTCCAAAAACATGCATGGTAGGCTGATTGAACACTCAAAATTGCCCCTAAGTGTGCGTGTGAGCTCGTATGGTTGTTCGTCTCTGTTCGCCATGCGATTGGCTGGCATCCGGTTCAGGGTGTCCCCCGCCTACTGCTCGAAGACAGCTGGGATAGGCTCCAGCATGCCCCTCGACCCTTGTGAGGCTAAACGGATCACAAAAAGATGGATGGATGGATTAAACTAGATGTCGCTGTTAAAGAGGTGACCAGACGGGAGCTTTTGATGTGAACCGTTATTTTAAAAATCTTTCGCTTATGGAGGTCCCCGCGAGCGTCGAGGTATATTGCACGCAGACCCTATCCACCTTATTCCTGTGGGTTCTCGTGGAGATAGAATTATGTGTGCAACTTCCAGGAAGAGACTCTGGGGAAAATATTTGCTCTTTGTTACAAAGAGTTTCATTCCACGGAGCGATTTATTTGAAAGTTTTTGTCATCCTTTTTTCGAAATGATTATAAGCCCCCACTGCAGTGAAAAATGTCTTGCACAACTTTGGAACTTGTTGCGCTGTTGGCGGTTGTGCTATATATAGTTTAATATCAATGTATATTTAAAGCTACGTATGGTTGTAAGAAACAGCAATGAATAAATTGAAGGAGAGAATAAATCGGCATGCGTTACCTTTTTAATGTAGCCCAAAGAGAGTCTGTAAAAATGACCTTGGCCTTTTAATTATGTCTCTTTTGATTGTAAGCTATAACGTTTATGTTTCATATACTTTTATTATGCTTAGCAGATTTCAACTGGACACGATGGGCCGCACCACATACTCGAAGAAATAGAGCCACCACACAGTATGCATCAAGGGAGAGGTGGAGTTATGCTGGCGCACATGAGCTTACGCACATGACATTTTGGCTCTCCATGTAAGATGCACACAACTCGATCCATGCATTATGTATCATATTCATAGTTCTTCTCAGAAAGAAAGTTTCTCATCCGAAGAAGGTTAAGTAGAAATATTTCAAGGCAGAGAAGTCCGATCTAGTCAAGCTCTCCTTGGCTGGGTTCAGATGGATGGCTAGCAGCTGTTGGCCCTCCAGTCTACTCCCTCAGCAAGACCATTAGGCCTATCTGTCTGTAATTTCCTCATTCTTCCTCAGTTCCCGCTGAAGCCCACTGCGATCACATTCCCACACCCCCACAGCTCAGCACTACACTGTATTGTAAATACACTACAGCTACATTCAGCCTCAACAGACCAGAGCACATTCGAAGGAACAATATCCCCGTCCACCCACAAACAGAACAGTTTTTGAAGGTTGCACTGGAACCCGAATCATCGACACTGTGGGGCGGTGGCCCATAATCTCACGTGTGATTGCGTGACATATTTTCCCATCAACATACTGTATGTCTGTCATCCATGCACCTTCCTGCCAGGTTAAGACTGGACAATTATGGAAAAAATTATAGTCCCGATTATTTTGATTGTGGTTGAATTCACAATTAATAATGACAAAAATCACAAAAAATAAAATTATAATCGACTTCAAAACGTAGCATTTATGCAACTACTAAAACTCAACTACTCAAAACTACTGTAGGCTCATTTCCAGTCATCCCATCTTTTAGTAGTAAGTAGTAGTAAAGTGTAACACTTTGGAATTCGCTGCATATTTTGACCCTCCATCCATCCATTTTCTACCGCTTATTGGGTCGCGGGGACAATAGCTTTTGCAGGGAAGCCCAGACTTCCCTCTCCCCATCTCTTTCCGGGGGATCCCGAGGCGTTCCCAGGCAAACTGGGAGACATAGTCTCTCCAGCGTGTCCTGGGTCATCCCCAGGACCTCCTACCGGTGGGACATGCTCGGAACACCTCACCATGGAGGGGTCTAGGAAGCATCCTAATCAGATGCCCAAGCCACCTCATCTGGCTCCTCTCGACGTAAATGAGAAGCGGCTCGACTCTGAGCCCCTCCCGGATGGCCGAGCTTCTCACCTTATATCGAAGGGAGAGCCCAGACACCCTGCGGACAAAACTCATTTTGTATCCGGGATCTCATTCTTTCTGTCACGACCCATAGCTCATGAACATAGGTGAGGGTTGAAACGGAGATCGACCGGCATGTTTTAGCTACGTTGTTTAAATGCTGAAAGACAACCAATCACATTTTTTGTGTGGGACAAGTGATCTATTAGTTTTATCATCCCAAAGATTTATTTCGATCAGAGCAGTAAACTTTTTTTTTCATGAAAGAACATAATTTCAGCGATTCTGGGGAGAAAATCAATGTTGTGATGTACAGTGAATAACCATTTAAGGTGGGGACTGTTATCTCCAGGTATTCCGGTTTCCTCCCACATCCCCAGAACATGCATGGCAGGTTAATGAATCACTCTAAATTGTCCCTCGGTCTGACTGTGAGTGTGAATGGTTGTTCATCTATGTGTGCCCTGTGATTGGCTGGCAACCAGTTCGGGGTGTCCCCCGCCTACTGCTCAATGACGGGTGGGATGGGCTCGTGGGGATAAGCGGATTGGAAAATGGATGGATGGATGAATGTATGTGATGTAAACACGTCAGCTTTTCCATTCCGCAAGGTGGCTTCAAATTTTAATATATTTACTTTTTTTTTTAACTTATTTATTTCATTGGTAAAGTGCACATTAATCAACACATGAATAAAGAGGGTAAATGCCTCGGACTTAGCATAAATGCTAACTTTCAGCCGTAGTCCTAAGGCAGGTACTTAACATAAAACATAACATAAACAGTTAACATAAACCAACAAAATAATATAACACAACACGTAACATAAAACACGGACAGTCATGCAATGCTAGCCACTTTTCCTGCAGACGCTTTATTGTTTGAAGCAGTTCTAGATGTTTGAGTACTCAAACCCCCAAGTGGCCGTCACCATCAACGTGAAAGTCAATTCTGATGTAATATTTTGGTATTTTTACCTGCATAAACAGGCCTCAAATTTGGAGTAGCTGAAATGTAGTCTTAGTTTGGTGCCTTCCACCATTTTGTTACTGATTTATTCCTTTATTTTTTTGGGGATTTTTCAACAATGCAAATTTCCCCAGTGTGGGACAAATAAAGGTTATCTTATCTTATTGTTGTATATTGTTGATAATTTTCACATTTTGGCAGATTTGAACCCTTTCTGGGGCCGCGGTTACTTCAGTGCACAGCTTATCATGTTATCAGGTTACAGGGTGCATGAAAGGGTTCATCTCTGTTAGTTGCTCCATGTACAGCACTTTGTATGCAGCGAAGGCTGTTTGAAAGTGCTGTATAAATACAGTTGAGTTGAGTTGAGTTAAGAGTTATGTCTGGTAATATTTTGGAGAAAATCCTAATGCAGACAAATCTGCAAACAGTCATACTTAGTACTGTACTGGTATTATAGTGTACACACCAGGTCAGTTGGCAATATGACTATAATTAAACACCACTTCCATACCTCATGTATGCACAAATGGTTTTAATCATATCCATGGGACAGTGAAGGTTAGCTTGTTGAAAGGAGCTGTTGATTTTAAATGATGTATTGTTTGATTAACTTCATAATCATTGTGGATGTTGCTCTCCTATTTGCCTTTCAACACAATGTGGAAGGCCGTACTCTGTCCTGAATTAGCATAGTAGCTAACATTTTAAAACCATGACAATCTGGAACCCGTGTTACATTGTAATGCCAACGCTGATTGTTTCATTCTTGTTTACGTGACTGTAGGGTACCATTCAAATCAGTTTTGCCAATGAAATCCATCATTTGTTGTACCTCAGCTGACCCCGAGTGTGAGAGCCAGATGGGTCCAATCGGGGCAAGTCACTAAAAAGCTGCACTGGAGGGCAGGGGCGTTCCCACACATTTCTCCCAAAAGCAAAATTGAAGGCATGTTAACCAGCTCTGAACTCATTGTTAGTATTTATATCATATATGTACACACCTCACACCTATGTGTTTGTAGGCACATTTTAAACATGCTAGTTTGGTTCATTCCTGCTTCCTGCTCAATTCCTAAACCTCCAATCGTTTGAATGTGTGTGCGCGTGTGCACGTGTGTGTGTGTGTGTGTGTGCACGTGTGTGTGTGTGTGTGTGTGTGCACGTGTGTGTGTGTGTGTGTGTGTGTGTGTGTGTGTGTGTGTGTGTGCGTGTGCGTGTGTGTGTGTCAAAGTGTGATGATTGATGGCCCACACTCTTCAGCTTCCTTCCTTTCTGGTCCAGTTGTGTCACACACATCAACACACGTTGCTATAATGGATGGCGGCAGACAGCGTTAGCAGCTCCTGCTCAGGCTCAGGCAAGCAAACGGACCGTAACTTCCTCCACATGCGAATAAAATCATACAGTCACAACCAGAAACCACACAGACACTTTGCATTTCAATCATCTTTCAATAATCTTTTTCATTATGACCTTGAAATGGAGTGCTCATACCACTGCTGTTCTTGTTCTGCCTCAAAGTCAGGCATCCACTCGTTTATTAATAGTGTAGCAGCTTTTTTTGCAAGAACACATGGACTGTTTTGTATTAAGGTTTATACATTAAATTCAACCAGTCGACAACTGGTCTGTATTACTTTTGCATTATTTTTTAAAACCAAAGGTTGACTAAGCGCAATACATGAGACAGTGAAATGCTTAGTTTTTTTGTTGGCTGGCTATGTCTTGTCATGTGCAGGGCTCACTAATTATAACAAAATTCACCGTAATGGTGAGTGGTATTTTTAAATATTTGTTTGCATTTGTTTCTATGCTAGTCCATTGAAAGATGTCTTTCAGTAAAACCGGTCCATGTGATACAAAAAAAAATGTGAGGGGTCGCTGTATTGTGCTGAAAAAAAAGACATCATTGACTTTGAGTCGAGCTTCATCACATTGATGTTAACTACAAAAGATTCAACACGCCACTAGATATCAAACAGAAATATAAACTATATACCGGTAGGATATGGGACAGACAAAAAAAAAAAAACAAGCTTAGGTGTGTTCAACTAAGCAGCATCCTGAGCTTCCTCCTGTCAAGCTGCAATGATCTGAATGAGACTGAGAAGGAAAGACATAAAAAGCAAATGTGGGGAGTAGTACCAACAAAGAAAGAGAAAGGAGTGGGAGGATAAATAGAAAGAGAAAGAGAGCACAGTGGAAAAAGAGGGAAGAAAAGAGAGCAGCAGAGAGCCAGAGTGCAAGCAAGTCCTGCATGTGTGTAAGTTCCCAGCCCTGTCAGGGCCTTGTCAGCCTGTGATTTATGGCACCGAGACTGGGAGCAGTCTTCGCTGCCAGCTCAGTATTGTTACAACTGACAGCTAATGAGGCCAGACTGGCTTTCAAGCACAGCACTTAACAGAGGCCTCCATCTTCTCCACTCACCAGTGTTCTCTACACTCTCTTTCTCTCCTCCATTTATTTCTTCTTCCAGGGTGGCGGCATGCAGCGTGCGGAGCTACAACAATGCTTCCGGGGGTACAAGGAGAAACTTGTCAGGCAGCCTTAGATATATGAGCGGCACTGTGTAATTGCCATATTCTCTCTCTCTTCTGTGGGCTATGAACCAGAGGCTCAGCACAAAAATAAATGAGGACGAGGTCATGATTTAAACAAAGGAATAGATGAACACATTTGTGGCAGATAAAGCCTATCTACTCTTTGACCTCTCATCTCATTGTTGGGAGCATCATCTTTGCAATGATTTCCTGAACGTTCCAGTATTCATCAGTCCTGGTCTGGTCTGCATGGTACCCCTTTGCTATAATCACTAGCAGTCTCTGACAGAGCCACCCTCCCTCTCACCATCCTCCCTCAGCCCTTAGTTTCATGTCACTCGTGATTAATGGCACTAGGGCCCCGGCGTGGCTTACGCTGCCAGTTCCACCGATGTTCCCTTGATACTTAATGAACTCTGACAAACTTCTTTTCCCTTGCTCTGTTGTTCCCTTTCTCTACCCCAATCTCTCCAACCTGTTTAAAATGCAAAGCACAGGGCCATGGGCACACCTTGGGGTTAGCTCTGCTTCTCTGTGAATTTCTCAATGTCAAAAAGTAAGACGCCATTGCCATTTTAAGTCAAGGCCTTAAGGATTGCAGGGATAAATACATAAAGTCCTTTTTTTAATAGAAACAAGGCAAACCTGCCCTTTCTTTTCTGTAAATCAGAACCTTCGCTTGGTTGCTTATTTGATTCAGGTGTTACAGCAAACACTATGTCAGTGAAATTTGGAATTAATACATCGGCTGGGCAAAGCACTATGCAGTACATTTGTCATTGTTGTGACTCCTTTGGCTGAGCCCCATGACACAATATTGTCCAGCCTTTGTCACCATCTGCTGTTTTTAGTGGGTAAAGCATTTACTCCGTATGCTAAAAAGAACATTGTCAACCTGTGAGGTTCTGATAATTTCGGTATACGGGTACACTATATAGTACTACTACAGTAGTGATGGTATATTATTATTATTATTATTATTATTATTATTATTATTATGACGAGGCTATAGTTGTTTTTTCTTATCATTTAACCAAAGAGACTGCAATAGCTATCAATGCGATATGTCGATATCAACTAGTTCATACAGATCATTGAATCATTATAAATGACTGTCAAGAATATCAGACAACCAACTTTACACGAATTATACAAATATTATTGTGACGTATTTAGATGATCCATATTTAGCCATTCCGTCCACATACTAACAATCAACATCTCAAAAGTAAAAACTCGTATGTATGTATGTATGTATGTATATACAGTAGGTATGTATGTATATATATGTACGGATATTTGTGAAATGTATTCATCTAATTTGTAAATGTTTTGTTTTTTTCCACTAGAGGCCGGTAGCGTTCATAATAGTCCGTTTGAATCATATGAAGAAGATGTTAGCAGGTGTTTGTGACCTCCTCTCGTGTTTAGCATTGAATTGGGCCAAATAGAAGGTAAGAACTTCATCGAAAGGTACACTTGAAAGATGCATACCGTAACGATAAGTGCAGCAACTGCGATCTCAATGTCAACTCATTTTAAAGACCTTCTTTGGAGTTGTTTTGCTACTTGGAGCGCTAGTCAAGCTCAATAAGCATTTGGCTACAATTCTGATCTAATGTTGACGTAAAAGACAAGGCTGTGACCGCAAGATAACTCTCAGACATGCACTATTATGCTCAACAACGTCTATTTAAATAACGCCATCCGCGCTTTTTAGTAAATCAACTTTAACTGAACGCAACTCCTGCTATAGCTCGGATATACGAATCCCATCAATTGTTTTCGAGATTTTTAGTTGTATCTTTGATCACTCATGTGTATCCCGTTTAACCGCGTCATTTCCCTGCGGGAACACGTTAAAATCACTTGGCAGAACGGTGCGAGCTAAAACTTTGTGTGATGCAGGTTCATCTTATCTTCAAATGTATTTTATGTGCATAGTTCTATGGTTACGTGGAGCCACTAAATCGAGCTGTGGTGCGTTCTATTTGACAACGCTGCCACGCAGGAGTTTGATGTTTTTGTTCAAACACAGGTGGAAATTTAAATGTGCCGTTTTTTTAAACCACTGACTAATGGCACCAATCACCAACAGAGACCGTTCAACAAACATGCACAATCACCACAGCCAGAATTAATCATTAGCATCTTCAGAGTGATTCCCCTGAATTGTAGAGTATGCTTTCAAATATATTTGATCACCCTGGGTTTTCACAGTTGAGGCTCAATCCTCTTTGAGGTTGACAAGGTTATTGAGTCCCGACTAATGGCAGGATTAGCCTTAGCTGAGTGCAGATAAACAGTCACCATGGAGCCAGTATATGTGCCGCTGTTCGTTGCCTCATGTGTTGCTGAGTGAATGCAGGTCAGAAAGTCTATTTTGGAGGCGGGAGTGATTGTTTTCTCCTTATTTTGAACATCACACTTGAACTAGTCATTCATGAATTAATACATGCTGTTTGTCTATTTTGCTTTCCAGGATGGCACAGTGGGGTGCCATATTCTCAATTATTGTTGCTCTTACTGGAGCAGCACTTTTAGCTTCTATGCACAAGATCGATGAAGGTCACACAGGAGTGTACTACAGGTGAGTGTGCAGGGCTTTCGGCTGTTCTATGTCTGCAAAGCAGTTAACCTGCTTATCTGTAAAACAGCCATCTGCTTCAAATCTGTTTGCTAAAGACATCTTAAACATCTTTAGTAAGGCATGTTGCAAATGCCCAACTGTGATATGGCTTTGACAGTTTTCAGGGATGGACTTTTGAATAAAGATGCTTCAGCTTGCACTTTGCACAGTTCGCCTGGCACCTATCACGGGCTACTATACTATGTACTATGGTGGAAACAAATCCTCAAATAATCCGGGTACCTCGCAAAATGCTCTAGGCATTTTTTCTGACTCAGGTACCCACTCATTTACGTGCACACTGCCAAGAGGAATTCAAGCTAACCACAGTAACAATTGTATGACAGTAACCCCCGCTAACCCAGTAAAAAGGCCAACTTTAAAGTAAACCTTACCTTACCAAATAATAAATGGACGTCAATGCATAGGTACGTTTGGACTGTTTGCCATCATAAACTCTTGCTAACAAGTTCAACAACACAATGAAATATCGTTCAACCACTTAAAAAAACAACAACTTGATCACACTGACACTGTATTGCACTTAGCGGTGACTCCAGCGCTAGCAGTGTTCAAGTGCTCTATATAAGGTGGTGAGAGCTGTCAGATTACTATTCAAAGGCAGTAGATGTGAATGACTCTGCACACTTTGATGCTCACAGCCTGATAGAGTTGCCATTCCAACTGATCACCTTTTAACAAAGCAGGCTAACTGAAGTGTGTTGTTTGACCCTCACAAGGGTCGCGGGGTTGCTGGAGCCTGTCCCAGTTGTCCTCCGGCAGTAGGCGGGGGACACCCTCAATCGGTTGCCAGCCAATCGCAGGCACACAGAGACGAACAACCATCCACACTCACACCTAGGGACAATTGAGTGTTCAGTCAGCCTGCCATGCATGTTTTTGGAATGCAGGAGGAAACCAGAGTGCCCGGAGAAAACCCACGCAGGCACAGGAAGAACATGCACACTCCACACTGGGAGGTTGATACGCTAACCACTCGACAAATATTACAATTGAAAATCAAGACAGTATCACTTTTGGACTTTCCTCACTTGCAATGCATGTGTACCTTCAGGCCAACCAAGCACAAAACACTTTTTTAGGGCTGGCAACAGGCTGTAAAATAAAAATGTCAACAATTTTTTTTCCCAATTGTCCTTAATTAGCAATTTAAGTTGATTTCCGTATGACATTGTCTCGGTGATGTCTGTAGCAACAATTTTTGATGGCAATTAAACCAGTCAATAGTCTGGAACATGCGAGTCGGACGTTGACGCTGTAACATGCGGCTGGGAACAACTTCAAAAATAAAAGCATGCCTCGGCATTGATGTCCATATTTTGTTTGGTAATTTAAGGTTTACTTTGAAGTTGGCCTTCTCACTTTACCGTAACAATGTTGAAAAAGAAAAGTTAAGAAAAAGTTACTTATTGGAAGGTACTGCACTTACTTGCACTGAGATGTAGTAAATGATGCTGATATCTTGCTGCCTTTTGAGGCATATTTTTCCTTGCAAAATTGCTTCAAAGTCAAAAATAGTTCAAGCACTAAAGGCACTGGGTTTTTGTGGTTCCACTGTCCCGGTTCATCACAATTGAAAAACATGTTTGTTTTATAATCCCTCGCTAGGATTCCTGAAATGAATGTGTTTGCAAAACAGGGGAGGAGCTCTCTTGACCACCACGAGTGGACCTGGTTTCCATCTCATGCTTCCATTCATCACCTCCTACAAGTCTGTTCAGGTGATTCAAGTAAATGTGTGCTTCAAAAATGTTATATATTGTACCACAGTCCAAAAAACAACACTTCAAATTGTCAATGGAAAAATTCTGATTCCAAGCAAAACTGACCATATTTTTGGACTATAAGTCACACTTTTTTTCCACAGTTTTGACAGCTCAAAACAGGTTAATTGGATGGACGGACGGATGGAATGCATTTAAAATTTTTGATAGACTGTCATGTCTATGTAAATCCCATTTTTGTATCGCGTGAAAATAACATCCTATAGTTGCACTGCCCCCCTTGTCTCATTAGTGTACACTAGACTGCTATGAAAAGTGATCTTTATTAAAAAAAAATTTAAGACGGAAAAGTTGCAAGAATGAAAACTGTAAAGTCCTCTTTGACACAGCGCATAAGTGATCAAAATGAAATGCGGTTTAGCAGCCGTGATACGCTTTACCAAGTTGCCAACCCAGAGGTATTGCGTTTAACCGCTTTGAGTTGCAGCTACGTGTTGCAACTTGACACGCTCTTGACACTTTTCCAGTGGCAAAAGCAGAGACTGTGTGAGTTGAGCATTATGATTTGAAGGCTGTATGGATGGCACGAAATAAACCAATACGCAAACAAGCTTTCTATGGATTAGGATTTGCCTCCTTATTGTGGCCGACGAATATCTAATGTGATGTCAAACTGTGTCATTGATGGGAGGTCCTGAGACGTTACAGAAATGGAATTCATGCCCATGATCGGTGTACGTAAACTTGCATGTAGAGCTGTCTGTCTGGACCAGTTGGTTCCCTACACGTGGTCGATGTAATTTCGTTAATGTGTGCCGATATGTCCGAAAATAATGCATTGTTCTTGTCCTGTAGACGACGTTGCAGACAGATGAGGTGAAAAATGTTCCTTGTGGCACGAGGTAGGGGGTTCTCTTTTGTTATACAGTCAACAGTATCGAATTGATGTGTTTCACTAGTGTTGCATGACACCAAGTATTCAAGAGGCTATTAAACTGTGTCAATAAAATGCACTGGCATCATTCTCGGAGGAAAGAAAGGTTCGCTCAAAAGTCATAAAAACTCCTTTCAGTGGTGGGGTGATGATCTACTTTGATCGCATAGAAGTTGTGAACTACCTTGTTCCCTCAGCAGGTAAGCAATGAAACAACTCTTTGATTCCTCCGAAAGTCAGCATGTTACGTGTTTGATGTCATGTTGCTTTCCCTCGACAGTGTTTGACATCGTGAAGAATTTCACTGCGGATTACGACAAAGCCTTAATATACAACAAGGTTCACCACGAACTCAACCAGTTCTGCAGTGTTCACTCCCTGCAGGAGGTCTACATCGGCCTGTTTGGTTGGTACAAAAAGTGACAAGACTCCAATAACAACTCTTGCTTTAACTCATTCACTCCCAAAGACGTTTTTAAACGTCTTTTCAGACTTGGTCTAGAATTGGCTTATACTGAATGAGTTAATAGAACATGTCAGAACAAGTAGCATGACTGCACCAAAAACGGCCCTTATTGTTAAAAAGAGGAAATGGACACATTTACGCCGACACTCTCTGATATTTTAAGAAGGCTTCACGCTTTGGTCCACGTACCGGTAGTCTACGTTGTTGCTGCTGCGTGGTACTGGTTTGTGAAATCATATTCTCACCTGCACATCCACAATCTCCTCTTCAGACCAAATCGACGAAAACCTGAAACTAACATTGCAAGAAGATCTAACAACCATGGCGCCAGGTCTCATCATTCAGGTACAGTGAAAATGGCCACCAGAAAAGCATGATGACCCAAACACACATGTCATGTTTTTGTTTGTATTCATTTATCTATCTTTGTATTGTCACAATCTACACTGCCGATCAAAATCCGTTGCTGAATTTACCCTAATGGGGATTTCCAATTTCATTGTTTTTTTTTCCTAGACTATGGAAACTGTCTTCCCATTATTAGTTTTGTTTTGCAGGACGCTGATGATTATTGAATAAGGCCATTATGTAACAAGTTGAGCAACGCTATAAAAGGTGCAGCTTATTGTATTGAAAGGGAACACCAATTTGATGACGTCATTGTGTCTCTTGGAGCTTGTGGAATTTCAGAGGCCTTGGGGAAATAGAATCATTCTGACTTCCTGTGCGCTTCATTATAGTATAATAGTCTCATTTCAACACAATCACTGATCAACACATGAAGCTGTGTCCCGACGTTACGTTAGAATAATTCTTTTTGCCTGTCATGTTGTATTCATCCTTCAGAGCATTACAGTATGATTGTGAAATATTTTGGAACTTCGTTACCTATACACAAAAAATTTTTTGTGTAGTTCTCAAATGAGCACCAGAGGTTGTTGTTTGCTGGTCTTTTATTTTTTCACCAACCCACCAATCTCATGAATGAACTTCAAGAATAATGGCACGTCTGGGCAAGGTTTATTCTTCACATGCGTGGATAGACCATTTCCATTTTTATTTCCTAATTTGATCTTAGTTTTACTGTTTGGTGCTTTCTACCATCTTTGTTACTGATTTATTGCTTTATTGTTGTATATATGTTAGTTGCTCCATGTACAGCACTTTGTATGCAGCGATGGCTGTTTGAAAGTGCTCTATGAATACAGTTGAGTTGAGAATTACCACCACATACTGTATATCAGGGCTACAAAATGGCAGCTTATTAAAACAATAAAATTTATTGTTTTATTAAAAGACACAATTAAGTTGCATGGCCTATTCAAAAAATGGAATGAATGTTCCACCACCCACTGGAAGGTTGGGATCCTGTGATGAGCTAGTTGAGCTCAATTCTCTGGGGCAGCAGTCCAGTGCCCAATGTGTTTTTGCACCACAGGTTACTTGCGCATAAGCACAAATTTTGATGTACTGACTCGCCAATGGTCTCTTGCGACATGTTCATCCGGGTGTCTCATGGCGATTGGAGCCATGAGCGGGGAACTAATGTTTGACTATCATTTGAACCCCTTACAAGTTTCATGTCCACTTCGTACAACATTGCATTCGCGTCACTGTCATTTAAAAACCGAAAGGCATTTAGAGTTAGCTTACACAACCACTGCAAAGTCCTTTACTATCCCCACAGGATCAGTCATCAGCATTTTTTTAATTTTTTGAAGGGAAGTGGTGGAGTTGAATAAAGAAAGCCCCTAAAACCCCATAGATAAACACACATTTCATTACTGAGTGTTACACTTTGCCTTGGGTTTTATTACTCTGGGCCTGAAGTTTTCTATAAATAACCAGATTCGGTTGAAATAACAATTGCTGCGCTTTCTGCGAAGCCAGTAATCTTGTCACATTGAGGATCTTGAGCTCCTACATCTGGATTCCTGGACATCTGACTTTGCTTACTGGGGTGAACACTTTTTGGGCTTGAAGAGCTAACCCATCTTTTCTGTCTGGTTTTGTATGTGTCCTCCATAGGCAGTGCGTGTTACAAAGCCCAACATTCCAGAGAGTATCCGCAGAAACTACGAGCTCATGTAAGTTTTCTTTTGTTTACTTTGTGAACAAGGAACATTCCCTCGACCCTTGACGTTTTTTTTGACCCTCTCCTAAACAGATGTTCTTGTCGCTCGCAAATCTTCCGGCGACCTAACTACATTGTTCGTGTCAGTCTTTGAACAGGTTATTTTGACTTGAGCAATCACCAACGTGTGCTCTATTACAGCAACTGTAAAATGCGTGCCTCAACCCTCACACAACCCTCCACTGAGAAAGGCAACATCATTGCCAACTTGGTAACTTGCTTTGTTTGGGTGTTCAGACCCCTCACACACCTCGTTGTCCAAAAAGTGACAAGCAACAATTTTAGTAACTTTTCCTGGTGTTTGGAGATTATTTTTTTTTACTTTCAATTTTCACAATCAACAAAATATAACATTCCACAACTGAGAAAACAAAACAAACAAAACAGTCCCCTCACACAGATGAATAACAAATGTTGCACACCATGACAAAAATACAGATATCAGAGCTCAAATGGTCCCTGACACATCCTCCTGCTTCAACAGAATAAATAGAGGCCAGATAGGGCATCGCTTCTTTCCATCCAAAAGCAAAAACATCCATTGTAATTCGAAGCCTTGCGGTCATCTGTTCCAAAACCTGTCTCAGTCTCTGTCTCCACTGTCTTATCGTCGGTGTAGTCGCAGTCCTTCAGTTCAGAGCATTTTCTTGGCAATCATGAATAGAATATCTCCAAGCAAGTAAATCACAGGCATCAAAGGAACATTTACCTTCACAATATTTTCGATTTCTACCATAACACTTTTCCCTAATGCAGGGGTGTCTAAACTCATTTTTGTAGCGGGCCACATTATAGTTACGGTTTCCCCGAGCGGGCCATCATGACCTTGAATTTTGTGAAACCGTAGAAATGTTTGATCATCTCCACATATTACATATTCAGCGCACAACAAATTGGTGGATAGCTAGTTTAGAAATCGGAAGTTAAGAATAATGGTTAGTTCAGCCATTGGTGACCTTAATGTATATAAGTGCGTAAGCAGATAATGATTGCAATATCTCTATGTAATGATGGATTACATTTGACTATTTGAAATGTTGGTTCAGACTTTAGCAAGCATCATGGAAAAGTTGACATGCTTGATTTGCTCTCACGGGCCGCACAAAATGATGTGGCGGGCCAGATCTGGTCCCCCGGCCTTGAGTTTGACACCGGTGCCCTAATGTTTCGATTTTTGGACAGTCCCAAAAGATGTGTACGGAATCACCAATCCCTCCACGGTTCCTCAAGCAGCTACCACTCAAGGGTGGCCTTACAAACAAAGCAATCTTAAACGGATTGTCAAAACACCTCATTTTTCATTTCCAATCAAATTCCCTCCACACCTCATCTTGAATGACAGCATTCGGGTCCAATTCCCACTTTCCTGGATATTTACTTTATTTAGTCAAGTATCATAAGAGATCCTTCTATATAATTTGAGGAAGGTTTTTCTTATTTGGAGCCCTTGTCTCTACCCCAGAAATGAAATGCCGTATTTTCCGCACGATAAGGAGCACCTAAAAGCAATCAATTTTCTCAAGAGCCAACAGTGTGCCGTATAATCCAATGCGCCTCCTATAATGACCACTATTTTGATTTCTTGGACGTAGTATTTTAAATGTTCTTAATTATAGTTGCAGCGCTTGTGAAAGCGCTATATGAATAAAGCTGGATTGTATTCCCTTTAGCGTCGCTCCATCTAGTGGATGCATAATGCAACTGCAGCCACAATTGTAACTTCTATGCGCCTTATAATGCGATACGTCTTATATATGGATCAATATTCAGATTTATTGGACGTGGTATTTTAAATGTTCCGTAAAGCACTTTTTTACAACTGCTATGGTTGGAAAAGCCCTATATAAATAAACCTGTTTTGTATTCCGTAGTGGATGCATATTGCAACTGCAGCCACGATTGCAGCTTCGATTCTAAGTGCCTTGTAATGCGGTGCACCCTATATATGAAAACTGTTTTAAAATAGGCCATTCATTGAAGGTGCGCTTTATACTCCGAAACACCTTATAGTGCGGGAAATACGGTACTCTTTCACTTTGTTTGGGTTTCTACTGACTCTCGCTCTCTCTCTCTCTATGACTCATAAGATAGTGTCTTATTTGGAGGTATCTGGATAGATCATTTGACTCAAGTCCAAATTGCTGTCTTAGTTGTGCCTTCAAATATCTGGTTTATTATGGTAAGCCCGCTAATGGCCCATTTTTGGAATCTGGCATCCCACGATGACGGGGAGGAATTCTGCGTTGCCCATAATCAGCACACATGTTGAGATTGTTTCTGGGCCCCCTAGTCTTTTCTTTACGGTTGCCCCCACTTTAGGAGTATGTTTCATCCATTCATTCTCAGTTTTGATCCGACTGACCGATTTAATATCCATAAAAGGCAGTACATCGGATGATGTCTCTTTTCTTGCGTTTTGCTCTATTTTAAGCCACCCGGTTTAGTCATTTTAGTAAACCAAGGCACTATTGCAATCAATCGTGCAGGCCAATAATAATGTTTTAGGTCCGTTAAACCATCATCTCCCTGATTCTTTGCCATAGTCAAGATGTGAAGTCATATTCTAGGTCTTTTATTCTGCCAAATAAATTTAGAAATTAAATTATTCAGCGTCTTAGAAAAGGAGACTGGTACTCTTATGGGTAAAGACAAATAAAAAGAGTCTAGGGAGAACTTTTGGGGGGGGGGGGGGGGTTACTGTCTCTACTCTGCCAAATAAAGGAAGAGGTTGTATAGTTAAGATAGTTGGCCTTGAACAATTGCAGAGGATGGCGAGTGAATTCCCAAATGGCGAAATCATTGTTTAGAGCAGCGAAATGAAAGTTCCGGATTAAATTTTACTGGCCAATTTCCTGTAATCATCATCGCCTCCGATTTATTTGAATTAATTTTGTATCCCGAGATTGCCCCGAATTCATCAAGGCACTTCATGAGTGCTGGCACAGATTAAAATGGATGTTTCATGAGAATGAAAATATCGGTTGCAAAAAAGTGTCATTTTGAGAACTGACCCTCTCTCAGCTGTTATCCCCAAAGACGTTTTTCGTTTTGCCGTATAGCCTCTGCCCGAGGTTCGATACTCATTGCGAAAAGGATCAGTGACCATGAACCCTCACTTTTGATTTCGGGTCTTTGTGAAGCAGCTCAATCCAGTCAAATCTTTTTCCAAAGCCCATTTTTCAGAAGAAAGTGTCGGTCTACCCCGTCAAATTCCTTTTCTGCATCAAGGTTGAGAAGCGTTAAAGATGGCATCTTTTGCTTCCATTGATTATATATTTAAGACTCTCCGTATATTATTTGTTCTCTGGCGCCCCATCATAAATCCTGTTTGATCCGCTTCGGTGAACTTTATGTATTTTTGTATTCTGGCTGCTATGATTGATGTCAATATCTTAGAATCAACACACGGGAAACTTATGTGATGATGACTGGGACATTGCAGGGGCTCCTTCCCTTCTTTATGCTGGATCGGCAGATCTCCTGACTTCAAAGCGTAATCGTACACTTTACACAACAAGGGTGTGTGAGGTGACTTGTAAAAAATTCTATTCTCTTCCAAAGCCATCTGTTCCTGGTGATTTCTTTCTTTTTCTTTTTTTTTTATGTAGTTATTGCTTCTTTAACTCATTCACTCCCAAAGACGTTTTTAAACGTCTTTACAGACTTGGTCCAGAATTGGCCAGTCCTGAATGTGTTAATCTCACCTTTGCTAATTGGCTCTGCTAATTTTGTTGCTTCCTTTATTCGTTATACTAGTCATTTTCAGGGGATTCCAAAATCTGTTATCATCATCTTTCTGAGATTCTTGAGGCACGCTTTAAAACAGTTCATCATATTTTGCAAATGTCTGAGATATGTCTTTTGGGTGTATTCTAATCTGTTTTCTGGGTGTTTTTGTGGGCTCTCCAATTAGATTGCTCCTTCCGATTGTACCATCGACTGACTTTATTTCCCATTTTGTCGTATTTTCTACTTAGAAACCTCAGGGCCCCGTCAGCTTTAGCAACGTCTCATCCAGTTTCAGGCTGGCCTCTTTCAACGTTTTAAGTATCTCTTCTTTATTTCTTGTATGTTCCCTCGAATTGTTCAATGTCATTCTCCAATTCAAGTTGTCTAACTAGCCTCAGTTTCTTGAGTCGGGATCCCAGAGATAACATTTTTCCTTTCATTGTAGCCTTTCCACTGTAGTAACCGCTGGGCCGCCTATGTGGAGTTTGCATGTTCTCCCCGGACCCGCGTGGGTTTTCTCCGGGTACTCGGGTTTCCTCCCACATTCCAAAAACATGCATGGCAGGCTGATTGAACACTCTAACTTGTCCCTAGGTGTGAGTGTGAGCGTGGATGGTTGTTCGTCTGTGTGTGCCCTGCAATTGGCTGGCAACCGGTTCAGGGTGTCCCCCGCCTACTGCCCGAAGACGGCTGAGATAGGCTCCAGCATCCCCCCTGCGATCCTTGTGAGGATAAGCAGATCGGAAAATGAATCAATGATTGTAGCCTTTCCTGCATCCCTTAACACTGGAGGAGAGACGGTATCATTGTCAATTGTAGCAATGTACTCATTTCGTGATGATCGCATTTCCTTTTTCATTTGTGCATCTCTTAAGAAAGAAATTAGGTCTCCAGTATTTAACGGTACTGTCAGCTCCTCCATTAATTCTTATGGTAATTGTCGAAAATTGTAATTGATCCAATCGTACTGCTTCTTACCCTATGTATGTGGGGTTTTGGAATTTAAAAAAATAGTTTATTCTTGAATAACTTCCATGCACTTTTGACATGAATATGAAAACTATCTCTTGGAAGGAAAAGTCATCCACTAAACTCAACTCTCCCATGACGTTTAATAAAGCTTTTGACATTCTAGATGGGGGGGGTTTTGACATCGTAAGGACTCGTCACATTATCACAGTCCAGTAGCAGTGGCTTTCAACAAACTCACGGCAGAGCATGTATTAACTTTCAGTTGAGGTTTATATATCATTCTCTCAAAGCAGATATTTTCCTCTGGCGTCAGTGTGTCATTTCCATCAGCTGGGGAAGCAGAGAAAAGCAGCTGAACAAAAATTGATCCGCCCTGTCATTATTTTTATGTGCATATGTTCACCTGCTTGGCAAAAACAGCAAATACTTTGGAAAGTGAACAAATCAAAACCCGCAAGAAGGCTTATCTCGATCCCCCCGCCCCCCGACATTGGAGTGGGTTTGTTTTGTTCAACCCATTCACTGTAATGCTTTGCGGCAGAAAGATGTCGCATGCGCATTCCATTAAGTTTAATAATGTGTGCAGATGATTTTTATGTACTGTATAAATTAACTGGATTAGTCATCGCCGTTGTCTTTCTTTGTTCAATCATTCATGACGCTCAGATCTTTGCAAAAGGGGTTGGGAAGGTGATGCAATACAGGCTTTTGCGTTTGTGAGGTTAAAGGCTTGTTTATACAGCCGGGGGCTTGACATGAGTAATCGACTCATTGTAATCAATGATTGCCTCATAAATTCTTGATTATTATTTGGAATGCTTTGAAATTAGCAATTGATTGCAAGTGCGCAACAATATGTGATCGTCGTATAAGGTACCAACTTGAACAAAGTGGTATTGAGTCGTCCCTTGATTTGTTCCCACACTGGCTATGCAGCGAAGTGTTTGAAATTTTGCAGTCTGGCGATCAGAAGTTGCTCTGTAATCCGGAAGTCGACGGGAAGTTCACTTTTATTTGAATACCAAGTTGAAAGGTTTGATAATCAAACACCGTACCCACACAATTAAAATATAGCAACGCTTTCCTTGAAGGTAATGAAAATTCATTGGTGTGTCTGCTGTGCGATTTTCATCTTACCTGTAAAACAAGCCGTAATGAAATCACCTGCAACTGCGAGGAAGCACACAGAAAGCCAGACAACTGACCTGGACCAGGAATTTCAATTATTTGTTTGATTTGAATGGATCAGACCAAAAAGTTGACATTCAAGAATTTAGGAGTCGGGCAACGGTGACGTGGCTTCGAGTATAAGATAAGATCTCCTTTATTTTTCCCACACTGGGGAAATTTACAGTCTACAGCAGCAAAATTGGGGGGTAGAAAGAAGAAAAAACAAAGTGTTTGCATTCACAAAAATAAATGTTTGTTTCAAAGTACACAGTTCAATTAAGTGCAATATAAGTATGACCTCATACGTCTATTTGCATGTGTTGTGTCGGGATGAGTGAACACATGCGCACAGTCTTGAGAACGACAGTGAGGAATTATTACTGGCTATTTCCGTTTCAAATTGGGACAGCAGTTACAGGCCTGCTTAAATTCTGCAACATTTTCCATTGTTGACATGGACAATCACTGTCAATTCGGTTTGCTACCATTTCAGGATTTTTAGGGCCGTCATTAGTGTCCAGATTAGTCGTTGACATACGTTACTCGCAAAACGTTACGGATATTTGGCTTTTGAAGGAAATTTCTGGATAAAGCTAAAATGCACCGGTGAACTTAATCGGACCTTCTCTACGTTTGAACGTGCTTGTCCAGCTGTTTGATATTATGGTGCGTTTGCACAAATTGCTGTTCTTTAACAAAGGCCTAAATAACAAAAGTCACAGCGGGTGTCTGGTTTCTGTATCGATCAATAAATTTGATGGTACAATTAGAATCGGTATGTCCCTCGTCCTCTTCATCCTGCCGGTCACATTTTCATATTGCGAGACAAAAATGGAAATCTCGCAATTTGGCAACAGTGCCTCACTATCAGCATGTTCTCAATTTTAACAGAGACTGGAAGAAGCACCGAAAGGCGCAGCAGTTGTGGCATTCTTGGAAATGTCTCTGGCTCAAACACCTGGAAATCTTTTGGACCGACCTGCTTAAGCTCAACATTTGTCATGAGGATTATAAATATTCATATTTCATGTTGTGCGATGTTGGTGGATGACGGCCTCGGTAGACACAAATTCACAATTGCACTTGAGGGATTTTGTAGCCTACGACGTTCAAGGTTGTGCGATTTTCCCCACAGGGAGAGCGAGAAGACCAAGCTGCTGATCTCCCAGCAGACGCAGAAGGTTGTGGAAAAAGAGGCCGAGACAGAAAGGATCAAAGCTGTGATTGGTACGCATGCGATTACACTGAGCACAAATAATGTGACGAATGGAGGATTTCAGTGGAAAAGACTGACATTTGATGCTTTTGTCTCTCAGAGGCTGAAAAAATGGCCCAAGTGGCAGAGATCAAGTTTGGACAAAAAGTCATGGAAAAGGAAACTGAGAAAAAGATCTCAGAAATTGAAGGTGTGTATGTTTCGGAATTATTAGGAATGTACAGTAGATATATTTGTTTGTGCAACGGAAGGTATTTGGCAAGTCCCGGCAGGATCGGCTCAGCTGCGATAAGGATAATGATGAATATCATCCGAATGTGTGTGGGTGAGCCATTACAACAGTCGTGGGTATTGTTCACACCGAGTCACTGATACAGGTTGGGGCTTTCACCCGCCTCTGCCTTCTTTTTCCGCTGTGCCAAATGCGCAGTTTCTTTGGAAGGTGTGATTAGTTTCGCAATCCGCCTGAATTAAAAACAAAGAAAACCACTTTTGATGAGGAGGCACATGAATACAGTCATCGAACTGGGGGATTCCTCGTTGGCCACTTGCCTGCAATGTAACTCCAACAAGAAGACAACTTTCTACTTTGCCAACTTCCTTCCATTCGGCGCTCTTTTTAGATGAGGCCTTCCTGGCACAACAGAGGGCCAGAGCAGATGCCGAGTTCTACACTGCGCTGAAAGCAGCAGAGGCCAACAAGGTGAGAGAAAAAGAAGCTAAGTCGCACAATAACACACCTTGAGGTGAGCAAGTCTCCTGCCAAAACTCTCTCAAAGAATAGACGCGTAGCTTGGGGGAGAAATAAATAATCATGCCAGCGCCTGCTTTGGTAGTTAATAGAACTCAGCTGCAAGAAAAACCAGAGAAACGGAAAGTGTTTTTTCCCCAGGGCTTTCCACTCTGTAGTCACTTGGTGATTTGATTTATTTATTTTTTAAGTTTCTGAATTCCCACCTAACTAAACAAACCACACCAAGGGTGAAACCAAACTCAAGTTTTCGGGTTTGCCATTTTCATTGCATTTCCCCTCTTGCAGCTGAAGTTAACACCTGAATATCTGCAGCTGATGAAGTACAAGGCCATCGCCGCCAATAGCAAAATCTACTTTGGGAACGACATACCCCACATGTTCATGGACTCCACTGGCAGCTCACTCAAGGCCACCGCTGCCCTGGATCTTGCGCGAGAGCAAATCTTGGATGTGGAATAGCGAGGAAGGTATATCGCGACCTAGAGGACAACCCAGTTAGGGGGCGCTGGACTTGATGCTGGAGGGCAATGACTCAAAACTGTGGCGGGCAATTTTACCCTCCAGCCCAAAGACACGCTGACGACCAGGGTCCTTTAAAAAAAAAAAAAAAAAAAAACTAGGTATGTAAAATATCAGAATGGGGCACTTTCAGGGCATACATGGCATAATTGCTGGTGCAAATGTTTTAAGAGGTGGGGGGGGGGGGTTATTCCTGCACATTAAGTGCACTCAGTTTATTTAGCAAACAAAGAACACCGCTCCATGACTCTGCAGTAAGCACTTGTGAATCCTCGCAACATGACAAAAATATTTCCCACCGCTTTTAACCCGGTCCCAACAAATATGACTTCTTCTTGTCAGTTTTGTAATGCTCTTGTAAAATGACAAATTAGGTGATGGGTTGAGGAACGTATACAGTCACGTTCCATGTCAACTAAAGATATTGCAAATCCAAACTTTCAAGTGCAGTAGATTTTTTGGGCTGGGGGTTCTCCTCTTCCATCCATCCATCCATTTTCCGAACCGCTTGATCCTCACTAGGGTCGCGGGGGGGTGCTGGAGCCTATCCCAGCCGTCTCCGGGCAGTAGGCGGGGGACACCCTGAATCAGTTGCCAGCCAATCGCAGGGCACACAGAGACGAACAACCATCCACGCCCACACTCACACCTAGGGACAATTTAGAGCGTCCAATCAGCCTGCCATGCATGTTTTTGGAATGTGGGAGGAAACCGGAGCACCCGGAGAAAACCCACGCAGGCCCGGGGAGAACATGCAAACTCCACACAGGGAGGCCGGAGCTGGAATCGAACCCGGTACCTCTGCACTGTGAAGCCGACGTGCTAACCACTGGACTACCGGGCCGCCCCGGGTTCTCCTCTTATTTTTAATTAAAACTGCCTCCACATTTAATTCTTCACCAATTTCATTCAAGCAGAGAGATTACACTGGTTTCACGTGTTAAGTTTCTCCGTCTCATTTCGCAGCGAGTAGCATCTACTGATCATTGCTCATGCGTCATCAAGTCGATCAGACCCGATGTATGCCATCTTTTAATCTCCGAGACCTCACTCGAACTTGACATTTGCTGGTTTCACAGCACAACCATTTTGAACTGGCCATCATCACTGGCATCTTTTGTTCCTTTTTGGGGTTTTTTTACACTTCCGGCGGGTGCGTATAGCGTACTGTGTGTAAACCTCATCTTTCATATTGATTGCGACATCCACCATTCGTTTTACATGTCGTGTATCATTGAGACACTTGAAGTATGTTTGAGCAGAGCGATGCATTTTTCGAGACGGACATGAGGCTTCTGGCACCGGCAGACATAAAGAGTTTGTTCCCGTCCAAACAAAATATTTTAATGATGAAGCGTGACTTGGAATTGGAAGGCCTTTAACTCAAAACTTGAGTTCAGTTGATGGAATGGTGTTTGTGGGTCGTTTTATACATTGCAAATTTTGATCAGGGTGAAAGTTCAATATGAGGGCATGTGTGTTCCAGTTCAACAGATATTGAAATACTTGGAACTTTTTGTGTTATCCGAGCTACTGTCAAATTTGTTTAGTTCAGAAGTACAGTATTTAGAAAATGACGAGAGGTTTATAGATACCATCTACTCACAAAATGTTGACTTGCAAGTGTTTGAAAAAAGTGACACAAATAAATAGCAATCTTTTCTTTTTGAAATCTATTCAAATTTGCACTCTGACTACAAGTCAAGTCTGTATCCCAACCACATCACCAGAAACTGAGAAACTTTGGCGGGTGGGGGCGGGTGCGCCTCTGTCCTCTGCCTTCACTTTCATGTTCTGTAAGTGAAAATAATGAGATGAGATCAGTCGGAATCAGACTTGATCATGGAAGAATATTCCATATCCATTTTCTGCATGATCAGTAAGTTTGAAGCATTGGCTGACTGTGAGCAGAGACGCAACTCGTGGTTTGTGTTACTTCTGTTAGTAGTCGCATGATCAATGAATACCAGTAAGACCATTCCGACCAACCAATATGGACCTTTATAACAGCGCCCCAACACCGGCTCTCCCACTTTTGACAAATAGTGCAGATTTGGATCAGGAACTGTTCATTTCTTTCTCCATATTTTCTCTCTCCGTGATTTTGTCACACATTTTTCTTGGTTACATCGATCCAAAGAATCTGATGGCCCGAACATTGTAAGCTTTTTGAGACGTTTTCTTGCCACGTCGAATCTGGCTTCCTTCTTCTTGTTCACACTCTTGCATTCATAGAGGCATCATTTGATTCTCGATTTATTTTCTTTTCTTTTTAAATGATGACATGACCTCCTCCAGAGTATTCCTGACTTCTAATGAAGTTGTGTAGACTTGTAGAAGACATTCTGCAATCATCTACCTCAGTGATCTACCTCTGTGGTCTTTGAGGCCTCTTGATGCCGATAAGAGCTCCATTTAACAAAAATAAAATAAAATATGCACCAAACGGTTGATTTTGATACAATGAAGGTTTTAGCTATTTTCCTCCTCTGTATGCACTTCTTACAGCTGAATGATCATAGTAATCAATACCTGACATTAGCTGCAGACTTATTTCTTTTCGTTCTTTTAAAGTTACAAGAAAATGGCTGCACTTTGCCAATTTACCTCTTGTGAGTCACTTGTCCAGATTTTATTGAGCCCCTGAAAATGAATTTGCTCCGCATAAAATGGCTACGATTAATTGTGTGAATGCTGTTAACGTAATTCTGAATTTATTCTCACCATTCCACCTTCAATATATTCCAAATCTTGACGCCATGTTATTTTTTATTTTTCAAATGTCAAAATTTTTATTTTTCCACAATATTTGTCATTCCACATTTTTCAATATCATTCCATAGCTTTTGATATTATTCCACGTTTTTCATCACCAAAGTGCACATTTCCACCTACCGGCAACCTGCATATCCTTTCACGTTTCATGAATCATTCCATTCCATTTAATCTTATTGTATAGCATTCCGCGTATTTTAATATCATTCCACACCATTCCATATTTTTATGATAAGAAAAGATAAAACTTTTATTCGTCTCACAATGGAGAAATTCCCAATTTTCCCATGCAGCATTTACACACACTTTCTCAAGAAACTGCAAAACGTAGCTAAAAGTAGACTCGCGTTCTGTGAAATCTGTTTTTATTTCTTCAAATCCAACATGGTACCTAAATGTAAAATCCAAAGCTCTGTCATTGTCTAAATACTCATGGACCTTACTGAAACTTCAGGGTGAGGGTATAGAATCACCTATGATACGAGACGTGTTTGAAGTCGTCGTATTTCCGGAAACTTGATGTGATTTAATTTGCAGAGCATATCTGGTATCACAGTGAGTAGATACGAGCAATTGAGGACAATTGGAGCGTGGCCCATTGCAACTGCTGTTGTCGTAACTCATTGTACTGTATGTTACTGCCTCCGTTCTCTGGTGGTGGTCCAAAATGTCAAAAAAGTTGCCGTTTGTATTTAATGGGAAGCTAAAAGCAAGGTGAAGGTTTATACACTGAATTCAAATGAAAATATCCTGTGACAATAAAAGTTTAAAAAAAAAACCCTGTATTGTCCCGACTGAATTGCATAAACTATTATTGTCCTGCTGAGATCTATCTCAATGTGGTGCCCTTGGGCACAAGGTATCCCCCAAGAACCACATGAGTAGCCTGCGGGCCTGTGCCTACCGGTGCGGGGGGGCATTGTGATTTTCTAGGAATGGTGTAGAAGTGATTAAAATGTGAACACTGCGAGAGAGTTGTAAAGGTGCTGCCGATATATGTTTCCTAATTATTGTGATGATTCATTGCCATCTAAAATGTCTTCTCATACATGAATGTCATGAATTAACATAAAATGGTAAAGGGATGTTTTACGATTTTTTTTGCAATTTTAAGCAGTAAAAAAATGTCATAATTTGTCATCAGGAATGTGACGGCTATACTTTTCATGTCGAAGTAACACCTTTTTCAAAATGCCGCTTGATGTAGACCAGGGGTGTCAAACTCATTTCATATTGTGGGCCGCATACGGCCTCGGTCGATGTCAAGTGGGTCAGACCATTAAAATTATACCATACTCTGCTATAAATAACCAAAATATGTCTTTCCTTTGTTTTGATATAGCGACGCACAAGTACATGAGGAAAATGTTGAAATGTACCTACATTTCATTTACCTAACATTTCATAAAACACCTTGGATTTCCTTCGACAAATGTGTAATTTAATTTTATCATTCACATATATGCAGTGCAACTGATCCCACTGATTGTACAAAGGCACAAAACTTGAACAATTAGTATTTAAAAATATAGTCATGCATTTTAAGATTAAACAAGATTTATAAAGAAAGGATTTTTTAAACCATTTACACATGTGCATATGAAATCTAAATGTAACCCCCACCTACACTTTACAAACGAAAGAGAAAACAATGACTAGCGGTTAATACATGAATTGCATCTTAATAAAAATATTCATTTTGTGTCTTTTATGCTTTTTTCCATTTTTAAATTATCCCGCGGGCCTGATCGAACCCCCTTGGGGGCCGGTTCCGGCCCGCGGGCCGTATGTTTGACACCCATGATGTAGACTGAAAACATCACAGTTGCGCTGGGCTCGGGTATTGAATCATCTCAGCTCACCGGTTTCCTGAGTTTGGTCACCTGACGTATGTACCCTGAGTCGTGATTGATCGTGACCCGAGCAACTGTGGTGTCATTGTCAGTTGACAGCAAGTGGCAAAGTGGCCAACCCCTGAGATGGGTAAAAGCGAGTGGATTTTACGGCTTAATTCATATTCCACAAACGCAATTATTGAGAATATATACCTTGTTTCGACTAGCATGGCCGCATAGTACAAACTATTGTCCATAATATTTTCTGATTTGACTTCACCCTTTAAAGGCTCAATTATTAGGGACACCGTTTATTCTCATCATGAGAATAATTTTAAATAATCAGGTTTTCACTGCATGAAATCTTTGAAGTAGGTCTAGTACCTCCATAAAGAAAATCGGCATGCTCAAACTGTTCTCAAATGTGTTTCTTGAGTCACAACATTCGAACCATCTGTCCGAGTTGTATTGTCATGGGTCTTTTTAGAATGTGGCAACGTGGTGCCCCTCCTCCAACGACGCGGGCTGGAACATACGTTAGGAAGGGGCGCAGCATCCCCCCCCCCCCCCCCCCCCCTCCTTTCGGTGGAAAGTGATGTTGGGAAACGGGAAACACAATGTACTGCCGAAAGGGATACTCATCCTGGATCTTGACTGAAGAAGGCGTGGTATGGGCTGACTACTGTGACAAAGCAAATGCGTTCACCTCGAAGTGAAAGTCACTCGGAGTACTTATTAGGAGATCACGGGCAAGGATGTAGATACACAACGCCAGCCCGTGATGAGCGCACCTTTCACGCAGCGTGGAGAGTCATCTGGGCCGATGCTCCAAAGCCTGTGGAACTACGTGAGGAGTGAACACGACACTGTTCTACTCTCCCCTTACCTGCCCGTCTTGTGCGCTTTCCTGACCCACGTCACCTTTTGCGCACCTTTCCTTCTGCTGGACCTCCTGGCCCCAGTCAGTCAGCGGGTCCGCGCGTGGAAGATCTCCGCGAAGCAGCCGCCGCCGCCGCCTCTGCGCGCTTGGTTGAAGTGTCTGGGGAAAATCGCGGTCCGATACCTGACCGTCTTGCTGCCCGCCAGCGCACTCCTCCAGCTATCGAGGAGACCCTCTCAACTCCCCGAAATGTCTCCAAGCAGCTGGCAGCTTTTTACCGACGTTTTTGTCTGCTTTCTGCTTTTCGACGCGCTCTTTTTCTTTTGGCACCTCTGCTTGCACAGGTGAGCAAAAATCACTCCCGACCGTCTGTTCGTCCTCACATCCATCCTGCCACAGATGAGTGCAGGATTTATGGATATAAACAGACGTAATGTTGTTGTTAGCATCTGCATATCTGTAACTGAAATGTGAAATGCAGGATTTGTTGCATATGGGATGCGGTTTGTAAAGCAGCCCATGCGGAAAATAACGGCTACGTTTTCGGCATATTTAGCGTCAGTGATTAAAAACTGATGAGGAATTTTGAGTAACTGTTTTGCACAGGTTCTCCCCGGGCCTGCGTGGGTTTTCTCCGGGTACTCCGGTTTCCTCCCACATTCCAAAAACATGCGTGGCAGGCTGATTGAACACTCTAAATTGTCCCTAGGTGTGAGTGTGAGCGTGGATGGTTGTTCGTCTCTGTGTGCCCTGCGATTGGATGGCAACCGATTCAGGGTGTCCCCCGCCTACTGCCCGGAGACGGCTGGGATAGGCTCCAGCACCCCCCGCGACCCTAGTGAGGATCAAGCGGTTCGGAAGATGAATGAATGAATGTTTTGCACAGTTGACAACAGCTATTTTTCATTTTAAATGTTTGCTAGTTACTCATTTAATTTTTAATCTGTGCACGTGTCTTCTCTCTCTCACACACACACACACACATATATATATATATACACACACACACACTCTCTCTCGCTAACAAAAAGGTTGGGATATTTGGCTTTCAGGTGAAATAATGGAAAATGTAAAAGGTTCACACTACAGTGATGTATCATGAAAGTAGGAGATTTAAGTAGAATGATGCATTCCTCATCTCAAACAATTGGAACAAAAGTTAACATTAGTGGGTACACCAAAACAAAAAAAAAACTGCAAAGGTCTCAACAACATGTCATGTGCCCTTGAGCTTCAATTACATCTTGATGAAGACGTCTCATGCTATTCAATTGGAGACTTTTTGTCTGATGAGGTATGGCATCCCATTCTTCTTGAAGGGCAGCCCTCGGGTCATTAAAGGTCCTGGAGTGCAGAATTTTGAGCCTCTGCACGGCAACTCAGCTGATCCCAGAGGTTTTCAATAGGATTCATGTCTGGAGAAATTGCAGGCCATTCCATTTGAGGTACGCCAGTGTGCAACAGACGTTCCCTGATGGTGCAACCTCAATGAGCTGGAACATTGTCATCCATCAAGATGAAATTAGGCCCATGTTGTTCAGGTTGGGGCACAATCAGCTGGATTTATAATGTTATTCCGGTAGCATGGGCTTGTCACTGTACCATTCACAAAGTGTCGGGCAGTTCTGTACCGACTGGACTACACCTTGGTGGTGGCCATAATTTCTGCTCAAGGTGAATCAACTTTCATCAGAGAACAGCGCCGAGGCCCACTGCTCCCTCGTCCAGCATAAATGCTCCCTGGCCCATGTAAAACGATGACACTGTGGTCAAGTACCCTTGCAGGTCATCTAGCACGCTGACCACGCTGATGTAAACGGTTTCGAATGATGTGACGTGACACAAACGTGCCTGGAGTTGAGTGGCATTCATCATCCGGTTTCTCAGGGCATTGTTCACAAAGTAGCAGTCATCAGCATGGGATGTGACCAAAGACTGTCCACTTCGACATCTTTCTGTGACTCTTCCAGTCTCTCTGTACCTCTGTTGCAACCTACTGATGACATCCTGTGACGCACTAAGCTCAGTGGCCACGTCCGTCTGAGAACGTCCTGTTTGAAGCATCACATTGGCAAGGTGCTGTTGATCCATTGTGAGGTGTCGTCTTGGTTTCAAGATGTGAACAGCCTGATGAGGACGACTGTTTAATACACCAGCTCCGATTGAACCAGGACATTTATCGGTCGATTCAAGGATCAAACACCTCTTGTGAATTTTGCCGTTAAGCTCCTCGTTTGAGAGCAGCAACCTGCGCAAAAAGTCCTGGAACATTTCTCAGTTGGACACAAGCATACAAAAGCCTTGTTGAGAAGGTCACCAGGAAAGGCTTGAATGCATTTTGGGCTCATCCTGAAATTTTACCTAAAAGCCAAATATTCCTAACTTTTTATTTACCATACTTTGCCATATATACAATTTCATATGTACCTGTGGATTAAATAGTGACGGTTGTGGTAAACATTTTTGTGAGCGAAGCACACCGCACGCCCGGTCCAGTCACTTGAATGAGAGGTTTCCAAGCCTCCAAAAGGAGGGCGAGGAGTTTCCCGCGAAACCTTATGGCGGCCTCCCCTCCGATGATGACGACCTCCAGCCACAGCCTCAATGGTCAGAGATGTCAGCTTGGTGCGGCCGCCGGAGGGCTTCAGATACCGGAAGGGTGACGCCAAGGAGCCGCCAGCAATTCAGAGGCAGCCAAGTGAATGAGAGCAAGCTCTTTATTCAAATTCATCTCTTTTGAGTGGACATGCCGAGCTGCGTGCCGCACGCTAAAATTCTTACCACAAACTTCACTATTTAATCCATTGGTACATGTGAATGTGGTTAAGTATTGTTGTAAAACAACCGTTTTTTGTGGGTGTGTGGGGGGGGGGGGGGGGGGGGTATGTGTTACAATTTGCAATGTCACCACATCGTGCAACTGTGACTTATATTTTGGATTGCCGCAAAAGTTGTGGCTGATGCCACTTATGAAATCTTGTGGCAGAACCCTGCACACAGCAAGTATGCAGTGGAGGCTCACACAGTTCAATTGATCCCACCCAAGCCCTTTGGAGCCTTTTAAAATGCAACAGGAGGCACGCCTTTCTGGAACCTCGAAAGAAAACTTCTCATGTAATTCCGCTTAACTTTGAACGGTTCTTGTAAAAAAAAAAATATTTAAAAAAAAGCTGTTTGTGAAGTTTTGCGATCGCTGTGTCGTGGTGACTCACATTGCAATCTTTCGCAGTTTGTCGTGTCCCGAAGCAAACTAGGCAGATTTGTTTGTGTTGACATCTTGTGAACATATAATCTGCTTCCTATTTTGCATAAATTACACCGTTTTCTTGACTTAATTTGCTCCTGGCTTCTGTCCAGGGCCTGCTTGCTCCTCTTCTCTGATGACGAAGTACAGTCTTTTCGTGTTGCAGCTGCTTTTGAGCAGAATCTTTGCCATCTAGTGTTGAGAACTGTTATTACAACTTTTAACTGCTCAGCTCCGGTCAACATTTTTATTTTCAAAATCGTTGGGCACTCCAAGTGTGGGTGTAAGCCGCCAGTAGTTTCCCATCCTTGATCTGTAATTACACAGTGCAAATGGCGAAGAAAAATGGAAAGTCCCTGAGTCTTTCTGTTGTTACTCAAAGCTATTGCGTCCTGTGATTCATTGATCAAGGTTCTGGAATTCGATTCGTGACTTTATTTTATTGTTTTGGCTTTGCCTTTTTCTTTTCTTTCCCTGATTTTTTTTTTTTTTTACGCAACCGAAATAGAGATACAAAAAGCACCAGAGCAGAACAGAAGAGGCGGTGGAGCCAATAGTCTACAGCTATTTTTTTTACTGACTCAACTAAGCAGTAAAAATTTACTAAAAATAAATAACGGACTGCAGGGATGAGAAGCAAACGGCTTATTGTCCAACTTTTTTATTGTAATACACCCCCCAGTGGTTTCACGACTGTAAAATGAGTATAAGACCAACAAAGAAAAGAGAAGGTGATCAGTACTCTATGATACAATCCATTAAAAGTAAATACAGTGTAGGTTCACATGCCATTTCTGATGGAACAGTTATTTCTCATCTTTGTTTACTTTCCTCGTGTGTACAGTACGTCTCTATGATGGAATGAGTTGACTTGACGCCACATACTGTAATCTGGGAAAAATCCAATGTATAAAGCGGAAAGCCATCTGTCACAATGCTTAAGCCAGAAAAAAATCATTGCCGGATTTTTTTTTTCCCCTCCCAAAAATCATATGATTCAACGCTAGTTCGTTTTCATGTATTTTGAAATGTTAATACTATGAAACAGCAGCATGGTTTACAAGTCAGGTTAGCACGTACACTTTGCAGTTGTGAGTTTTGGGTTTCCGCCTTGGCTCCGGCCTACCTGGGTGGAGTTTGTCTTTTCTGCCTTACTTGAATCGTTTTTTTCCCGGGTACTCCATCCTGCTCCCACATTCCGAAAACATGCAGTTTAGGCTTCATGGAAGACTCTAAATTGGTCGTGAAAAATCGGTGTGAATGTGAATTGCGATTGGCTGACCAACAGTCCAGAATATATCCCAACCTTTTGCCCAAAGCCAGCTAGGATCAGCTCCTGGTTAGCCATGACCCTAATGAAGATAAGCCATGGGTGGGAGGAAGACACATATGTGCTGTTCGTAAGACTCTTGTCTTAACTTTCAAGTTTAGTGCAAGTTCCATGTTGCTCGGGGGGGGGGTCAAGTCCAGTGTCCACTAAATTTCAAGCAAGTCAAATCATTACGTGGGTTAAGCAAGGTATAAGTGAAGTCAAACAAGTCATTAGCACATTAGCCACTTTGCATGAAAACACACACACGTAAGTCAATTGTGATTTCTGACAGACAGTTGCTTGTTTGCCTCTTTTCAGGATCCCATGGCTCTATCGCAACGTCCACCAAGAGCACCACCAGCACCAGGCACCCTTCGCCCTGCAGGCCCAGGACGCCAGCACCTCCGAGTTGCTCTCCCTGCTGCTGCTAGCACAGATCAGTGCCTGCTTGGTGAACTGTCACCCCCTGAGTGAGGTCTTCTTCCACATTTTCAACACCTGGCTGGCGGTGGACGACCACTGTGGCTACAACCTGCCCTGGGCTCTGCACAGACTGCTGCCTTTTTACGGCGGAGCCCCTCACCACCACATTCATCATCGGCGGCACAACGTTAACTTTGCGCCCTATTTCACCCATTGGGACCACCTCTTTGGCACATACAGGAGGGACTGAGGGTGTGTTCAACTTTCATCATTCACTTTTAGGGCGTGAGATTTCCAAATGTCCAGCTACGCATCCACCAGATGCAATGAATTACACATTGGGGAATCTGTCATTTGACCGATCAGTCCTGACAACGCGCCCAATCTTCGCTGGCAGCTTGGATCATGGTTCAAAATCAAATGCAGAAATGTGATTGTAATATAAAAGTATCCACACGTTCATGTAAGAGCAGGATGCTCTTGTATCGTCCAAAATGTAAAATGTTGATTTTGAGTGTTTATTGTGCAATGTAAATATCCAAATTCTGTGAACATTTTATGATATAAACTCTAAATATTTCAAGTAAGCCTTCCTTTTTTTCTTTTTTTTTTTTTTCACACACCCCCGCCACAGCTGTGTCCACTTTCCGATGCACTTGATAAGCCCTTGAAGTCATCGGAGCAGAACATAGACTCCAGCTCACATTTCCAGTTTTCTGCCACAGTTTGAGTCATCTGTGCCCCGACGGTCTTCTGTTCGCTTTGAGATGGACCCGCAGGGACCAGATTCAGAAACCAAAAGCATATGTGCAAGAGATGAGAAATCACCTGACATGTCACAGCTTTTTTTTCCTTTTTCTTATTTTGTTCATTTTATTATTCTTCTATTTTGTTTCCAACACAAACTCCGTCACCCACATACTTTCAACACAAAACAATTGTCTTGTTTTCTCACGGTTGTTAATGGAATCATGCTTTTTTTTTTTTTTTTTTTTTGGGCGGGGGCGGATTTTCCACAACTTTAATGTGACCTTTTGACAATAATAGCTGTATGCAAAAAAATGAAAATAAAAAAGTGAGTCAGGTTTCACAAGTTGCATAACAGCGTCAAACATCTGTGTTCCATTTCTGACTTGTTCAGGAGGCTTTCCAACATTTCACAACATAAATTGTTCAAAGATGTCTGAACGTGTCGTACGGACCCACGCGCTCAGCCAGCAAGCCAATGTTTGCTTTGGGAAAGGAGGAGAAAGCAAGAGAAGAGTGCTTGGGTGGTGGTGTTAGCGGGAGATGGCTTGATAAAAACGTGACCCAAAGCGGAAACGATCATTACAGGCCCAACGTCAGAGTCAGGGCGAGTCGTGTCGCTCGGCACCGCAAATTCAAGGCGAGATACACGTCGACAGCCTGCCACCCACTTTATGATGTCAGTGTAGCATTATGGGAGGCCGGGCACCGTCTGTACATTGTGAACTCCTCCCTTTGTTTACTCGCTGTAAGGTACACACCTAGATGGATCACGTAGGCTGAAATCCTCCACGAAAGCCCGCACGGAGAGAGCATGCAGTGCCGGCTGAAACTGTTTCGGCAGATATGTCAAACAAGAAGGAGAAAAGGCGCACAGCGCTAGCCAGGATTTGTTATCATTTGAGTAAATACGAAACACTTCCCATTTCATCATATTTCCTGAGACCCGGCGCTTCGCTGACAAAGGCCAGATTCTATTTCGCCCTCATTCTGTAAATATTCAATTAGTGAGCTTTACATAGCTCAGACTGCCTTGTTAAAAGTTCTTGCCCTTCTGCTCTGCTACTATATTTACTTCGATCCTTCCGCACTGTCATTGTACTGAGCGGTCAGGCACAATTTTTTGCTTTCTGGGATTTTTATGTGCTGTTGGCACTGCGCCGTTGTCCCAGTGGCTGCGGATGACATCAGCGCAATTGGGCTGAAAACGTAAATCTTGTGATCACATGGGATCAAAATTGATTACCCGCCGAGTCATCACATGACTGAGAACTGGCCATCAAGATGTGTTATGTCTAGGGAAAGACAATAGCTCATGCATCCAGCATGGCAACCGTGCCGAAGTGTCCTTGAGCAAGGTACTGACGTCCCAGTTGCTCCTGGTGCAGCGTGAATGAGGTGAACAGTGTGTGAAGCGCTTTGAGTACCTGCGGTAGAAAAGCGCATTTGACAGCTAAGTTACCATTCAGCATGTTGTTTTGAGTCTGTGATGGTGATACAATTCCCAGATGAATACAAAAAAACCCTTGCGCGAATAGAACTCATTCTCTAACAATGTGTTTTTTAACCACTAGAGAGCAAAACACCTTGTCTCACTCTTAATGTGATTGCAGTGGATTTCTACAAGAATGTGAGCAAGAACAACGAAAAGTACAATCCAAAGCACATCAAATGAATGCCTTCTTTGTACAAGCAAACTTGCTTGATTAAGATCTTGGATTTGATTGGCGAGTGCGTATCGTGACGATATAACGCATCCCAATAAAACTAAGTTTGTTTTGTCAAGGATACCGAAGTCAAGAAGGTCTATGACGAGGGATTTTATTTCAAAGGAGAATTTCCCATTCTTACTTGCACTAGTTGGAGCGCTTGCAGTGTGTGCTGTTAGAAGTTTGACTTGATAGCTCATCATATGTTTTCAATGAGCGCCAGGTGTGGACCGCAGGCAAGTCCGTCTTTACCCCGTTCATTTGCTGCGCTATAAAAATGAAACATACGTTTCCAATATGTGAAGAACATCGACAGTAACTGTAAATTTCGGTTCAGTTACCGGGAGAGACAGCTGCCTTTTTTTTTTTAACTTTGGAAACAGTAATCTGGTAAGTTAAGGGCACGTTTTTTGGCTCTCTTGAACATGATTTGATTTCTAATCAGAATGGAAGGTCCACTCAGAAGACTTTGAACATCAATCATCTTTGAATTGCTTTTCGTTGGTTATGGGTCAAAAGGTGTTTTGAAATCAGTGTGTTCTGTTTTACATTACAGAGGAATTTTTATAGTCAATTTTTTTTTGTTGCAGCTGCAACACCTCCTTATTGTGCAGGTCTCACTTTAGCGCAATTCCTTGAGATGATCAGTAGCACTCTTCTGAAGGTTCAACTTCAAGACAGAATGTTTATGGCCCATAAATACTTACAGATGGCATGAATCAGGATCATCGAGAAGGTAGAGTTGAAGTTGAAAGACAAAATGGTCAGACGTTGACCAAAAAACACCTCTAAAATGCAACATAAAATGTTCTGCATTTTGTTTAGCGATGCCACCAAAAAAGGCCACAAGTGACAGCAAATAAGGGGGAAAAAAGTGTTATGATGACCATAAAGCCCGAAAGGGGAATTGGTGCACTTTATGATATTAGTACACTCGTCTCACGAAATGATGAGAGGCCATTGTTACTTCCTCAATAGACGTTAATTTGGAATGAATGATAATAAAAGAATGCATATTGGAAAATAATGATTAAATGTGAAGTGACTCACCTCTCAGGCACGCACAGTAATTGTTTCACCGCATGTTCATTTTTATGCATGAATCACGGTCTTTTGATGCTGGCATGGCAGCGCATTACTTAAGTTTACATTATTTGCTCTGAGAAAAGAGATTCTAAATAGCAGCAAATCCAAGGTTGACCTGCATCCCTGCAAGAACGGATTGCTTTTGCTTTGAGGTGAATTCACAAATTCATCTTTTGTACCACTCGTCTTTTGTAGAGTCATGGATGAGTGTGAGCCTTTCCAAGCTGACTTTAATGTGGTGCAACTTATAAACAAAAAACCATTCACACTATAAATGTCCCAATCACACTTTTTGGCCACTTGAGTCGGAGTCCGAGTCTTTGGTTTTAAGGATCTGCCGATACCGACATGAAAAAAAAAAAGAATTTGCATGCAAAATGTCTCAAATGAATATAAAAATGTACATATCCATGTGTATACGGTACATCAACGCATACAGCCATCCATCCAGGATCGGTCTTCGGGCAGGAGGCGGGGTAGACGCTGAACTGGTTGCCAGCCAATCGCAGGGCACATACAGAAAAACAACCATTTGCACTCACAATCACACTTAGGGACAATTTCGAGTGTTCCATAAACCTGCCATGCATGTTTTCAGAATGTGGGAGGAAACCGGAGTACCCGGAGAAAACCCAGAACATGCAAACTCCACATAAGGAGGCCGGAGCCCGGATTTGAACCCACAATCTCTGCACTGTGATGCCAACGTGCTAACTAGTCTCCCACGTGCTGCCCACAATACATTTGTACGACTATACATGGTCGTTTTTTTCGGCCAAAAATGCCAGACTACACTTTGTCGTTTTTTTCGGGCTAAAAACGCCTTACTATACTATGTCGTTTTTTTTGGGCGAAAAATGCCTTACTATACATGGTCGTTTTTTTCGGGCTAAAAACGCTTTACTATAACCATGTCGTTTTTAGGGCTAAAAACGCCTTGCTATACTATGTCGTTTTTTTCGGGCTAAAAATGCCTTACTATACATGGTCGTTTTTTTCGGGCTAAAAACGCCTTACTATACTATGTCGTTTTTTTCGGGCTAAAAACGCCTTACTATAACCATGTCGTTTTTAGGGCTAAAAACGCCTTGCTATACTATGTCGTTTTTTTCGGGCTAAAAATGCCTTACTATACATGGTCGTTTTTTTCGGGCTAAAAACGCCTTACTATACTATGTCGTTTTTTTTCGGGCTAAAAACACCTGACAATACATGGTCGGGTTTTTTTCGGCTAAAAATGCCATACTATATACTATGTCGTTTTTTTCGGGCTAAAAACGCCATACTATGTCGTTTTTTTCGGGCTAAAAACGCCTTACTATACATGGTCGTTTTTTTGGGGCGAAAAACGCCTTACTATACTATGTCGTTTTTTCGGGCTAAAAACGCCTTACCATACATGGTCGTTTTTTTTGGGCTAAAAGCGCCATACTATACTATGTCGTTTTTTTTCGGGCTAAAAACACCTTACTATACATGGTCGTTTTTTTCGGGCTAAAAACGCCTGACTATACATGGTCGTTTTTTTTCCGGCTAAAAACGCCATACTATACTATGTCGTTTTTTTTCGGGCTAAAAACGCCTTACTATACATGGTCATTTTTTTCGGGCTAAAAACGCCTTACGATACATGGTCGGTGTCTTTTCGGCTAAAAACGCCATACTATACTATGTCATTTTTTTCGGGCTAAAAACGGCATACTATGTCGTTTTTTTTTTTGGGCTAAAAACACCTTACTATACTATGGTCGTTTTTTTCGGGCTAAAAACGCCCAACTATACTTGGTCGTTTTTTTTTTCGGCTAAAAACGCCATTCTATACTATGTCGTTTTTTTCGGGCTAAAAACGCCTTACTATATATACATGGTCGTTTTTTTCTGGCTAAAAACGCCTTACTGCTTACTACTTACTATACATGGTCGTTTTTTCGGGCTAAAAACGCCTTACTATAACCATGTCATTTTTTTCGGGCTAAAAATGCCTTACTATATATACATGGTCATTTTATTCGGGCTAAAAACGCCTTACTATACTATGTCGGTTTTTTCGGGCTAAAAACGGCTTACTATACATGGTCGTTTTTTTCGGCTAAAAACGCCATACTATACAATGTCGTTTTTTTCGGGCGAAAAACGCCTTACTATACATGGTCGGTTTTTTTCGGCTAAAAACGCCGTACTATACTATGTCGTTTTATTCGGGCTAAAAATGCCTTACTATACATGGTCGTTTTTTTCGGCTGAAAACGCCATACTATACTATGTCTTTTTTTTTTGGGCTAAAAACGGCTTACTATACATGGTCTTTTTTTTTGGGCTAAAAACGCCATAATATATACTATGTCGTTTTTTTCGGGCTAAAAACGGATTACTGTACATGGTCGTTTTTTTCGGGCGTAAAACGCCTTACTATACATGGTCGTTTTTTTCGGCTAAAAACGCCATTCTATACTATGTCGTTTTTTTGGGCTAAAAACGCCTTACTTTACCTGTTCGTTTTTTTCGGGCTAAAAATGCCTTCCTATACATGGTCGTTTTTTTCGGCTAAAAACGCCATACAATAAATACTATGTCGTTTTTTTCGGGCTAAAAATGCCTTACTATACATGGTCGTTTTTTTTTTCGGGCTAAAAACGCCTTACTATACTATGTCGTTTTTTTCGGGCGAAAAACGCCTTACTATACTATGTCGTTTTTTTCAGGCTAAAAACGGCTTACTATACATGGTCGTTTTATTCGGGCTAAAAACGCCTTACTATACTATGTCATTTTTTTCGCGCTAAAAACGGCTTACTATACATGGTCGTTTTTTTCGGCTAAAAACGCCATACTATACTATGTCGTTTTTTTCGGGCTAAAAACGCCTCACTATACTTGGTCGTTTTTTTCGGCGAAAAACGGCATACTATACTATGTCGTTTTTTTCGGGCTAAAAACGCCTCACTATACTTGGTCGTTTTTTTCGGCTAAAAACGCCGTACTATACTATGTCGTTTTTTTTCGGGCGAAAAACACCTTACTATACATGGTAGTTTTTTTCGGCGAAAAACGCCATACTATACTATGTCGTTTTTTTCGGGCTAAAAACGCCTTACTATACTTGGGGGGTTTTTTCGGCGAAAAACGGCATACTATACTATGTCGTTTTTTTCGGCTAAAAACGCCATACTATACTATGTCGTTATTTTCGGGCGAAAAACACCTTACTATACATGGTCGTTTTTTTTCGGCTAAAAACCCCATACTATGTATTTCTTGTCATTGTATGGTACACTTATCCGTGTTATTTCCCGGGGATGCAAGTGGCACCGATTTTTGGAATGACCGATATGGATTAGCATTAATATTGAATGAGGGATTACTCTGTTTGAGTGCATTTAATTCATCTAATGGTAATTAATACATGTACATGGTTATCTATTGGTTCGTCTCTGTGTGCCCTGCGATTGGCTGGCAACTGATTCAGGGTGTCCACCGCCTACTGCCCGGAGACGGCTGGGATAGGCTCCAGCACCCCCCGCGACCCTAGTGAGGATCAAGCGGTTCGGAAATGGATGGATGGATGGGTTATCTATTGGCCTGTGCAGGCTAAAATGACAAATCTGCACAGCTTTGTTGTTCATGCAGCGTGACGTCCCTCACCTACAAATGACTCTATTGGTTTATGACCTCATTAAATGCAACTAGTGAGGAAAAAGCTCACCGGTTACTAAATAAATCAAACTTGTTAAACTTGTTTTTGAAGTGGCTTTACACAATTGCTAAGCTATCTGTCGCTCTCTCGACACTTACTCCGTTCAGTGAGGCAGCTTTCCATCCAGCAAGGCATACTTGATGTATAGGAGTATCTTTCCACAACGATTATGTTTCCTTATTGTGCCAAACAATTTACCTTTGACTGCAGCGCAGAGTAAGAGAACTCTGTACAAGATTTGGACTACAAATTTTGGAAATTTGATCCAGACACGCTATCCAGTACACCAGCATGTTGCCGCCACTTTCTATCTCTGAATATAAATACTATTCATCAATTGACCCATGCCCATATCTGCCAAATATTCATTACTCCCACAAAAAGATGACATGATGCATTTCAGAGAATAAATTGGATCACATCCTTTATTTACAACCTCATTGTGCGTTGGTACACGAAAAGAGCGAGACAATATTGCAATCAGGATTTTACAATTTGACAACAGAGTCATCATCCATTCACCGCATCCATCCATTTTCTAATTCGCTTAACCTCACAAGGGTCGAGGGCGCGCTGGAGCCTATCCCGTTGGGCGGGGTACATCCTGAACCGGTTGCCAGCCAATCGCAGGAGTCATCATCATTCAAAACAATTTATCAGTGCTCAACCTCACGCACAGGTTTTCCATCACAGTGTCAGTGTGAGCAGCACACACACACACGATCCATTTTCGTCATTAACAGTCCCGCTAATCACTTTCCCATGCTTCTTTGTTTGGAAGCCATGGGGTGAACTCTGACCTATGCGCTGATACCAATGGATGTAGAAACCAATGGAGAAGAAGCAGGCCAAATGATTCTTAACCATCCAGTGCGCTCTTTAGCTCAAAATGTCAAGCCTCATCTTAATTGTAAATAGCCAAACGACACCACGACATATGAAGATCATGAGGAATTCATACGAACTTAAACTTAAAGAAGCATTCAATGTTTTGAATGAATTTGTCATTCATTTTGTTCTGGGGTCCAAATGCCTTTTTGAATCATCTAGAGCACAGATGCGAAATTCAAGACCCCAAGGCCAGATTCGGCCCGCCACCTCATTTTATGTGGCCCACAAATGTAAAGCTTGTGCGTCACCTTCATATTTGCCTGCTAAAATACCCAAATTGCAAATTACCTTCACTTTTAATCACATTGAGATATCGCAAGCATATTTTGTGACTCATCACCCTTTGAAAATTAGTGGATTTAAAAAATTGGTTCTCCACCAAATTGTTGTGTATATGTGATGATGTGAGACATGAATTTAAATTGGTTCACAGTCATAATGGCCCTCCGAGGAAAACCAGAACTACGATGTGGCCCGTGACAAAAAATGAGTGTGACCCCCTTAATGTCGAGCAATTAGAAATTTACGTTTTGAATCTCTTGAGAAACTGCCAGGACATGTAATTATTTTTATTTTTTATTTTTTAGATGGGGCGATGGTAATAATTCAAACAGTGCTTTTGTCTTTGGACCTTTGCCACTTTCCTGCATAATTTTTAGCTAAAAGACACCTACCCAGAAAATCAATATTTGTTTCACTTAAAAAAAAAGGAAGAATAAATTAGAACAATAAATAGTAGTGTGTTTATTACAAGCAGCAGAGGTATCAAAAGCCTTATAACAAAAGAAAACATATTTTTCTTTTGGGTTTTATCGAGACAACTTTGCTTCTTTTTACGTCCCTGACTTTGGTTCACATATGATAAATATAACCCCCCCCCCCCCCTGAAAGGCCATTTAGCATCAAAGTGATGGATGAGGAGAAGGACATGCAAGGTCAGCAAGGTGAGACGGTTAACATAATGAGTTGCCTCGGAATGCGGTCAACCCCTGGCCCTTTGTTTTGTCTCAATCCCTCATACGGACACCTCAAACATCCTCTGGAATGACGTCCAAGTTTGATCAGTACATACTTCCCAACCTCAAACACCATGCTATCACTGCAGCGTTTTTGTGTGTGTGTGTGTGTGTGTGTGTGCGTGTGTGTGTGTGTGCGTGTGAGTGTGTGCGTGTGAGTGTGTGTGTGTGTGTTTGGTTCGGTAGTGGAAAAGAGTCATGTGAAGTGGGAAACTGGGTTGGGATAGATAACCCCGCCAGTGGTGGTGCCCACATATCAGGGGCCTGCAGGAGGCGAGCCTGGAGAGTTCAAGTCTTGTCAGGTTGCCTCCAGGAGGTCATTTCATTGTGGCAGGGAGCATGAAGAGCTGATTAGTGCTTGCATCAAGTGGGGAGGGCGGAGATAAGTGGAGAGGAAAACACATGTCAGGGGGACGGAGCAGGAGGGGGAACCTCTGGCCCACGAGTTCCCACAGACAATTGCATACGCAGCAGAATGTGCTGGGTTAGATCCTCTTTCGGAACTTCTTGTAACTTTGAGTCGCGCTGGCAAAAAGACACGTGAGCGTCACTCTTGCGGCGGCGGTCCTGACCACCGCTGCCTCTGAGCTCACCGCGTTGGCGGCCGCCATTCACGACGAAGAAGATATCGTCTTTTCTGTCTCGATGGACAAAGTCCAGCCACACAAGGACTTAATAAAAAGTGATTACATGCACTTCCAGTCCTACTGATTGAGAGTCCAATGCCACTCTTGGACTCGTTTAGCTTTTTGTTGACTTCACGTCACTCCTCCTGAGTCCGGCTATCGACAGCCGCACTCGGCCACCGCCATCCCTTCATACTTATGCTTATACGTGACCACGCCTGTTTCGTCCAGGTACAGGAGTGAGATGGGATCCAGCTTGGTGGGCACGCAACACGCTCGCGCTGTTTTCTGAGGACTGTTGATGTTGACCAGCGTTTGGACGATGGCGTGTTTGGTGGGTGTGACGTGCTTTGTGAGCGGGAATGAGCAAATCCCAGCGCACTCGTAGGCGTCGTAACTGCCGGGTGCCAGGATCCAACTGTCCCATCCGATATCCTTGAAATCCACGTGCAGAGGTTGCCTCCTGCAGTGGTTTCCCTTGGCGTTGCGACGGATGCGCGAGCTCGTGTCGTAGATCAGATTCGAGCGCATCTGGAGCAAGTCGGCTTCATCCGGTTCGGACTCGTCATTGCTGTCGTGGCCCTTCGTCTCCAGCTCGCCCCACAAGTCATTCCCCAAGTCGTTTCGGAGCATTACGTTGGAGGTTTCGTGGTCGATCATCTCTTCCAGGTCATGCTTGTCATCTCGACGATCGCTGCTTTCATCATTCGAGAAAACGATCAACAGGGGCTTGTGTTTTTCCTTCACGTTGGTGTCAATCTTCATGTCCGCTTCGGTATTCTCATTTCTGCCATGGTCTGCGACACGTTGCGTGTCTTCGCCGGCCACGCTGTCAATGTGCACCTCCAGACGATGTGTGGTTCCATGCTCAGATTTACGCCACCGCTGGACAGAAGCGGTGAGGTTGAACGCTTCCCAGCCATTGTCGGTGCCGTACACCTGTCTCGACGCCAACTCCACCAGCTCCGTATGCGCCTTTTGACCCCCAAGGTCGTCTCCTCGCGCAAAATTCTCGTCTGTGCTGTTGTCCTCTTCGTCATGACGTACCAGTTCGTAGATAGTGACTTTGCGGTCGACGCCGGCAAACAGGTGGCGGTCAGTCTGGACGAGCGTGTAGAGACGCAGCTCGGCTGCAGTGACGTGTTCGTGATGGGGGACTGACACGTTGAAGAGGAGCGGGTGGCGCCTTACTCCCCCGACACCAACAGTGCTTGAAGAGGAATCTGGGGAATAGACCAAAAACATGAGGAAGGAATGAAATATTGGTCGGATATGTTTATCTTTACATGTTAGAGTTAACGAGACACATCACACTGGAAAAAGTGTACAATATTTGAATGTACATTGGACATCAATTCTGCATCATTTGAATTAAGGGTTTTTAAAGCTAACAAAAATGTATGCGGGGGGAGGGGGGAGAGTCACATTATTGAATATTTTAGTCTTTATTGCTCTGATCCTCAGGGTTTTAAGATCGTGTACACGGCATAGTCCATTTTTTTTCCAATTTTTGCTCTCCCTCAACCTCTTGTACGCTCATGCAAATGTCATCTCAATTCTACCGATTTCCTACAACTGCCACCCATTGAACCTGCTTACGAAGGGTTTACTTTAAAAGCGCATCAAATCACCTGTAGAGTATGGAACTGCATTTAGTTACTTGGATGAGTTCTAAAAAGTTATTAAGGAGAAAACGAAAAAGATGCAAGTGGAGAAATTGGTGATGGGATACAATATTATATTAACCCTGGAGAACCCAAGAACCCTTTTCTTCTTTGGAAATTATGAATTATACTGTATATTAACTCATTCAGTGCCAGCCAATTCTAGACCAAGTCTGAAAAGACGTTTAAAAACGTCTTTGGGAGTGAATGACTGCTATATGTTCACTGAACACCAAAATATGTTTTTTTCAAATATTCAATGCTTTAATCCTAATTTAGGATTAGGGCCAAATTTGACCCTTTGGGATCTAAGGGTAGCATTTGAGTAGCAGAATTTATAGGGGCCAAATATGACCTCGTGGGTTCTCCAGGGCTAAAAAAAATGACCCAACAAGAATGTGGAAATGCTGTTTTGTACAGCCCTCACGAAATAGTTTCAATGAACATTTCAGCATTTAAATGAATTTTGAGGGCTAGTACCCCTACACGTGATTGACATTGGATGCTAAACTGAACTGAATGTTCAAATAAAATACGCTAAGATAACCTTTATTCGTCCCACAATCGCGATTATGTGGAAATATATGAATTCACTGCAATTTGAAAGTCGTAAACAAAGCTTCCTGTACCCTCATTCTTGAAGCTGCGAATGATGCTGGCACTGGGCGCTGAGGTGCGGTCATTGGCGAAGCGGTTGTAGAGCTCCATCATGTACTCAGGCGGCTCCTCTCGTACGCTTCCCGGTGGCAGCGGAGGTGGACCGAAGCCGGACAGGTTGAATGTCTGCAGGAACTGCTCTTTCAGGCTCTCCAGCACACCCTGCATGATCAGATTGTTGTCCTGCTCCGCCTGAGACGCGTCCGCCGCCCTGCCCAGTCCGTCTTTCAGCCCCGGAGTGGGTCGAAGCCTCTGGTCGGCGTTCGAGATTGGGCTGCCCTCACCGCAAAGAGGACCCCGGAGCAACAATATAGAAAATAGGAAGAGTAAAGTCTCGGTGCTGCAAATGGTTCCCGGAAGAGAAACCCAAACACTCGCCATGGAGAAAAAAAAATTAGCAATTAGTTTTATGCTGTCACGGTCGATAAAAAGCGTTGGTGACCTTTTCTGTGACAAGTGGGATCTTCTACGGTGCCTGCAGTAAACCTTATGCAGCGTCGCCGTTGACACAGCATTTAGTCTCATGCACAGCTGTGGCCTATACGTCCAGTGGCAGCGTGACGGAGGCCCGGTATGGTCCACCTTGTCATCTCTGTAGTGTTGTTCTCTTTCTGTGCTTTACGCTCCCTTCCCAGCTTTTTCTCTCAGTCCCTTATCTACAATATGGTGGGCTCTGCTTTGCTGTGTGTGTGTGTGTGTGTGTGTGTGTGTGTGTGTGTGTGTGTGTGTGTGTGTGTGTGTGTGTGTGTGTGTGTGTGTGTGTGTGTGTGTGTGTGTGTGTGTGTGTGTGCGTGCGTGCCCTCCACTTTGTGTGATGTTGAGCGTGTGTTATCTCACAACTTCCTTAATGAGGATTTTGTAAACACTGTCCTGTAGCCTCTTCCTTGTGGAAGCGCTATTTTGTTTGGGTGGGTGCACCAGAGTTGATTTTTGTTTTTCATTTGTTTATTTGGTTTGTAAATGGCAAAGTTCTGCACGCCGTTGTTGATGCGCCATAGACCATTTCTCTTTGACAAAGTACGGCAGTCTGCTGATGCCATTCCATATTAAAATACTTGTCCAAGTGAAATTGAAATGTAATGAGCTGTGAGGCCCATTGACCAAGAAGACTGAAAGATGTTTTAACTCTTTTCGCATTTCGTGGCGAGTACAATAGAAGTGTGCATTGCCCAGTGTACGGTCAGTGAAGACTCTCGGAATATAAATAGGAGATAAACTTAATGCCAGGGTTTCACGTGCGGCAGTTCTTTAATGTTGCACCTAAATGGAGTAAACTACTGTATGTCCAACTGAGTGAGACACAGTGATTCAACGTACACGGTACAGCTCGCTGTGCCGTCACCGAGCTGCTTCCTGCTGTGATAACAAAATGGCCTCCCTGCCACTAGGAAGAACATTCCTGCTCACCACCTGAACCCACGACTGTTGCTCTCATTCCAGAGCTTCTTTGCGTGACCCGGCGATACACTCGATGCGTCACTCAGATGGGAAGCAATGAGCTTTTCCCGCACCTGCCACTTGTCTGCCAGGGTGACACTTGACAGAAGTGCGCTTATCTGCTGCGCTGTGAAACTGCCGTCGCAACTGACATCGTACCTTCCTGATGACCCGTTGAAGATTTGTTAGTGGACTGCTGCGCGCGAGCGCGCGCACACGCACACACACACACACACACACACACACACACACACACACACACACACTCCTAAGATTGTGAGGTATAGCAAAAAGAATTGTGTGGTACAACAAAAACTATTTCGGAAATTAAAATGGAAATTTGACCACCAAGAGAAAAATGATTACTACATATTCCTTATAATGCACACCCCCAATCCCATCACGTCACAATGGATTCCTCAATTGGATGTCCATTTCTTCAAAATCAGACCCAATGTTTGTTTTTTGTTTTTTACTAACTCGAATATCAATCAAATATTTTTGCATAATTGACCCCAGAAATATCACCAAAACGTGAAGTGAATGGACATTGTGATCTAAGGATTATCCATGTCTGAGAGTGATGGATGCACAGAGCAGGTTAGACCTTCAGCTTCATTTGCATCATGTCTGATTGTTATGCCCAGACAGTCACCCATCGCTGTATGAATGGATACGTGCATTACCCTTTTTGAGTCCGATTATGTTCTTGTTTTGAACTTCATGGACATTCCCATAAATGTAAAATAGTCCCGTTAATGCCAGTGAATTTCCTAGGAAATTCCCCCAAATTTGCAACCCTACTTTACAATGACCATTTGTTCTCTAGTTTGACCCTCATGGCATGATTATGATCATAAATGTAACCATATCTGGAGGATATAATGTAACTGTAACCCCCACCATAGTATAATAATGACCACGGTGTAATTTACATTGACATGTCTGCTTGCTGGCTAGGATTGCTATTGACTTTGGCCTGCTGCATTTTGTTGAATTTATCTTCTCAGGACTTTATCTTGTGTTTTGTCCCTGGCAGGATATTGCCTCATTGTTTAGCTTTTCTTTAAAAATCTTACACTTGGTCAGACCATTTGGTGTCTGATCTTTTTTTTTCTGATGGGCAGAGGCTAAAATACACATCAAATACTGCATTATCTAGCTAGCTAGCTAGCTAGCTAGCTGTCTATATATCTTTCAAGATATTGTCCGTCCGTTCGGTAAACATGCTCTGTCCCAGATTTTTGGGGGGAACTTGTTGCAGCCATCAAATTCCAAATGAGAGAATAGTTGAAAAAAAAAAAAGAACTAACAAAAAAGGTTGAAAATTAAATATCTTGTCTTTGATATTTGTAGTACAGTATATTTAACCGAATCAAGAGTTGAAAAGAAATTTACAAATCATTGTATTTTGTTTTTTATCTACATTTTACACAGCGTTCCGCTTCACTGAAATTAGGGTTTGTAACATGGGATTGAATGTCATTGGTTCATTCTTAGCCCGGCCACATCCTCAATTCAAAGATTGTATATAGCTAGAAAACAGACGACAATCAGCACCAGTGCAAGCACCGAATTAAACATTCGGAGCACACAACCGAAATCAAGCTCATTTTCACAAAACGCTCTCAAATTGTTAACTAAAATGCTATATATGCCTGTGTCAAACAAATCATGTTCTCCCCATATGGAATCTTTGATACAGCCCATCGAATAGCTACAATTAAACTGCTGGAGTACACGCTCATATCGATTTTGAATATCTTTAAACAACTACCGGTAATTTGAGTGTCATTCCCTAAATGAGATGTCTGTTGTACTGTCTGTCTGTATTTGAGGATTCCTCTTGAGTTACAAACCTACCATAAATATCAGTGGGAATTCAAAATGTCTTATTTCAAGATTTTGTCACAAACCGTGTTGTGTAACTCAATTTAATTTAATTCATTAACTCATTTCCTCATAGAATGGACACAGGCCTTTATTTACTCGAGTAAGAAGTAAATAAAGAGTAAGAAGACATGTGTACCTATATCGTCTAGTTTTCCACAAATAAATATTGACATTCTGTTGGAGTAACATCCATCCATCCAATACCCGAGCTGTTTATTCTCACGTGGGTCGCGGGCGTGCCGGGGCCCATCCGAGCTGACTTCAGGCAGTAGGCTGGTGACCATTGCAGTGTGCACAAAGCCTGTTGTCCAAAGGCAGCTGTGATCAACTCCAGCTCAGCCGCAGCCCTAATGAGGACCATCCATCCATCCATTTTCCGAACCGCTTGATCCTCACTAGGGTCGCGGGGGGTGCTGGAGCCTATCCCAGCTGTCTTCGGGCAATAGGCGGGGGACACCCTGAATCGGTTGCCAGCCAATCGCAGGGCACACAGAGACGAACACCCATCCACGCTCACATTCACACCTAGGGACAATTTAGAGCGTTCAATCAGCCTGCCACGCATGTTTTTGGAATGTGGGAGGAAACCGGAGTACCCGGAGAAAACCCACGCAGGCCCGGGGAGAACATGCAAACTCCACACAGGGAGGCCGGAGCTGGAATCGAACCCGGTACCTCTGCACTGTGAAGTCGACGTGCTAACCACTGGACTACCGGGCCGCCTAATGAGGACCAGTGGTACAGAAATGAATGCAACACAGAATATGCATTATAATAACACATGCACGTCCCATATTGCAACATATAATTACAGTCATCTAGTCTATATTGCATTACAGGTCATGTGGTTCACTAAAGAGTAGTTCAGCCACTTTCTTTCTCACCATTTTAATGGAAACGATTTAATCGTGAGGCACATCTCAAACGCCCTGGCATTCTTACTTTCTTTATTTGGGTTTCTAATCTGGAATTATTTCCTCCTGAAAGGTTCAGCAGCTTTTGCTCCACGCTACGCCACAAGGCAAAACGGAGCACGTCGACTTTAACGTCTACTGTAAATGTTCCCGTTGCAGATGCCACGGCTACTTTCTGAGGAGTGGTACCGAGACACCACATGGTGCAATCGGTCACAGTAAAATGCAAATGTATCGATGATTATGTTGGAAGAAACGAGGCATCCTTTTGTGTACTTATTTATCCGAGTAGACGATTAATGGAAGTGAGTGGGAGGGATCTAGATGAGAGGAAATATGATAGTTCTTTTCCAAGAGAAGAAACTAACAGCCGGTGAAGTCTTTGTTCACATTTGAAAATATCTATCGACTGAACAGATTGTTCCCATAGGAGCCACCAAAAACTTCTCATCTGGACTCAGCAGCCAAGAAGAAACACTCCAAAGTCCGCCAACACGAACAATAATTTCCCAACCGTTAAGTGGGAGATTGGGGCTTTCGACTGAGAAACTGCTGAATGTCCCGTTGCAGTTCTTCATTCCTTCTCTCAGCTTCATCCCGACTGCGCTCTGCATTTCTGAGGCATATTTCCAAAGCTGCCACACGGCGGCGCTCTGCCTCCAAAGTAGACTGAAGTTCACTCACAGTGGCCCTAAGCTCCTTCAGCTCCTGCTGCACACTGCGAGACACAAATGTTAACGCAAATTTACTGTATGTCCCAAAGCATCTATAACAATGGCATACAAATCACTTTTGGAGGTTGAAAGTTCCGAAATAGATTTCTGTCGGATAAAGTACCCATTCTTTCATCTGTTTTCTTATAGCACTTGTCCTCACCGGGGTCACGCGTGACTGTAACTTTTCCAGCTTGACTTTGGGCAAGGTGTGAGGTACGCCCTGGACCGGTCGGCAGCCAATTGCAAGGCACACACACTAATCGGAAAAAAGTTTGGGATATTTGGCTTTCGAGTGACATTTTGGGATGAATCTAAAATATGCCTTCGTTTGAGCTTCCCTAAACTTTTCAATGCGTGTCCAACTGTGAAAAGATGAAGTAGTCTTAGCAAAATTTTAATGATCTCTTTCAAGAAGATGAAAGTCAACATTTATAACAAGTGCATGAAAACTTCGATGCCTTTCTGTGACTCTTCCAGTCTCTCTGTCATAACCTACTGATGACAGTCTGCGACACTCTCTGCTCAGTGGCCACTTTGCCGTCAGAAGATCCTGCGTTAAGCCTTGCAAAGGCGCGGTCCTGTTGATACTGTTCGGTGCCTTCTTGATCTCAAGATGTCAAAAATGCGAACGGCAGGATGAAGACGATTGTTCAAGACCAATAGGAAGTGAATCCAGGAAATGTAATCGTCCATTCGCATTCACAGCAGCTTGCGCAAAAAGTACTGAAACACTGAACAGATGGACATTCAAAAGTTGAAAGGAGGTCAAATTACAGTTGCAGGTTAGAGCGGGATTTTGGTTTATCCTGAAATGTCACCCAAAAGACGAATATCCCTCTCCTTTTTGTGTGTAGTGTACTATGGATTGTCGACCAACACCCATTTACGCTCTCATTCTTACCTGTCAGGAGACTGCTGGTTGTCTCTCTTCCGCTCAGTCCTGTTGTTGACTTCCTGATATAAACCGCTCTCTACCAAGGGCTCAACACTCTTTTGGGCCGGAGCAGACTGCGAGCCACTGTCAGATTTTGGGGAGCAAGAAGTAGTGGGAGCCTTGTGATTGGTTTCATCTTGCGCTCTGACCTTCACGTCTCCCTCCTTGATGCCTTTCAGCGTGCCTTTTGAAAAAGATCCTGAACAGCGGAGATCCAGGATCTTAAAGATGTCCTCTGACAACGTCGCACTCTTGTCTTCCACGAGATCCTGGCTGCGACTCCAGCGGTGGATGGCACCAGCTTTTGCCGCCATCCCCGTGAGGGGGCAATTGAAGGTGGGCAGAGTTTGGGTACGTTTGCGGGGGCTCCCGGCCCAGTTGTCAGAAGATGGCATCGAATCTTGCAGGACATCTGGAGAGATGCAATTTCCTCTCAGGGGACCTGGACTGTCATTTTTTTCCTCCTCGGTAGACTCAGAGAAAGAACTGTCACTCATCTGGAACAGAAATATTATCAAATGTAACGTTTGTGTGTGTTCTTTAAAACTGGACAGTTCCTGGAGCATTTGGGGCGGCTGTGGCTCAGAGGTAGAGCGGGCCATCCAATAAACGGGGGGTACACTGTACGTTTCCCGCTCTGTTCCGAGTCATGTGCTGTTGTGTCCTTGAGCAAGACACTTCACCCACCTTAGCTCCAGTGCCACTCGCAATGGTGTACGGCTGGGCGTGAAGGTTTTGCCCACTGGCAGTCGCGCTTCTGTCATCCTGCCCTGGGCAGCTGGGGCTACATACTAAAATGGTTTCAATGATATCGGCCGGCACTACAGAATCTGACGGCCTTGGGCGGTTTAGATTGACAAGGCAGCACATCGGGTCCGATATCTACAAAATGCGCACGGTCTGGAAACACTGCAGCAAAGAGAAAAGTCTGCGACTCTTAGGAATTAATGAATATAATTCTACAGAAGGAACACTGCATTACCATTAAGGCACTCATGCGTGTAGGAGCATATTTGCAGGACTTGAGTGCAAGCAGCATGGCTTCAGTTCTCACTCAGTGACAGTGCTGTGGAGTGGTTCATTGTCTCTCTACGTTCCCTGTGACGGACTGCGACCCTGAACTGGATAAGTAAGCGAGCTGCTTTGAAAATAGATGAGGGTTGTAAAAGTAGTAGGTGTGTCATGGCTTCCCATGACAGATAGGGGGGGGGGGGCTTTGGTTGTGGTTGGGGACTGGCAGATATTTGAACGACATGTCAAGTGCATGGCGGAGGGTTGACACATGACATGCACAAAAATATGACCTATGCACTGTGAATTCTCTGCGTATCGGGAGCGGCGTTCCTGTGTGTGATAGCTCAATTTAATATTTGAGTGACTGATGAATTTTAATGGAGTCCTTTTTTATAAATAACCAACCAAATATATCGTTTAAAAAAAAAACTGTCTTATGACTCAACCTGCACAGTGTACTGAGATCCGAAACAAGAAAGCGTATGCCAAAGAAGGAAAATGAAAATAATGCTCCTTTTTAACGATTGCGTCTGATGTTCATTGTTGTGGTCGTCGTCGTCTTTCTTGCATCACACAACGATCAATGCCGTCGTAAAGGCAGAATATTCGATACAGTCTTTATATTGTTATTTACCGACTTCGTATTTACTTTTTGACCCAATGTGTATTTCACCCAAATAGAAAGAGCTTACAAATATGTATTAAGTGTCGGTAGTGTTGAACTGTGCCATAAACTGCTGAGTATTTCTGGAAATGTTGGCTTTTGTTTCTGTCCTCTGTATTGGTCAAGTATTTGATTTCGCTTGAATCACAGCTCAGGCCGTTACCTGCATTCAAACACGGCATTTATTGAAGGGGGGGGGGGGGGGGGGGAATAAATGTTTAGATGTTGCGCTACCTCAGTAGAGCCCCAGCCCACAAGGTTGCGAGGAGAGTTCTTCTGGTTCTCGGCCTTGTTGGAGGGAGGAGAGAGAGGCACGTCGTTGCATAGAGGAAACAAAGTCTCGTGTCGTCGGATCATCACCGTCATCAACTTCTGGATGTGAGGAGTTGCTGAGAAGAAAACAAAGCCAGATCATTCGGGCCTCATCTTTCTCATTGAGTGAAATTAATATGTTTACGTGTCCAGATGTTTCTTAATTCATTTCAAGGATGTCATTGTTATTTTGATGTTAAATTGAAACAAAGATGTATTGTAATGTATTGTCACGGTAGTTGTGCAACTACCGTTTCATAACCACCGGAGTTGGAAACAATGACAATTTCACAGATTGCGGCTGATGCTATTTTCCATTGAAGTTCAGAGTTCTCTTAAGTTTAAGAGTTTAGAAACTAGGACAAGCTTGTCCCACTCATGTATTAATGTAGCTCATCAAAATGATAGCAAGAGCCTGTTTTGATCAAGCTCTTGTCTTGAATGCACTTGACTGTGCAGCTCTACTTCATGTTCTGGTTTTGAGTCTTTGTAATCGCCATAAAATTGGTAGAACATGCTTGACATGCCCTAGGACACACTTTTAACATCACACCATTGCAAGACTATGAGCTTTAGTCTAGCTTGCATATTGTCACTGAGCTTGAGTGACCATGTACTCTCTCTTTCTCTCTCCCCAAATCAGCTGGGATAGTCTCCAGCCCGCCGGCGATCCTAATGAGTAAAAACACGCTTCAAAATGGATGGATGGCTGTATGTATATTGGGTGGGCCAAAAATAGGCTGACAGGCTGTGTTTGCATTTGTCGTGTTTCTGGAGAGGTTTGAGGAATGTCGCAATGTTCTTTTACGAAGGACAAATTAAATACTTAAGAGATGAACCCTTTCATGCACCCTGTAACCTGATAACATGATAAGCTGTCCACTGAAGTAACTGCGGTCCCAGAAAGGGTTCAAATCTGCCAAAATGTGAAAATTATCAAATACATATTGGTATCAACGTAATAAAATGTTATGGCCCTGGAAGCTGCCATTGTAAGCCGACTTATGGCCCGACCTGTGTTTGTTATTAACTCATTCACTCCCAAAGACGTTTTTAAACGTCTTTTCAGACTTGGTCTAGAATTGGCTGGTACTGAATGAGTTAACTGCATAATCGTTCTGCCATTATAATTAATTTTTTGGAGGGTTAATGCCTGCCGCAACCTTCAGAATGTCAAATATGGTTTGGGGTTTGAATGCCATCTTGGTTTTTTTCTGCATATATGTTTGCATCTTTTAATATCTGAATGCTGTGCAAATGCTTTGCTGGACAAATTCTAAAACATGTGCCGTGCAATATATGAAGTTCACTGAGGAGTCAGGAGCCTGTACACAATGACTGGTAACAAACGAGGATGGTTGGAAACGTTGGTACCCTTCATCACTGAGATGGGGTCTTCTAACTGTGGCTTGAGCAGGTTGATCCCCATCACCGTGGCCAGGTTCTCCACGTTCATCTTGTTGACTCGGGAATGCAGCTGAACCTCAAATAAGAACCTGTGGAACAATCGGGGACATGGTGGCGGTTCTTGTTTTGACTGATTTCAATCTGGTTGGAGTTCAAAGCATTTGTACCGTGATTAGGCGTACACATAGACACTTTTTACATCGTATCCCACAATGCTTCAGCTCACCGGCATACATAGCTTAGGAGATTGTAGTTGATTCTTGGGAGGAGGGCGATCTGTTTCTCTAACTTTTCTTCCCCCTGAAAGGACGCACAAGGATTTTGTCATACATGCTGGGTATTTCATACACACACGTACACAAAATGTAAGCGCATCTATGGATGTCCAGACGTGAGCTACTCCAGAGGTGAAACATACTTCTTCATTGTCAGAGTCCAGCGTGTCGGTGCAGTCCAAAAAGTCTTGGTACTGAGACCATGGCACCACAGGTTCTGGCAACTCTCGCAAGTACAGCTTGAGCAGCGACGCCACCGTGTGGACGTCTGTGTCACTGTGAGGAAAATGACAACTTCACTCCACACGCTCACTGTTGACAACAATATGCACGTTTGAAAGGTGGGATTAAATCGCACAGCTCAATAATGCATTGCATGGTTTATACCGTCAAATAAGTATTCATCTAATCATGTTTATTCCTGTAGAACTGCACTGCACATCATTCTGAGCATTGTCCTATATTTTACCCCCCCCCCCCCCCCACCCCCGACAACTTTTTAGGGCTGACTCCTCTTTTGATGAAAGCGTATGACAGACAATGTCATTATTAAGCCCCGTGAAGTGTTTTTAAAAAAGTGTGTGTGGGGAGAATACATACCAGTAATGTGACTGATTTACCGTATCAGCCATAAATCTTGTGTGATTGTGGAGAAGTACCCAATGATGATTGCACATTTGACCACTCGCTGTGCTACACTTAACCGCACACAGACAGCCAGAATGTTTCACCGATGGTAGCGTCGTGGAAAAACAAAGCTTATCATATTGTGTAACACATGCACGCATCCTCTTGCATACTGAGCATGAACAGGATGTGGTGTCATCTGCCCCTCCAGTTTCTCTGCGGGTTGCTCATATCTCCCAGCTTTCTTTTTCAACTTCTCTAAGGAATCTTCGAGCTTTTGCTTTGTGTGATTAGCAAACCGCTTAGCAAACCAGCTTCCTTCTCAAAGCTTCACAAATCAAAATAATTCAGATGCTCCAGTTAAACCACTTACAAAAAAATGGCAGAAATCTATAATTCTGTGAGGATTTTGCATGTTTTCGCCACGCTTGTGTGGATTTTCTCTGTGTACTTTGGCCCACATTCCAAAAATCTTAATAGCAGGTTTAGTCAAGACTCTAAAACATTAATGTGAATGCTTATTTGACTAGATGTGCCCTTGGGCTGGCCGCTAACCAGTCCAGGGTGCAGCCCGCTTCTCTCCCAAAGTCAGCTGCGACGGGCTCCTGCTCACCCGACTGGTATGGAAAATGAATGCTGATATTGGAGTAACAGAGAGGGAGTGAATGACCTGGGGAAAGACGGCCTCTCTCCTGCGTCGAAGGCATCTCTGAATTGTTTGACAGCGTTGTCTTGCCCAGGGAGGCGGAAGATGCCCTCCTCATTTAGACCATGTTCTCTGATATACTCCGCACACTTCTGGACCAGGATGGGCACCATCTGGGGTCCAAAACGTTGCTCATACATCACTGTGTCCTTAAGACTTTTTCCAAACACTAGAGGGACACAGAAGACATTTTGCACTGATCATCCATCTCTCTCTCTCTCTCTCTCTCTCTCTCTCTCTCTCTCTCTCTCTCTCTCTCTCTCTCTCTCTCTCTCTCTCTCTCTCAGTATTGTGACATATTTGGTACATTTATGAATTGCACTGTTCAAACTAAAGAATGGTCTGGTTATTTACATGAAAACAAATACAAATATTTTAAAGATTCAATTTGCAAAATAAAAACAACAACTATGAATTACAACTGTAAAAAAAGTGAAATAAAATCACAGTGACTTCCTTCATTTCGCTATTGCCGAAGGAAAGCATTATCTTCAGGAGCTATTAGGGTGTTATGGATTTACATTCCTTTTTTTTTTTAACTGGACTGTTTAAGTAATTTGATGATACTGAACCTCCACTCGGAACACCGATGACCCTGCGCAGGGTTCGGACCCACTCATTCATATCGGTTTGGGAGTTGGCCATGAACACATGAGGGCAGCGCTCTTTATCCGCACTTGTACCTGCCGTAAAAAAAAAAAAAAAAAAAAAAAAGACTGAATATTAACAACAAGAACAAGGTAAAATAATTGATGTAGATGTCGATAGTAAAGGTACAACCCTTTTATTCGCTAGAGTATTACGTTATGCTTTGATGCAAAATCGGAAGTGATAGGTCACCTATTGGAAATGTGTTGTGTGACTTAGGGCTAAGTTACTTTAATATGCATCTCGACTTTATTCGTAGAGCACTTTAAAACAATCATCACCCGTGAACACATTTGCCCTCCATTAAAAAAAGAGTCATACAACAACAAAGACAGTGAAAACAGTTAAATTAATAAAAACAACAGGAACACATCACAAATCACAAAAACAAAACAGGCTGATGCTGAGTCAAAAGAATAAAAATGAGTTTTAAAGATGGGCAGAGAGGGGGTTTGGCTTGCCTCACAATATCAATCCTACCTGGTATGATTTCAAAGATGTACTTCCCAGGCTCATCTGAGTTTGAGGGGAGTTCATTGACCTTGCTGAACTGAAGCTGGATAAAGCCCTAAAAAACAAAATATTGTAAAAACAGAGGCATGGACAAACACTCAGTGACTATACCGACTCAGGACATGAGCCAAACAAAAGGAGAATTATGATATTGCAGTATAGTTCAATTTATTTCAGTATCTCTGTTCAAAAATTACAATTCGTTTTTCAAACAGGGTGTGCCCCGGCCTGTCCTTCGCTGTCTTCGGGTGGAGGCGACCGTGTACACCCTGAACTGGTTTCCAGCCATTCACATTATCACCTATGGACAATTTAGAGTGTTCAATTAACCTGCTAAGCATGTCTTTGGAATGTGAGAGGAAATTGGAGTACCCGGAGAAAAACCACACAGGCACGGGGAGAGCATGCAAACTCCACACAGGAAACCAGAGCCTGGATTCAAATCCACAACCTCTGCACTGTGACATGCTAACCAGTCATCCGCTGTGCTGAAATTCATATACTGTACTGTACTACGCAAAATTCATGAAACATAATTATTGGGTTTTCTATAAATGTTACAATTTCTTGAGATGGGTGAGTTTTGCGTGTTTGTTGGCGCTTAGCAATGATCATCAAAATGATTTTTTTTTAAATCATGAACTATTTAAATGTGTGAAGACCACTCTATGTAACAAGAGTTATGGTCAAAAATGTTGTACCAAAACAGCCCATTTTTTGGGGGAAGTGTCAGTGTACAAAAAAATGCCCCAGAAAGTTGGGTCAAATTGACTCAAATCCATTTTTTTGAACAAAATTAGGTTACTTTTAACCCAGCAGTTTTAAGTACAGTATGCATGATATTCAAATTTATTGAGACACACTTAACTCAATACATTTTGTGGCCCTTCCCCTAGCTGTTTACACATGGTTAGAAGCATTGATGTGGCCTATAACTTTTGTCCAGAAAGTATCTCTAACTGGCTGGTTTTACTCTATTTGATGATTTCAAGATTGAGTGTCCAGACACCTTTGTTGACATACAATGCATGGTTTATGCGCCACAAAAAAAAAAAAAAAAAAAAAGCATTTCTTACCAGGACAGCCGTTTCACGGTCATCTTTGTGGTAGGTTAGAGTGCTTCCCCTCAGCACAAAGTAGCGCTGTTGCCAGTTCTTCACAAGAGACCTTTGCTGTTTCTTGAGCCAGCCAGCCTTCAAAGGCCTCTCCATGGACTTGAGGGATCGTCTTGAGCTCAGACTCAGACCTGAGCTTCCCTCACCAGATAATATGCTCTTAGAGCGAGCTGAAATACAGGAAGCAGATGAAGAATGGCAAGATGAACAATTCTCACATAACAGAAAAATATCGGAAACTTCTGCACTCGTCGACTGCTGCACTGGCTGTTCCTTTTCTTTGCGGTGAATGTGCACCAGCCTGAAAGGGTGGAGAGGATAGTTTCTATGCTTATACTTTCAGGGTAAATAGAAACTGCTTCTTTGTGCCGACCAAGTTCCTGTTGGGCTGTCTGCACAGAACTGTTATGGTTTTGCAGCAATGTTATTGCATTTGGACAATGCAGAAGAATCGGTGAGCAATGTAGTACTGTCCGGGAGCAAAAAGGGGCACACTGTGAACACTATTCTGGATGTTTTGTCATAGTTTCAACTGTTCTTGGCGTGAAAAATATATATATAAATTATATATATATATATATATATATATATATATATCTTCTAACCGCATTGCAACAACAAGAGCACAAAAGAGCCAAGTCAACAAAAAGCTCATTACAAGGAAATATATATATATATATAGAGAGAGATTTTTTTTTTTTTTTTAAAGTGAGGTGCAGGTGTACTCGGACAGCAGACATAATGTGTGTCACTCTGTCTTGTGGCGCAAAAATAGAGAAGAGCAGAAGTCAGGCATCGCTGAGGTAAACGGGAAGTTACGGCACCACTGCCCACCGGTCTCCACCTGCAAGCTCAAATATTCTTTGGTTTCCTTTCCAAAAGTATCATTTTTCTTTGATTCGAGACCACACGCACAGTCATACCACAAATTGACGTTCATGTTGAAGTCAACAACCACATTTCTAATAGGCATTTTTTCAAATCTGGATGTACTTATTTATTACACTCGCTTATATTATCGATATTTATTTTTCCAAGAGAAATGGGTGGACAAAAATCTTGAAAAAAAAATCCCAAATAGAAATTCATCAGAATCTTAAATAATCCTGATCGAATTCCAAATAAGACCCTCACATTTTGCAAAAGGCAAAAGAGTTCAACGTGATGCCATTTCCTGTGATTGTGGTAGAATCCCATTCCCAGTCAGTCCAAGTCAGCACCAAGCATGTGTTGCAAACCTCCTTTATCACAAGGTCGCAATTCAATACGCTTCAGGGAAAAAGGTGTATTATTACTGTGATCCCACAAACGCAGACACAAGTGAGCCCAGTTTTTAGCCAGCCTAACTCTTATTATCAAATGACATAAACTCATAATTACACACGTGAAAAAGAAATAATAATACGGTAAAAGTTAGAACCATCACAATCCAACATTTGGATCTATGACCAAAAATGCGGTCCCATCTTTAATGCATTCGAGCCACCTGGGGAACGTTCGGGCTAACATAACAAAATAACTATTATATACTGTTTACATCCCGTCTTGATTGAAGAGGAGGACAATTAGTTGTTGGTTTTAGCATGTCCGAACTTTCAAATGCTATAAAAATTGATCTGTCCTGCTGTCATTGAATGTAGCACGGCCACTCGCTTACCAATACGAGCTGTCTCAACTTTGAAGGTGCTGAAATCCCAGTTGCGAGGTAGTTTCAAAGACATGCTGTTGTCCTCAATTTGTAGCACAGGTCAGTGTTGAATTTTACACATTCACACGCACGCACGCACAAGGAAGATATCGCAAATCACACTTCCTGCTTCCTGTGCATTCATTTTTTTTTCTTCACAATTTCAAACACTCATGTTTCCTCAGACTGTTTCCATGTTCAGACTTGTTTTGTATAAATTTCCCTCGAGGTGATTCACGAAAACGCTCTGAAGTTTTTAAATGACAAATGACACAAACATTTAAAATGGTTCATATAATTCATTCTGTAAACACGCTCGTCATCTTTTGGTCCGACTCCTCCAATGATCTGCGCGCGTCAGGTATGTCTGTGACTTACAAATATGATGCAATGCAGTCTCAATGATCAAAGAAACATGTAGACCGGGGCTGGCAAAGAAGTTACACAAGGGAAGAGAAAACACATGAGCAATAACATTTTATTTTCCAACAAGGCAAAGTACATTTTAGCTTCAAGAGTACATTTCTTTCTATAGACAAATATACATCACAAAGCACTCCACTGCCTAAGAATAAAATAACTTATACTGATTTATAGGGAAACCACAAAATAAAAATTTCTTGGAGGCGAGCAAACAATGTGGTTAAGAAAGGTTGCACCACTTCAATACATTCTTTAAAAGGTCCTGCAAAATTGTAATACGGTCAACAATGGCCTTCTTGTTACCGCACGAATGATTTATTCTTTTTGAATCAAGTTAAACTGGTATTTAGTATTTTGGTCTTTAGTCTGCTTCTATGACCTATGAGTGGGAAATTACAGTACATCTTTTTGTATCGTCATTGTTGGGTCAAATATTTCGATCAGCAAATGGGTGCGCTTCTTCCCTCTTGTGGCCACCTCTAACAAAGACGGGCTTGGGGGGGGGGGGTGGAAGCCATCACAGGGACAAATATGCTGTTTGAGCTAAGAATAAAAATAAAATCAAAAGTCCTGACGAAAGGACACATGAGCGGGAGCAACAACAAGAGCACAAAAGAGCCAAGTCAACAAACAGCTCATTGCAAGAAAGCCAGCACTTCTCTGCTATTGCAATATCCTTTTCTAAATGACAGCGTATCTTTAAATAGTCTCTTAAACTATACAAAATATTAAAGCACACCAAAAATAGCTCTAAAATCTTAAACATATAAGATAACTGAGGTGAAATGATTCGACCAAATAAATATTTGATGGAGAAACTTACACTTACGACGATGTGGTTGTCCAATGGAAAATATGAAAGGCATGCACCGTTATTGGCTTCCATTTGAAGAACCAAGAACAAATATCCTGCCCTGTTTCAGCGTATCAAAAGAAGAAAAAGAAAACATTTGGCGGACATCACATTCAGGATGTGAGTGATTTTTTTTCTGGGTCATGTTCTAAAACGTTTGACTGCACTTTTATGAGCTGGTAATTAACCAACAGAAAGAGAACAACGGGACCACAATATGACCTGGATGTCCCTGCTACATTTCTATCTGGTTTGAACTGACTACACCATTGTACAGATTCATCATAAGTCTACCTCAGCCAGTCTTCCTGGAATTGGATGATGACGTAAATGTTTCTTATAACAGCATGTCGAGACCAACTGGATGTGCACAAACATAACGGAGTCGGTGTGACGTGAATAAGAGTTAAAAAGGTTCATCTTCAGTTTCACAGATGGATATGACCATGGTGAACATTGCCTGTCAATTGCTGCACCGTCATCAATTCATCTATGAACTGGAAGGTTGTCATTTAAGCCAAAACACATTTTACCACTGAATCCATATGACCAATGTAAACATTTCAACTCCAGGTGTGGGCCTTAATCCACACCAGATATGCTGCACTTTTGTAAATATCAAAAACAAACGAGCATAAACACATTTGTAGTACTTTCTAAGAAATTCGATTTTTGGCTGGCAGAATTGATTTACATGAATACCATATACGGTACTAGATTTGCAGCTGTGAACGATGAGTGTAAACATGTCCAATAACAGCGATCAGATTTTTGAGTTATTCGAAACAATGCTTTATCATTGGTCAAGTCTCAGAAAGATAGCTGGTATCAAAATAATTTGACATTTTCTCCAATAACAAAATACAAAAAATAATCGGCGTGGCAGTCGGGACCCCAACATCTATAACTGGGGGAGAATACTGAAAACTGCAAAAATAATACTCCATTTAACCATTCAACAAAACATTGGCAGAATTGACTGAATCGTAATGAACCCTGACTGCTATGTAATGCACCAATTAACCGTTTCAGAAAACCGTCACGACTGTCAAGTTCTCACTATCTGCTCTGGACTTGTGGTCTCGGCAAGGGCTCGAACAGGCAGAAGCAGCCTATGGCAGTAATGCAAGAAATTCAAAATGTTCCCTTTCAGCATTGTGTGGAATCACACCTGGCAGTCAATACCGTATAACAAAATCTACAAATCTTGAATACACCTGACTTCACAGATACAAATATCAGCACAACAAAATCTAAGTTTGTAACGAAAACAATATATTTGGGTTCATCTGGTTAATAGACTTTGTCAGAAACAAAACTAGTGCGAGGTGCCTCTGCACTGATCCAAAAAGGTCCTCCACACACTCAACGATTGGATTTAGCTAGCACAACCTGATCGTGTGAAATTATTCAGATTTTACTTTCATTTTATCCACTATACAATACATAACGCATGATGTGGGTAAGGTCGTGAAATGATAAATGGCAGTGCAGAGCCCATTACATATAGACATGACGGACCGTTGCCATCATCTGTCTAAATAAAATAAATTCCCAGACACACGAACTCTAGTTTCACTGAAGTTAAGACGTTGTGCCAAACGCAAATAAAAACAGAGGACAATGATTTGCAAATCATGTTCAACCTAGATTCTATTGAATGCACTATAAAGACAGGATATTTAATGTTCAAACTGATGAACATTGTTCTTTTTTTGGCAAAGATTTTCTCACATTGAATTTGATGCCTACAACATATCCCCCCCCCCCTCAAAAAAAAGATGGGATGGGACATCAAAAGACTGGGAAAGTCAAGGAATTATCCCAAAAAAAAAAAACGTGTTTGGAATATACCACAGGTCAACAGGTTAATTGGAAACGAGTGTCATGACCGCGTATAAAAGGCTCGGTTGCTCACAAGCAAGGAAGCAATTTAGGCTGCCAAACGAGCAACGTCTTTTTCAGGGACGTTCTTGCTTATTTCAGCAAGAAACCACCAAGCGATATTCTGCATGGCTTCAAATAAGAGAGTAAGTAAAAGTACAAAAAATGGCCTGCCAGCAGTCCAGACCTGTCTCTCATTGAAAATATGACATGTATTAATTATGAAGCGCAAAATATTACAACAGAGACATTGGACTCTTGAGCAACTGAAGTTGTACATCAAGCAAGAATGGGAAAGAATTCCACCTCCAAAGCTTCAAACAATGACTGTTCTCAGTTCCCAAATGCTCGTCGAGTGTTGTTAGAAGTAATGGTGATGTAACACAGTGGTCACAGCTTTTTTTTGGAACATTTCAGGCATCAAATTCATGATTTTTTTTTTTAATAGTTCATCAGGTGAACATTGTAGTGTATTCAATTGAATATAGGTTGAAATGACGTGCAAATCATTGCATTCTGTTTGTATTTACATTTTGCACAACGTCCCAACTTCATCGGAATTGGGGTTTGTAGTTAAACAATAGCTGGTATATTTAAAAACAAAAAAAAGGTATAAATATTAACCATCACGACAAAACAACTCAATGGGGAGGGTAACAATACAGTGAGTGGCACATTAGAGAGCAGTGCATTAAAAAAATAAAAGATGCAAAATAAAACATCAACACACAGTTAAGGTAAATAGAGAATATTGTGTACAAGTGTAAAAGTAGAACAGAACAAAATTGTTTAACACACAGTGCGAATAGACTGAAAGGCTTGGATGTAAAGGTGTACAGTAATTGAACCTAGAAATATTTGTGTAACATATGATTCACATGTAGCGTGGAACAACACATAACTCATACCTAAATTCCTTTTTATGCTGACAGAAAGGCGCGGCGAGTCTCTCACAGCAGGAACGCACAGAGTCTCCAGACGCCTGCTTTCACAACGCGCCGACTCTGGCCATGGACCGCTCTAGGCGGCCGCCTCCTCCAACGCAGGCAGCAAGCCCCTCTCTGTTAGGTGAGCCTTCAGAGAATTGAAGATGAAGAGCTGCTGGTCGGCGCGAAGGGCCAGGAGCTGCTGGATAACTTTGCTTGGGTTCGGACCCCTGAGAGATAGTACAATCATGCCAATCGTCAAAGGACACGGCAAATCGTCAAGTTCGTCACAACCACAGTTTTGAACAAATATTTCATTGTGTTTACCTGATGAAACTAGCAATGTAGACATTTACAAATGTGGCCATGAGGTACTGGCAGTCGAATCGGTCCATTATGCCACCGTGTCCTGGAATAGTGTTGGCAAAATCCTGGAAGAGGAGGCATTTCATGTTGCGCTTTGCATTTGTACAGTAGTGTACACAAATTGCATGTTCAACCCAAATGCCAGCAGAATATTTGACAAAGATATGAAGAGCCAAGCCCAGGCCATACAAAAGTAGTCGCGTACCTTTATCTTAAAGGCCCTCTTAAAGCCACTGGCAAAAAAGCCACCAAAGGGTCCAACGATGGAGGCAAATGTGGACAGAGCGATGCTGTGGATCTGGAATGGATAGAGACGAACTGTGGTCTGCGGAAACAAGCGGGACAAGATTAGATGAAAACAGTCAGTGACTAAAAAAGACAGTTTTGTGACCAACTCAATGTACTCGTATAGCAAAGCCATTTTCCTCATTGAGATTGATTGAAATGCCCATACTCCTTTACAGCCTCTGATAATCCACCAGCATTTTTGTTACGTCGATTCATTTTCGCCGTTGAGGCAGAAAATAATGTGAAAATTCAATTCAAGTCACAGTACTGCTCTACCTTTGTGGCAAAACTTGCTCACCCAAAAGTCTGAGGGTTTGGTGCCTGCAATTTCCAACCGTGTTTATTTTCCCTTAGGATATGTTGTTGACTTACCCATCCAGTGACAGACTCTAGGATGCTGGGAAGGGTGTAGTCCTGAAGCTGGAAAAGTTCAGGCGGCTCACAGTCCACCTGGAAACTGTTAGAATCGTTGTTGAACTCGACTGGACATACGAAGTAGCGGTAGCCTGCCATCACGTAGGAGAGCTGTGAGGAAAATCAAGGGTGCCGGTTACTTTCTTACAGTGCTGTGGCTTGACTTATAGCAAAAATGAAAAGCCACACATAGCTATGGTTTGGATCATTTGAAAGCAGTCATTGTCATACTGACCCATTCGAAATTCTGATGTGTGATGATGTCAGCGTGTGAGTGATGATTACTTTCAACGCTAAAGCTCAGGTTTTAAACTTCACATTCTGGTTAGTTTGCGCCCTCTTTTAAACTACGAAAGAAGCCGGCGGATTACCTGGTTGACACCGATCCCAATTGGGTCATTTATAAAACAGAAAGTTGTGAAAAAGCTGTGAAAATGCCTGCTTGGACGGTCAGAGTGAATGGGCCAGTGCGAGTGATGACGACGCCAGCTACTGTACTTAGCAAAGAGTGCGGCAGCGCAACTCAGCACAATGTGTAACCCACTCATCAATTCAACAAAGTTGTTGCTGTAAAAATGTGTGAAATGGGGAAAAAAGAGAACAAATTAAGCTTCTGACACAACATTTGCAGCTGGAGCTTGACACCCAAATAACCTCGCCTAAAAATCGCACACACGCACACGGGGGTGCTAATGACGCCACCGTAAGATCCAATACCACTCACTATTGTTGAGGTCCGAGATAAAAAGTGCCCAAAATTGCTTGATTTGCCATTTTGGTCTTCTGAACCTAACTGGCCGGTTTTCTGTGAAAAAAAAAAGGTCTTTCTCGAAAGGAATTACCGGTAATAATGAATGCTACTTGTTTATCTTCGCACAGAGACACACAAGAGAATTCGACAATCACTTCCATTCGTCCGAAAGACAATATAAAAAGAAAAGTCACCATGATGCCAAACAAAATGGTAGCGAAGAATCCACCAATGAATCCCTCCCACGTCTTCTTTGGCGACAGCTGTAGAGGACGCAGTACAGATACAGTATGTAGTACCGCTTGTTAACATTGCTCATTTAATCATCACACATGCAAAAAATTACTTGCAGTGTGCTTATGTCGACCAACCTTAATGAGAGGGGTACGTCCGAAGAAGAAACCAAACATGTAGGCCATAATATCATTACAGATCACACAGGAAATTGGCACAATAAACCTATTGAAAGGGAAAACAAAACAATGACAATAAAAGTTGCTTATTAAAATTGGTCAAAGTGCTGTCGGGGTTAAAAGTAAACACCTTTGCTCCTCATCTGTACAAGCTATTCTGCACATGAAAAACGGACATCTCCAAGCATTACATTTTCTGCTCGTGTGCCTAGAACTTGCACGGTGCGGGCAGACTTTTTACATACCAGATCATCCCTTCAAACAGGTTGTGAATGATGAGGTGAGACTGTGTCACCACAATCAGCAGAGTCACGTGAGTCCACCCAAACTGATGAAAAGAGAAAAAAGGAAGACGGTTATGACACAGATTGCTTTGCGCGAATGCATCCTAGCCAGACAGAATGTGCACAACAACAAATATACGAGTAATATATTATATTGTTGTGACATTCTACCAGGTTCAATAACATGAACTAAATCACAATTAAAACACTGCACTTTACAACACGACAGATAGTTTGATCGAATGGATGTATTGCCAACAGGAGAGAGGTGTTATTATTATTATTATTATTGTTCATTTTTGGAGTAATTTCTGCATTGAGTTGTCTATAAGAAATCAACCTGCTTCTGTTTCAGCTCTCGAAACGTGTGGTGCGTGCACCACTCTGGTGGTATGCAAAATAATCATTGAGTATTTTTGCAAGCCTGCAGTTGCGTTGAGCAGATTGTTCATGAATTCTGTCATTTCCAAATGTCTGCGAGCCCCTGAAGGCAACAGTGTGTGAGTTGGTGAAATTGGACAAGGCAGTCAAAGGGTGGAGTTAAAAGGGGGCAGAGAGGAGAGTGAACGTTGGTGGGGGATGCAATACTAGTTCAATACTTTGAACAGCTGTTTCATTTTAGAAAGAAAATAACTATTGTTTGAGTAGAACGCAAACTGCACAATATTAGTGTCTTGTATTTGTTACAATATTTATTATAAATAAAACCTCTGCTTCTTTGTGATGAACACTTGGGCCACTATGCTACCGTATCAAAATGTTGGGCATGATCGTGGTACTTGGAGGCCTGTTATTTGTTTTGTTTTGTTTTGTTTTTTGGGTGGTATTTGGTACACAAATTTTGAGAACCAGTGGACAAATCCTTTGACACAAACAAGGGGCGTATGCTCAACTCAGCGTTGTACACACAAGGCTTTCAGCAAGGCGCACAAAAAACAAAACTTGTGTACAGTTACATTTAAATAAATAGATATCAATAGCTGTGACAGTAGTTGCTTGGTCCACCGATTCTGCCAGATTCTCGTTTTTCAACATTTGATCTTAGAATGTCTCATTCAGTCTCACAAAAACAAATTCTAAACGAGCTACAGACAAGCAAGAGGATGAAACGATCATTCTGAACCTGCAGTAAATTGCAAAACTCTTGAATAAAATAATTAGCAATAAACAAAAACATGAGGACAACACCTAAGCAAATCGCAAGAGAGAATAAAAGTGACGTTCCAAATCTCTCAATTTTTGGAAATGACTGAACAGTGAGGATAGGTGCCGTGTCTGGTTTGTTTTCCATTCAGATGACAACCTACCAAACGATTTCTAGGGCAACCGTTTCCCTACGCCTCCAGAAAGTCATTCCCTCTTGCAGGCCTCATTAATAACCCAGCGCCCCCCAGGGTGGTGGCTAAGAAGAGCCCGGATGTTACTTACCATGTAGAACTGAAGGCGGTAGTGCTTCTTCACCAAACTCAGTACAAACATGCAGAAACCTGAAAGTGTGAACACGGTCGTCAATGCACTGCCCATTAGAGAGAGATCAATTAAGTCAGAATCCAGGTCCTTTTGACAAACTGGCCAATTCTAGTCTGACCTTCGCTAAAAGCCAAAATTGTTATGCAGCAGAGTGTCTCAAGATTGCTGCATTCTATGAAGAGTCTGGCGACTGAGGAGACTGTGTCCTTGCAGATCAGTAATAAATTGGAAATACAAATCAGTTGCCTCTTATAAGCTCTTGGCTCGCTTCTATGGGTTTTTTTTTTCTTACCCCAAAGCCTTTGACTGCAGAGAAATGAAACCAAGACTTTTCAGTTTATCCAAGACAGGTTTCTATTTTGCACATTCTTTAAAATGCAAATCCATACGTGTTCCTGTCAGACTCTGTCCTTTACAACTACAAATAAGGCACTTTCTAAGAAAAATTATGGAAAATTAGTGTACAAAATCGACACGTGTCTGCTTGCAGGAACTACATACAAAACTGATATCAGATCTGTATGGCTGATAAACATTCGTGGTTGTGGTCCACTCGCATGACAGTGAAATGGGCGAGTGAAATAGCTTTAAAAAGTACGGTACTGTCGATGCTGTGTGTTAAGTGTGATTTTACCCGTGAGGTAGAGGGCAAAGGAGATAAAGCGGTGGTATTTGCTGAGGATGCGAAGTGGCTCTTCCCTTTGCACCAGTGTGAAGAAGTAATCTGTGACGGTCTCACCGTAGAAGAAGTAATTAACGCAGAGCAGGAAGTACCTGTCGGGAAGAGGGTTGACACGCTAACCTCACGTGCTTTATGAGAGCAACGTGCGTTCAGTATGTCCAGCAAAACATTATGCCGGATGGAAAGACTTTAGGTTCATCAGATAATCTTCACCAATTTGATACAGACTAATTCCTCTGCAAGTATAGTGCCTTGAAAAAGCATTCATGGCTTATGAACTGTTTCACAGTTTGCCAATTTATAACCTCCAACCTCAGTGTTTTTTAAAAATTGAGATGTTATTAGATTATCCAACGCAAAGTAGCACATAACTGTAAATTGAAATGGAAATGATGTATAGTTTTTTTAAGCAAATAAAAATAAGAAAAATACGATGTGTATCTGTGCTCAGGCATCCCTTGTTCATACATTGCAGTTCTGTACAACCTTTGAATTACAGCTGCAAGTCTTTTGGGGTACGTCTCTACCAGCCTTGCACATCTCGCACTTACATTTCTTGGCAAATGCTTAGCCAGATTGGATGGAGAGTGTCTCTGTACAAAAATTTAGGATTGCCACCGAAGCTCAATCGGACTTAAGTCTAGACTTTTGAGTGGGCAATTCGAACATGAATATAGTTGGATCGAAAGTCTTGGCCATTTTAGATTCCGTGAAGGAAGCGCGTGAACTCAGAAGAGATCAGCCAGTATGTCAGCCGGCAACGGAGGGAATCGTCCTCCCACCACCATGCTCGAAAACACTCGAACCTGTGACGTTGTTTTGAAAGTCCCAAACAGATTACCAATCAAACAGACAGAGACTCGGTCGGAATAGAACCAAGCACTGTGAATAGAAAATACCGCTGAAGCAGCAGGATGGTCGCCACATACACGTGGTACACCGTCCGCCATCTTGGCTAGATCCTGCAGCTATTGTAGATGTCCTGTGGACAGATTGTCCCACATGAGCTGCAGATCTCGCAGCTTTTCCAGTGTGACCGTGGGCCTCTTGGCTACTTCTCTGACACAGAAAAGGTGTATTCATAGGGGAGGACGGTATTTGACCAATTACAGTAGGTGACTTCAATTGATTGCACTGGATTCTATTGAATGGGGATCAGAGTACAGGGGTATGAATACAAATGCACGCCATATTTTTCAGATTCATATTTGCTTCAAATTTTGAAAATCATATGTTATTTTCAATCCACTTCACAGTTAAGTGCTATTTTGTCGATCTATCTCATGAAATGAAAACAAATTACATTCGTCACAAAATATGAATGACGTCAAATTGAATATGAATACTTTTTTTTCAGGGCACCATAAATAGTTGCCATTGGTCACGACATAAACAAGGACTAATGTCACATCTTCGATTACGCTAAGGATGAAGATCACAGGGAATGAAAATCTGAAGTACTGTAGTATACCACTGCACCTGTCGATACCTACTCTAAATATTTCAGTTGAGACAACAAACCTCAGTAAATCTGCCACAAAATAGACAGAAGATGAGACAATATGATTCAAATAAAAGTTTCATTTTCATGACGCAAAACGTTTCATTCTGCATGTGTAGGTCCTCACCAACTCAGTGTCCTGAACCATGGCAGATGATACGAGTGGTAAACGCTGTAACCAATGGTGATGATTTCGAGGAAGCATTTGATCTGAACACACAGGACCTATGCAAGCAAATCCGCAATTACAAAGGAGGAACAAGGCACGCCAAATTAATGAAGCATTCAAAACGGTTTGATTTGAAGCAGAAATTTGGATACAGCCATTAAAACGGAATGGGGAACTAAAAAGACAGTGAAAATCCAGCTAGTCACCTGTCTAATGTCTAATCACATACATGTCAATACTTTACAGCTGTTGATATGTGCAGTATCAAGCAACATGCTTTGGGTATGACTTCCACGAAGGTTGAACTGTTTACAAAGATGTTCATTAAAAAATAAATAAAAATCTGGAGCATTTGATTTTTTGGGGGGAGTCAGCGATTTTCTAACAGATTACTGTATAGAAGACAGGGAGTGCCAGATGAATGTACTGCATGATACCATTTAGCTTCCATGATGTTATTGCCATGCCAAATGATGCCGGCCGTACTCACAATCATCATAAGCACCATGGGGCCTAGGTAGATGATGATGAAGAAGAAGGAAATCATGGCAAGTGTAAGGATCCCTCGGACCCACCAGTTCTTCCATCTAGAAGAGATGAAAAAAAATGAACATTTTGCTTCCTGAAGTAAGGATGGAAGAGATGAAAACTGCAAGTAATCCATCCATCCATCCATTATGTCATCCGCTTATCCTCACAAGGGTCCCCAATCACCATGATATTAATTTCACTGGATCACTTTTAATTACTTTTCGATTACTCAAATGCCAAATGTAAAAAAAGATTTTAAAATGAACATCAATAATATATACTTGTCTGGTCTGCTTTTTGTTGGGTTCTGTTGTAGAATGTGGGAGGGAAAAAGAGCATCCTGAATTCAAAACCACCACCATTAATTCACCTTGAGGAGAGTCCGGACAAGGCTTTGTTTAACACCTCTGGTGTGTCATCAGGTGGCACTGGCACCTCAGGGACACCCGAGTCCACTTTGTCCAGTTTGGGGTCGCTGTCTGTTACGCCATCTTTCTCTGATCTCAGCTCACTGTCGGAACCCTAAAATGCAAACACACGTATAAGCAATGAAATACAAATGGTGACATATGTGCCTGCCGTACCTTAAAATTCTGATTACCGTTTCACTAAGTTGTGAGTTGACTGCAGGGAGGGTAGCAGCACTGCCCCAATATAACTGCTATGCAGCTCTAAAATTATGAATACAGTAATATTTGAAATAAAATACAATCATGTTTCATTGTTATATTGCTTAGTCAATATAGCCAAATTTTGGCGACATTGACTAAAAAAAACCAATCCTTGACTTGCTGTGCCTAGAGGCTCTCTGTGCAGGGGCACGTGGCTCAGTCGAAAACTTGCCATTCAAACAGCCCAATGGGCTGGAATCTGGCATTTTTCACTTGGGCTTTGGGAGACAAGTCAGTGTGTTCCATATATTCTGCTTAGCAATAAGTGGCTATGAAAAAGAATCAGAATAATGTTGTTGATTGTTATTGTTTATTGTGCATTTTTGAATAACACACTGAATTCTAAATTAGGCAACCAAATATTGAAGTGCAACATATGACAATTGGATGGTCAGGAAAGATGGATGGAAAATAAAAAATTTAACAATTTTGCGAGTGAGCTGAAGCCAATATGAAGAGAACAAAGTAAACACACTTTATTTGCTTTCCTGGGCCATATAAGATAATTTGGCGGCCCCGAGCTGGCCAGCGGACCTCGAGTTTGACACCTGTGTGCTGGAGTCTCTTGGTACATAGGGAATTACAAATGATTGGTGTTGTCTGTGTCATTATAAGTACTGTATATTTTCTTTTGTCTTTGGAAAAGAAAACTCCGTCTAGGACCTGCATCAATGATCTTTAGCAAGCTGCACACTGGAAGAATGCCGTCTTAAGTCACTGATCTTCGCGCTTCACACACAGAAACACAGAAAATGCAAACTGTTCACACCCCAACTGACCCCTGAGCTGCAGTGACCAAATTAGGCTTGGAGTCGTCCCCACACCACAGATGGTCGACTGACAGTATGCTGCGCAGCTAGCAACATAAAAGGCAAGAATCAGCTAGCGAATCCTACACCCATTCACATGACATACTTTTTACATGACATTCTTTGAGAATAAGGGCTCAATTTGAACATTCATAGAATTTGATTAATATCAACCGAGCAACCATTGTACATCTGGCGGTTCCCATGGAGACAGTATTTTTCTTTGAGAATGCTTGAGTTAAAAATAGCCCACAGTCTCACATACCCCCCCCCCCCCCCCCGGTCTTGCTAGGCCACAAGGAACTTGGAGCTCCTGTTGTGCAAATGTCATATTTCTTCCCCAAGATTTATAGAAGAAAAGAATATGACATTCTTGACTAGTGCAACATCTTAGATGTGATGCACACACATACTGTAGGCCCTTCTTCAATAAAACAAATGATTATGATTTTGTTTTCAAATGAGCGTGTATGTAACGTTTGGAAAAGAAATTATGTCGACCACATACTTCAAAATCAATCAAATTAGACAATCCATGATTGAGAAAAGATCGTTTTTGGTCAGCCAGACATTTTATTGAGACCTGAAGTCATTCTCGGGAAACGCTACCCTACCTGCAGTCACAGTATAATTTACTTTACGATGACAACCACTGATTCTGACAGGGAGAGAGAGAACAAAACACAGTTTACCCATATGGAAATAAGTTACTAAATACTTACGAGGACACGTCATATTTATCATACTATGTTCAGTGTCTCAAAATCCCCTTAAGGACACAGGCAAGACAGCAAAGGAGTAGCTTCAAGAAAGCTCTGTGAATGGCCTTGAGTGGGCCAGCCATACCCTAGACTTGAATTCAATTAAACATCTTTGGAGAGATCTGAAAGTGTCTGTCCACCGACGCTCAACATCCAACCTGATGGAGCTTGAGAGGTGGTGCAAAGAGGAATGTGTGAAACTGTCCAAAGACAGGTATTCCAAGCTTGTAGCATCATATTAAAAAAAGAATTGAGGCTGTAAGTATTGCCAAAGGTGCATTTTTATTTATTTATTTGTTTATTTATTGCCGCTGTTGACTGCAAATGTCCCCAGTGTGGGACAAATAAAGGTTATCTTATCTTATCAACAAAGTATTGAGCAAAGTACAAGTTAAGTAGAAGCATTTTCAGCTGTAAAATAATTCGATTTGGAAAAAGTGAATACTTTCCGGATACACGACAAGTAGTATCACTGATTACATTAGGGCAATACTGTATTGGAGGGGTCCCCAACCGCCGGTCTGCGGACCGGTACCGGTCCACAAGGCATTTGGTACCGGGTCGCACAGAAAGAATTTATCTTAATTCCGTTTTATTTATTTTGGAATACGAAAATGTTTTATTTTGAAAAATTACCGGACTCTCCGTTACATCCGTCTGTGTCACGCTTGACACACGTCAAGCCACGCTTCTCCGTCACGTGACCGATTACGCTAAAAACAAAACGCCGGAGCACGCAAAATGAGTAAAAAAAACTGCTGGAAATCGCAAATGACGGCGGCCTTAAAAGTACGTTCGAGACAACTGGATTAAAGTTATGGCTGAATACTCTGAGATCGCCACAATAGCACTGTTGCTATTTCCGACATCTTACCTGTGTGAGGCGGGGGTTTTCTGCAGCAACGGCGACTAAAACAAAATTACAAAGTAGACTGGACATAAACCACACACTTGAGATGTCATTGTCTCCTATTACCCCGAGATGGGACCGTCTGGTTGCAGAAAATCAAGCTCGGGGCTGTGGTGAGTCGTCATTTTTATGCACTTTGAACTTGCGTTGTATCGTATTTTGAAGGCATTAAACATTACCATAGCGATCAGAGTGTTGCGGCCAGATTAGACGCTCCTTGTGTTTATTATTATATTTCGAAAACACCACAGTTTTCATGCAGTTCATACACCACAGTTTTCATGCAGTTCATACCATATTATTTTGTTGTATTATTTCTGCCACACCTTAAATGCCGGTCCCTGAAAATATTGTCTGACATAAACCGGTCCGTGGGGCAAAAAAGGGTGGGGACCCCTGCTGTAATGGATTGAACTCTGGAGCTGGTGAATGTCCATTAGTAATAAAATTCTGAATTCCATCCAAATATCACGGAAAATTAAACATTCTCCCAAACAAGTGAGGCATACACATAAGCGAGCAAGTCAAAAGTCAGATTACAACAAAAATGTAAACTAATCTGTGGCTTTAACATTTCATGTTTCATGATGATTGCAGCCTTTGCAATTTAAAAATTGCATTCTACTGCACTGCAATATCGAGCTGAATTTGATTGTTCAGCCCTGCTTGAGACCGTAAGGATAAGAATAAGGCCCGCCATACACCAAGCAACGGGACAGAACACAACTGAACAGCAGAACAAGCGATGAACCCCCGCTGACATGGCCAACTTGCTAAAATATGCTTAGGTGTGACAGTACGACTGAATTATTTCAACTGAATTCAAACACAAACAGCGATTGCCAAGGAAGGAGCTGATTATCCTGGCTGCTGTAGTAAATTTATAATAATGCAAAGAATGCGAATATCTGAGAAGCTCTTGGCGGTGATCAGCGCTTTTAATAACTGCACTCTTGTACTTCAGCAACAGACTCACCAAACCGGATCTCTCTTCAAACTGACATCATTTTTGTTGGGGAAATACAACAGTTCAATATTGTAGGCCTGGGGAGTCCCATGGAAAATCGTGCCCTTGGCTTAGCTTTCACATAAATACTTGACAGCCCATCTTATGTTCACAAATGGCCATTTGTTTTTAAACAGGTCGTAACTCGTGATGAGTTCCTGATGCATTAGAAATGTTTGCAAAAGCTTTTGACAGCGCCGCATCCGCCATTCCACCACGCCCCCTCCAGCATCCACCCGCAATGTGACAACAGCAAAACCCATCTCAGTCCTTTGCACATGAACACTGAAGTGAAATTTCAACGTTGTGTGTCGCAGCAGCCAAATGAAGGTTGGAAGACAACCCCTGTCAGCCTCCTCTCAAGTAACTAGTAACCGTGGACGCAGAATTTAAAACACAATCAAAAAAAGATAATTTCGATCTCGACCTTAAGTGTATGGCTCGCTGGTGAAGAGCTGACATGTAGAATAGACCGTGCGCTCCATCTCAGAAAATGGTATATAATGTATTTTACATTAGGTTTGACTTTAGAATTTGCTGTTTGTTGTTCGATGGCGAAAGTGGAGTATACCCAGGATCACATTGTTATTAAAATAAAAGGAAACGGGGTTTAAAAGATAGATATACTTTTCACACAACCCCCCTCATATGTTAAAAGGGTTCCCCAATTTACGCAGGACTTTCTATATTAATGCGATCATCGTCCTAAATGAATTAGCTAGGCGGCTAACTAGCATCACATTGAAAGGGCAGGAGCGGGTCCAAGCTAACGTTACCTTGTCCTCGGACGGCTGGTTTTGTAACGTCGCCTCGGTGTCGGTGGTTCCACGGTGCCTCAGTTCTGTCATCTTCGCAAACTACGGCCCAAAGAAAACAGCGAAGGTTCCGTTCCACTTAGATAGCCTCTGGCTAAGATTCGGCACGGTTTTAGTTTACATTAAAATCCCGCCGAGTTAAGTGGGAGTGAAATGGAACGTTACTTCCGCTTTTCAAAATAAACGTTTCATTGAATGATCCGCAACGGCTTCCTGACTACTGTACTCGCCAGCAACTAAAATTATTTGAACGGGGTTTTTTTTGTCTGCAGATGACTTAAAAACTGGACTTGCTGTCCTACTAGTGTATAATTCTGCAAGTTTGTTATTGATGCAATAATTTTATTAGCACAAAGACAAGAAAAGCATAGAAATTTGAGCATGGAAAAATCTCCTTAGTGCTTCGGGAAAATTGTAAATCCACATCATAATAATTCTTTTCACTTTCAATGAGCTATTTCAGAAACGTGTTTGATCTAATGCTTCACGCATTTCCCTTCATTAGAAAAAAGTCAACATTCACCTTGGGAAAAAAAGTCGAATGGACATGTATAGAAATGGGCTTGACATATTTTGACCAATTGTTCAGCTATTTTAAATGTAAAGACTTACACGATGAACCAATGCTAAAATGGTGTGGGCTGGGAGACAATTCAAACAGAAAACGGATGGAGATCGATATGTAATGGAGAGATACTCGATCTGTACCTGATAAAGTTGGCAGGCTGAAGTTACAGCAGTGTGTGATGTTACAACCAAAGAGTGAACATTTTGTTTGGGCTAAGCTTCCCACCTCCGAACCGATGTCTGTTGGCAGCACGATCATAATTGAAACAACTCAATGATGGTGCAGATCCAGAAAGATCCTGGTTGGCAGGGTTATTGCACCGATTTGGGGCAATGGATGGCTCCCAGTCGAGGGTCATCAACCCCTCTAGTGAACAAGTGGTGTTAAAAAGGTACACAAAGCTGGCAGATGTGTTTCCCTGCATTGCTGCTGAGGACTTGTCTGAGCCAGACAACATCCAAATTTTCTCCCAATCTGTTATGCATGCTGCGAGGCCAAGGTCCAACTTGGACTACATGATCTGGAATTGGATGCGTGTGCTGTGTCTGACATGTGGAGGGACAAACTTTTCCAAAACATTGAGAGATATGAATCAGTCTTTTCACGGAAAAGGATGGAATGTGGGGAGGCCTTTGACTTTGTCCACAAGATACACCTGGTGGATGAGAGGCCATTCTGCCTGCCTTATCGGAGAGTGCTGCCAAGTCAATATGAGAAGCTGAGAATGGCTGGAACAAAAGATGAGATGGAAGAAAAGGGCATAATTTGGAAATCCACTAGTGAATATTGGTTCTAGTGTGGAAGAAGAATGGGGATTTGCACATCTGCACGGATTTCAGGTGGCTTAATACGAGGACACAGCGGGATGCTCACCCACTCCCCCATCAGGCTGATGCTCTTGCTGCACTTGGGGGAAATGTCTTGGATCTTCTTCTCCACCATGGACCTCACCTCAGGATTCTATAACGTGCCCCTGTTTGAGCATCACAAGAAGTACACTGCTTTTTTGACTCCTTTTGGCCTGCACGAATATAACTGGATGCCACAGGGTTTATCCAACAGCCCGGCTCCATTCATGCAGATGATGCTTTCCATTTTCTGGAACAAGAACTTCACTCGCCTTTTGTTCTATCTTGACGATCTCATGGTCTTTGGTCCGACAGAACATATTGCGCTTGAGCGATTGGAAATGGTTTTCTCCCGCTTGAAGAACCATAACCTCGGGCGAGCGCCAAAGAAGTGTCACTTTCTTCGGAGATCTGTGAAGTTCCTTCTGCCATGTCAGAGTCAGGGGTACAGATGGACCCAAGAATTGTGGAAGCTATAAACAGGGTGCAGGTGTCCGACTTGATGGACAGTGATGGCCTCACTCCCTTGCAGAAGACAAGGTCTTTCTCGGGGATGGTGCTACAGTATCAGCACTTTATTGAGGATTGCTCCATCAAGGCTAAGTAAGCCCTTTTTCAAGCTCGTTTCAGGCCAGGGAACTGGCCCACCAAGTGTCAAAATGCCTTTGAGACCTTGAAGCACGATCTGTCACATACAGATAGATAGATAGATAGATAGATAGATAGATAGATAGATAGATAGATAGATAGATAGATAGATAGATAGATAGATAGATAGATAGATAGATAGATAGATAGATAGATTTTGCATTTTTTTCCGAAAGGGTTTTGATAATTAATTGGAAAGAAAAAAATGCATTCCACTGTAGTTTTCATTTTTACCACCAAGTGGCAGCAAGAGTTTGTTGAGTGCTGCAAAGGAGCGTTTGCCTTGGCTTGTTTGCAGGCGTGTCAGCAGTGGCTGTTCTGGGGGGGGGGGGGGGGGGGGGCAGCGGGGACCAGTGCCCCTGTAGCACCGATTCTGGCCGCCCCTGTGGCCCCCCCCCCCCCCCCCCCTCCGAGCGCAGATTACGCAGTCGTGCCGAGTCGCCGACGCGAAAGGTGGAACGAAAGTGCGGGATTTAACATTCTAGTCGGACCCTTTAATGCGCTGCGCCATTTAAAAATGAGCGGGAAAATGAGAAGCAGTCCGCAGAGAAGGAAATTACCACGACACGAGTGCTATTTGCGTGTGTGTTTGTGTGTGTGCGCGTGTTTGTGTGTGTGCGTGTGTTTGTGTGTGTGTGTGTGTGTGTGTGTGCGTGTGTGTCTGTGTGTAACTTTTTTAGTCTCCCTTTTTATTTTAATTTTTATTTAACAGGATCATTAAATAAGACATTGCCTTTTAAAATTTGGATAATTATATGCATGTAAAACATCTAGCTTCAGTGTATTTGCAATTTTTGTCCCCGGCAGGCTGGTACCATATCATCCCCTGGCTTGAATATTCTCAACAGATGGACACGGCGTATTGTTACGCTTGCAGACATTTTAGCCCTCCTAATACTGTTTTCTTCTCATCACTGTAATGTTATGACTACAATTTCAAAGTCTAAAGAAATAAAAAGTCAAATAAGATTTCGAATCTGTCTTTTTAGCCCTGGGTTGAATGTGCCCCCCCCCCCCCATCAAAACCCCTGGCCCCAGCCCGGCCCCCTCAGTGAAATTGATCCAGAACCGCCCCTGCGTGTCAGCAGTTAGTTATAAATACTTAATTGCTCGTTAAAACAGAAATGAGCACGAATGGGTCGGACGCTGCAGATCCATTCAATATTATCTGAAATCGCAAAGCAGGGTGTTAACTTGGTTTGCAGTCTGTGTGTTGATAGCCATTGTTGGATACGCACACACACACGCACACACACACACACACGCACGCGCACCCAGCCACACACACACACACATATACACACACACGCACACACACACGCATGATTCGGACTGCACTGAGTATAACTGTGGCTCCTCATCCTCACTGCAGTGTGACGTGGTGGACATTGTGCAGTGTACAGACTGAATAGTCAATCTCACACTCTGCTGTGGGCTCAAGACTAGTGATATCCTACTTCTGCACAATGGATGACAAAAACAGCAGTTTTTTTTGGCTGGGGCTCTTTCGTAGCTCCTCCAGTTCTGCAGGGCTATGGGACATCTGCAATGCAGAAGTCTAAATATAGCAGTGGAGGTAGAGGGCGAGAGCGAGAGAGGCAGACAGACAGAAGGATGGAGGGGTGTTGGTGGAGAGAAGATGACACTTAAACAAAATAAGAGTCATGTCTACATTAACTATATATGTATGTATATATATATATATAGAGAGAGAGAGAGAGAGAGAGAGAGATTTTTTTCCCCCAAGAACATCTGAATGCTGTAAAACTTTCTAGAACAGGGGTGTCAAAGTCATTTTTGTTGCGGGCCACATTGGAGTCACCATTTCCCTTGGAGGACCACTATGACTGTCAAACCATATCAAGAAGTCAAGAATAATGGTTTATTAAATGATCGTTGAAGTGACTCTGATTAGGACTCTGGTCACAAGAAAATGCTTAAAATGTGTGTTATTTATTACAAATGAGAATTTGAAATTTTGCAAGATATTAGCAAGCATCAATCATGGAAGTTGACGTGATTGATTTGCTTTCGCGGGCCACATAAAATGATGTGGCGGGCCAGATCTGGCCCCGGGCCTTGACTTTGACACCGGTGTTCTAGAAGGATGTTCTAGAGACAGGTGCCCAAGTGTCCATTTGTAAGTCAGCACATAGTACATAAGGTCACTTGGGACACTGGTCAGTAAGTAAGGCAGTAAGTTTCAATCACCTAAAATCATATTGCAAAGTGTCAGTGAGGAGGAGGATTGCAAACGCATCCCCACAACACTAAATCTGCTGAGTGAAGCACACGAAGCGCCACCACCAGATCAAGGGCATTGCTTCAGCAAGCAACACACGAGATGCCTACGACATGGCATTGATCCAACCTCTGAATTTTCAATGAATCTGCTCACTTTCACATCAATATCCTCACTTTGCAGGCCCATAACTGCGTCATTGATCTCCAGGTGTCACATGCATTGACACAGGAAGATTTCACCAACTCCAAATCATTTGGAGTTGGTGAAAAACCCCCCGCAAATGTTCAGAATCCGTATGATTTGTGCGATACGGCCATATATGTAAGATTCACCACAAAATCCGTATGAACTATGGCTAAACCGTATGAGTTGACAGGTATGTGAATGGTACACGAAACAAACTCTGAATGAGAATAATGAGAACGATAAAAGATATAGTGCTACAGCTCTGATCACAAGCTGCAATTGCAGACTGCTGAGCGCTAACAACTTCCAGTGACAGAGGTCACGCACCACCGTAAGTTAAAGATTTATGTGCTTTATTTTATTTTTATTTATTTTTATACTTTTTGTGAAAATGAGACTGATAAAATGATTCGGATGCAGTGTACATTAACACAAAAAATATATTACTAACAAGCACAAAGCCACACAAATGGTTGGGGTTTTTTTCTCCTCTACACTACTCGGGATCGACTTGGCCAGTCCACGATCTACCAGTCGATCGCGATCGACGTAATGGGCACCCCTGGTATATGTGTTTTGTTACTTCTTGCCACTTCCCTGAAACCAAATTTAAGTTTGCATGGTGAGAATATGGTGGTCATCAAAAAGTTCCAAGTTCTGAGGGCGATTCTTTTGCAGTTCAGATGGTGAGAAAAGACAGGTCAGGTCTGCGCTATCTGATTACAATGCAAATTTTTTAGGAATATGTTTGGGGGGAGCAAAAAAATGAAAATGACGCCTAAAATTTATGCAAAGACGCGGCACACATCTTTGTACGTGTTTCTAGAGAGGCTCGTACCAGAAGAGAAAAAAGTCGCAGGACATGTTTGGATCATAAATGGCTTTATTTGGCTTTGAGAGAAATATCACTGCGCATTCGCTAGCAGCATGTACAGTCACAGTTATTTACAAAGCAGATCAACCTTGTTAAAGTGTCGGTATTCCTCTTCTACCTCAGCGTTAGGTACGACAGCGGATGAGGCCGTGTTGTAGTTTATAGTTTCAGTTATGGTTAAGGCAAGTTTAAATTGAACACACAACAAGCAAATAATGATTAGCAACCACGGGTGCAGTATTCAAGCTCTGAGAATCAGGCCATGCATCGTTTCATTCATTTGTCAAGGAGAAGGTAGCGCAAGCAAGTGGGACGTGATGAACGGTGCCGTGACTGACACTTCAGATTGGAGTAAAACGAAAACAAGAACAACAATAAAAGGTTGAGGTGAAAATAGCCCTTGGACGTCCCATCGAATCACGAACCATCTGCCACTTGCAGTCTGAGTGGAGGGCTGTCAGTGTCACTCTCAGCTGCCTGCCACTCAGCCATGCTCACAACGCTACGTTCAACAAAAATACGGCCATGATTTTTTGACAAACACACTTCAACTCGGTTGGTTCTCACGAAGAAAGAAAGAACAGAAAGGAAGCGGGTAAATGAATCGAGGGAAGATACTTGAAAAATGACATGTAACGATAGACTGGACACGCCGTTTGTGTTTCGCTCTGTTTCGTTTTTGAATATGCACACAGAGACAGTTTGGTATGACCAAGTTGTTCATTCAAGCAAATAAACACACCAGCACGTATGTATGTATACTATATGAGTTGCAATCATTGCTGCATTTTGGCATTGGGATGCAAAGACAAAAAGGTAAATGGCTACGGATGGTCGACGGTGAATGCTGACTTTTATTTTCACATTGTATAACGTGATGAGGACGGGACACTGATGCCAGGGAGGAAGATCGTTTTTTAATTGTGGGACACACAAGTTTGGACCCAAATGGAAGCAATTCATTCTGCTTTACAATCCAGAATGACAAGCTGATGTTACGTAGTGAGCTGGTACTGTTATTATTGCCCCCCCCCCCCCCCCAAAAAAAAAGAAAAGGCCAGGCCGTCAACTTTTAACTGTCAAAATCTAGTAGCACCGTAAAAGTTGGACTGGCTTTTCGTGTCATGCTTTGTGCATTTGTCTTTAAGCGTGTGTGCTATAGTATGTGCAGTTTTTATTTTGAGGGTTTTTCTTAATGGTCGTGATTGGCACATCAATTGCTTTCGTAGAGAAAATGATCTCTTTACGGCATCATACGATCTGATCAAGTGTAGATGCATCTCATTCAGGTGCTGATTCAGTTACCCCCATCTAAATTCATCATCTTTTACAGGAACACCTTGCAAAGAGACGAAACCGACAGAAAAATAGAATGCTGTGTGTGTGCGTGTGTGTGTGCGTGTGCGTGTGTGTGTGTGTGTGTGTGTGGGTGGGTGGGTGTGTGTGCGCGAGTGCGCGTGCGTGCGTGCGTGTCATTCGTCACTATAGCTTACAAGCAGGAACAATGAGAAATGATGATGATGATGATGAAGAAGAAACTACACAAGCAGTTTAGTTCTTGCTGGTCTTCTCAGTGGGGCTCTCCTTCTTCTTCTCCTTCTCATCCTTCCCTTTTGGCTTCTCCTCCTCTTCCTCCTCCTCGTCCTCCTCAGCATCACCTCCCTCCTGGTCGGCTCCCTCGTCGTCATCCTCTCCCTCCTCCTCATTCTCCTCATCCTCGTCCTCCTTATCCTCATCTTCTGCCTCCTCTTCCTCTGGTTTGGACTTCCTGTAGGCTCCCAGGGAGTACGGGCGGGACGACATGTAGGAGAAGCCGGGGTAACCGGACTGCACCATGGCACCACCGAAGGAGCTGAGGCGGCACTCCTCGCCTTCCAGCAGTTTCCTACACACCCAAGGACCAGTGCAATAGATTACATCGCCACCTTTGTTGCAACTATTATGACAAAAAGGGGAACCTTAAATGTAGGGTGACACAATTTGATGATCTGAAATTTTTGTATTGCAAGATTCCACATACTTGCCTTATAGCTGTCAGAATGGGACTATTACTGTTGTTGATATAGCTGTTGTTGTGCCCATTGTTCTCCCACTTCTTCATCCTGTTTTCTCCCTCTAGCTAATCTTTGCCCCCCCCCCCTGCCCCTCCCTCCCCGACATTCTGCCCCGCTCAACCCAGCTGGCCAAGGCAGACGGTAACGTCATAGTGCCGAGCTTTTGTTTGAGGTTTCTTCAATGTGTAAAGTTACTTGAAATCATTTCAACTGTGAACTGTCCCTGTGGAGATAAAAGTGGCCTGACATATTTAGATTGTGAATATGCACATACACTGTAAAATAATAATAATAATCATGATAATGTTGGGTTAACTCCAAATTTTAAGGCAGCAAACTTTGGTAACATTTTCAGTTGGGCAATTCAACTGAATGCGTTTCTGAAAATTGGCTTTTATACAACAAAGAGAGAAGAGTTTACAGAACTTTTATTGAACGCCAATTGAAAGATATAAGTCACAACACCTTGCTGCCATAAATGTCAGTAATTTATATTTTAAAGTTTTTGCAACTTAAATTAAATATTTCAGGCCCCCCGAAATTAATTAATTAATTTACTTATTTACTTACAGTGAACTCTACATCTAGATGAGTTGACTATCAAGCCTCCTGACTCCGCTTTGCTACAAACTGAATTGATTGTTTCACGATGGGCGACACTCATACCTGTCAACTCATACGCTTTAGCCATAGTTCATACGGATTTTGCGGTGAATCTTACGTATATGGCCGTATCGCATAAATCATACGGATTCTGAAAATTTGGTGAAAAAAGTAACGCAGGAATACAACTCTGAACACAGTAATGCCACTAAGTAGAATGATGATTAGACATTAACCAGACATTGTATTATGGAGATCTACAATAAATATCATTGAAAATTTCATGGGTCTTTTTTTTCTGCCGTTATTTTGACATATAAAATCCTTTGGTATGTTATAAGGATTTTTTGCTCTTTATAAGGATTTTTTTGGTAGTTTATACAGGTTGGCGCTCCGAAAAGTTGACAGGTATGGACACTGCTACTAACAATGGCGGTATTGTTCAGAATGTTTCAAACCTGTAAGCGGCTATTTCAATGTCAAGCGCCATTTTGACATTGAGCAGATCCTGGTATTCGCGCAGGTGTCGGGACATTTCTCCTTTGGTGCTGTGCAGTGCAGCCTCCAGCTGCTGAATGGTATCCTATAATCACATGCATTGGCATATGGTCAAGCGAAACATCGAAGGAGGTGATCATCCATATAGCAGCTAAGACCTGCATTCAGCAGGGCTGTGCAGTGTTCGTATTTTGTGACTTGTAGTCTGAATCGTTAAATACTTCCTGTCTTCCCCCCTACCTGCATGTCTCCAATTTCATTGTTGTGACGATCCTCCATCTCAGCAATCTGCCGCTCGAGGGCCTCATTATGGCCCCTGAGGGCCTCAATCTCCAGGGTGCGGGCTTGCACCTGCCTGCGGTACTCGGTCAGCTCCTCCTTGGAGTGCTTGATGGCATCCTGGTTGCGAGCAGCGGCCTCGGTCACCGTTGCAAACTTGGAACGATACCATTCCTCTGCCTGGGCCTGGTTCCTACATGACAGGTTCTCATACTGAGCCCTGATGTCCTTCAGGGCTGCAGCCAGGTCCGGTTTGCTCATGTCCATCTCCACTGATACCTGGACAGTTTTCAAAGGCATTTTAGATTCAGATGTTATAATTGCAATTTTGGAGGCAGTAAGTATCGTCGAGTTGATGGTGCTTGTGTTGCATTGCTTCATCAAGATCATCAAGATGCGCCTAACTGGCCAGTGAATGTGCATTTGATCTATGCTTATGAGGTGAATTGTTGTTGATTGATTGTTGGAGGACTGAATTGAATGCTTAACTGCTGACTCGAGCTTCTGCTGTGCAGTCACACGTTTATATGGCAAAAAATTGGCAATACCCTGGAGAAATCAACCTGCAACAACCATCTTTCACTATATTGACTTCACTATAAGTTACATTTACTCACAGAGGTCTTGAATTTTCCTTGCTTTAAACCTGATTGTACAATACCAGATGAATACCAGATTAGAAGTGGGAGTAAATTATATATTTTGAATATATTGTTGCTGTGAACCCTTTTTTTATGTTTATTACTGTGCTGCTAGTAAAATAGGTCCTTTTTCAGAAGTTGTGTGAAGAGCAAGTCAGGGGGCCTGTCCTGACTACTGCGCCTCGGGGAGACCACACCCTTCAATGATGCGTTATTTCTGCGCATTTTTCAACCCTCCCTCACCTTTATCACTCCCCTCTTCTCAAATGTAACCGATTTGTTCCCTTAGAACACAGGTGTCAAATCCAAGGCCCTGGGGCCAGATCTGGCCCGCCACATCATTTTATGTGGCCCGCAAAACCAAATCAAAGATGGTAACTTTCATGATCTTTACCAACATTTCAAATTCTCATTTGTAATAAGTACGAGTGATACTGTAAGCATTTTCTTGTTACCAACCCCCTGGTTTCAGTCATAAAGACCCTAAAATCTGGCCCGTGACAAAATGAGTTTGAAATCCCTGCCTTAGAACTATCAATACAATCACAAATTAAAATGTCTTTCTGTATTGCTCTGTAATGTAGGATTCACTTCTCCGTATGATATACAGTACACCATTTTTTAAATGAATACAACTCTGCCAGGGCTGTGACTGTTTTTGTATTGGATAATATGTACGGGATAGATAGATAGATAGATAGATAGATAGATAGATAGATAGATAGATAGATAGATAGATAGATAGATAGATAGATAGATAGATAGATAGATAGATAGACAGACAGACAGACAGACAGATAGATAGATAGATAGATAGATAGATAGATAGATAGATAGATAGATAGATAGATAGATAGATAGATGAGGTTCTACATCTAAAGGTTGTCACCGGTCATAAGAGCTTGTTGTAAAAAGGGTGGGACCACGGATCTGAAACATAGTGAACTGCCATAGCCTACCATATGGCTTGAGTGCGCATTAATTCAATAAGGCAGAATGCGTCAAATCGCGATTAAAAAAAAACGTCTGGGTGGTTTATTTACATTCCAACACGGTACATATTGGCTAATGTAGCATCTGTACAATATTAAAATGCAATGCGCAGCAGAGCTGCAGTGCCATTATGGGACACTACTGCTGTGTAGCACAATATTGCGCTTTATATCGAGCTCGTAAAGTTTGCAAACTGTAAGGCGTAAGGCGACGCCTACCTGCGTGGCCTGGAGGGACGACTGCATCTCTTGCAGCTCCTCCTCGTGAACTTTCCTCAGGAAAGCGATCTCGTCCAGCAGCGACTCGACTTTCTTCTCGAGCTCCAGGCGCGCCAAGGTGGCGTCGTCCACGTCCTTGCGGTAGCCCTTCAAGGTGTTCTCCGCCTCCTCCCGCAACCTGGTCTCCTCGTCGAGTTTCTCCCGCAGGCGCTCCAGAGCCTCGTTCATCTGGACGCAGTCCAGGTGCATCTGGTTCTTCTCGTGGGTCAGCTCCTCGACGCGCGCGCGGAGCTCGCGGATCTCCTGCTCGTAGAGCTCGTGAAGGCGCGACGGCTCGCTGTTGCGTTGCCGCAGCAACGTCACCTCCGCCTCGAGAACTTTGTTCTGCTGCTCCAGGTTGTGCACTTTCTCGATGAAGGACACGAAGCGGTCGTTGAGCCCCTGCAGTTGTTCCTTCTCGTTGGTTCGGATGATTTTGAATTCGTTGGTGACCGCCGTGGACTGGCTCAGGTCCACCAGGGAGTCCTGCATGGACGAGGAGAAGACGCGACCGGGCGCGGCGCTCCTGCGGTAGCTGCTGGACGAGATGACCGCGGGGGAGCCATAGGTGCGACTGCGGTACCCCGAGGAGTGCACACGGGACGGGCTGCTGCTGATGCTACTGATCATCCCCGCACGCCCGGCACGCGGGGAATCGCCGAATATCTTCCGATAGGAACTGCTGCTATACATTTCACTTGAGTAGCTCATGTTTTCTTAGCCACTTGCTGGTGCGTGCCGAGCCGTAAAAGTGGAGCGAGTGTGAGACACAAAGTGAGTTCAAGCGCGGTGTGCGTGCAGTGATCGAGTTCCACGCAGGTACTTTTATAGGGAGGGGCGCCTGCGCATCATCTGACGCAGAAACAACGGTAGAGGGGATGGATGGATGCGGGGGCAGCGATTTGGGAGGGGACCTGCTATCCCATGCAGATTCCCCCACCCTCTTGGGAGACAAGAATTCACTCATTCAGCGCCTCTTTGCTGTCGTGTCACCCAAGTATCGACATGCAACTCGCCAAACCAAAACACTTGGGACACGTGTGTCCATCTAAAATTCACCCTCAACGTGACGATATGTCATTGCAAGCAGGTGATGACAAAAAAAAAAAAAACTCAAATAAAGGATTTTCTCATTGCCACCAGGAGACTTGACATCCCTGGTGTGCTTGTGGTTCTTTTATCCGCTGTCATTGCAGAAATGGGATCGATGCGGGGCCCACAGCTGTGCGTCGGGGTGCGTTTTGTTATACTGCAGTCTGCCCCCACCCCTTCCTATCCCCACCTCTGCATTGAGACAAACATTTTTATGATATGCTCTCACACTCCCCTGGAACGTGAAAACTTGCATATGTGTTTCTGCTTAAGAGGGAATGCATTTGATTGTTATTTGATTATTAATTACTGCAATTGGAGTATATCCTGCCTACCACCCGATGACAGCCGGGATAGGCTCCAGCACCGTTGTGAAGATAAGCGGTTTGGAAAATGATGGTTATTAATGAACGCCAACTAACATTTCTTTCTCGCAGGATTATACCATTTAAGTGCAGCGAGTGTCTACACAAAGTGTCACAAAACAATTCATTCTTGATTGTAACCCCAAGGTCACGGCATCAATAATATTCAGTCATCCGATGACATTGAAGTGATGTCTAGATGTGTTTCTGGCCTTGGTCCTTGTCCAGGCCGGTTTTGAGATGAGACCACACCCATGCACTCACACACAGCCTGCAGCCTTGCCACCTCGATACAATGAGGATGAGCCAATGCAAAGTCATTGGAAATAACTTTTAAACAGTATTTCCAATGTACAGTACCTTAAAATGACCAACCGTACTTGTCTCCATAAGTTTTATTTATGATTCTATGCAATTTATCCAATAGGAGGAACCAAACACTCATCGGTCCATCATTGTTTCCCCACATACCCGAATAATCTTCACACTTGGACACTTTTAATGCAATCATCATGTTGGAGTATTCCTACTTCACGTTTGATTATTCTTATGCATCCACCCATGTGGCCATTCATATAAGGTAGACACAATATAATGTGCATTTAGTTCATCACCTTTGTTGGTTGGAAGGCATTGGGTCTATAATAGATCGGTTGGCCAACGAAAGCAAAGGGAGTAACAATCAGAGACAGTATGCAGTGTTGCACCGAGCCGCTTTGCAGGGAGTGGTGGTGACACAAGCGCCAGCTGAAGAGGTGGGGCGGCGCGTGGGCTGACAGTGACTCAGCAGGATGGGAAAAGTCACTGCTTGCTGGTACTATCATCCACTCACAAGCACACCCACCGTACTCTCTATGCAGTTACTGATAGACATGGTCAAGAGATACCACAGTTATTGGATTCGTTCAGTTAACATATAAACAAACAAATATGATCAAATCACCAAAGCCAAAATACAGCTGTGACATTAGCAAACAAAGCACTCAGGCACTGACTATGATATCATTTTCAGTTGACAGTAAGTGTGGCAGTACAAGGCAAAATGAAAGCCCCTTAAATAGATTTTAAAAAGGTGGATTTTTCTGCTTAATTCATATTCCACAAACACAATATTAATCGGAATACTGTGTTTGGACTAGTGGGTGTGCATAGGATATAAAGTATTACTTTATTTTTTAAAATCTGACTTCCCATCTAATGAAAGAAAAACTCGAATTAATAATAACCATCCATCCATCCATTTTCTAATCCGCTTATCCTCAAAAGGGTCGCCGGTGTGCCGGAGCCTATCCGAGCTGTCATAGTAGTAGGTGTCATAAACCCTGAACTGGTTGCAAGCCAACCGCAGGACACACGTAGACGAACAACTATCAGCGCTCACACTCACACCTAGGGACCATTTAGAGCAGGCATGTCCAGCTCCGGGCCTGCTTTCCATCTCTCTCGGCTGCAACACACCTGATTCAGATGATCAGCTCATCATCCAGCTCTGAAGCAGCATTAGAACATTCCTCATTATTTGAATCAGGTGTGTTGCTCCTGGGAGAGCTGGAAAACAGACAGGACAGCGGCCCTTGAGGACCGACTTTGGACACCCCTGATTTAGAGTCTTTCATTAACCTGCCACGCATGTTTTTGGAATTATGGGAGGAAACCAGAGTGCCTTTCATGAGCGCTGATCAAAATCCTATTGAACATCTTGAATTGAGGTGAAACATGCCGCCTGGAGAAACCACCCTTCAAATCTTCGACAACTTCATCAGTTTGCTCATGAAGAGTGGGCAAAAATACCCGCTGAGAGATATAGAAGTCAGATTTAGCATTATAAAAATCATTTGTAGTAGCTTTTTCAAAAGGTTGTGGGAGGTGGGGTGTGCTCAGTGAATTATAACCATAATTTTTGTTCGGCCTGTTTCATTTTTTTTTTTAAATAATTCTCCTGAACAATTCAAAAGCAATGTCTGATTTCCATTGGATAATTGTATTATTATTATTATTTCAGAAACCGAGGGGTACACAAATAAGAAAGTCCGTGGACTATTTTGACACGCAGACCCAGTTGTCAGAGGTGTTATTCAGTCACAAACAAGAAGATGGTGCTGTCCTTCCAGCAGACACTCTTGGCGTTGTCAGGGCTTTCCGAAAAATGGCGGACAGCAACGCCCCTCCCGCATACAGATAATCGATGTCGAAAATACACAGACGAACACGCTCAATGTCAAAGTAAACTGACTTGATGGTTGTTTACAAAAGGAAACCAGCAGTGTATTTAGTATTCATGTTGTTGGGGTTCTCAGAATGTGAGAGAGAGAGAGAGAGAGAGAGAGAGAGAGAGAGAGAGAGAGAGAGAGAGAGAGAGAGAGAGAGAGAGAGAGAGAGAGAGAGAGAGAGAGAGAGAGACACACACACAGTATTGAAAAAATTCTATGCATTCATACATCCATACTAGTCGTGGTAGTCCAATGTAGTTGGGGCCCGTGCCCCTGTTGAGCTTTATGCCTAGCAATGCCCCTGCCTTAGAATTGTGGTGAATTAAGAAATGTTGGTGTCATTGTGCTTTTTAGATATGATTGGCTATTAACTAGCAAATCAGTGCATGAGATCGAGGTACAGTCTATCTCTATCTGGTAGACTATGAGAACAGCAAAGACTGAGAACTTAAATTTTCTAGCAAATTTAAGTTCAGCGAAACATTGCTTTTTGTTATGTATTTGTTTAGATTACATTTGGTTTTGTTCCCTTAGGTGCCCTTTTTGTCTCCACCTACCATCACACAAAACGCGACAGAATGATCCAACTGAGACTGGACCGCGCAAGACCAGAGGCCTGGTCCCACTGCCCCGGCAGCGCAAGTGATGCGGCTGCCACACCTGACTCGGCGGCGCAAGTGTTGCAGCCGCCCTCTGTGCCCGTTTCCAGCGGTACAAGTGTTACGGCCCCGGTTGTTTCTGACAAGCCACGTCCAGTTGATTATTGTCTCGCCAAGCCATTGGGTGACTTTGGGATGTCTGGGATCCTTGAGGGAGGTGTACTGCTTTGTATTTGTTTAGATTAGATTTGGTTTTGTTCCCTCATGTATCCTTTTTGTCTCCACCTACCATCACGCAAAACCTGACAACTTTAAAACTTGTTCTTGCTTGATTATGAGTGTAATGAGCACGGAAAAAGAAAAACAGTGTAAAGGTGCTAAGTAGATAACTAAGGCTTTCAAAATTATTTATTACTTGCACTGGCAAATACAAATTGCAGCTGCACATCGTATGTTGTTTCACTTGTCCAATTCTTAAAAATGAAGTGCACGAAATGGCCACTTTTAGGCCGATTTGGAACATCCAGAAGAAATGAGCCGCCTTCGAAGAAAGGCATCATCAGGTGACAGTGATATTTATGGCGGAACAATGTTGTTTATGTGTGTGTCTGTGTTCTGTCAATGCATGACAGCACACCTCAAAACAATTCGGCTTACATTTCAACAGATCATATTCAAACATGTAGTACATTTTTGTTGAGGTTTTTTTTTTTTTTTTTACATTTTAGGGTCAATTTAAGGCGATACCAGCCACAAAGTATGCACAAATCAAATAACTTACAAACATGAACACAAGATCCATCAATGCTTAAACCTGTAGCTTAAATAACTGGTTGTTTCCTTGAGACTCAACAGCTGCCTCTTGAGGCAGATGTTGAAAGCACCAGGGTCTGAAATTCTCCATCCACCACATATCTGAACCACACACGCAAGTGTAGGATATGGGAGTGTATGGGGGGGGGGGGGGGGTCAGACTCACACGGGCAGATCGGCGGAAGACGAGGCCGCGGATGGCGAAACGGAGAACTTAAATGCTAAGGTTAGCACGTAAATCTTTCTTCAAGCCGACACGCCTTTTCCTTTTTTGCATTATACAACGAAATAAGACAATTGTTTTTCTGGCGCTTAAAACTGCCGCTACTCTTTCCCCTTCAATAACTCGCCCTGAAGACAGTGACGAAGTAAGACACTTGGCTAATTGATTACTTTCATCTCAATAACATTTATGTCCTGTCATCACCGTACTGTAACTACAGTCCTGTAAAGGCCTGTTTGTGGGCTGCAGTTTTGAGCCTTTTGAGACTCTTTTGTGATTAAGGTCTCGATAACTAAATTTCACATGAAATAAAGTCTTTGCGATAACCATTCCAAGTGCAGATTTGGAGGGCTCTGTCTTGACTTTATCGAGATGCACACAATCAATTGTCCAGGGTCGAGACACAAATACATGCACGCATCAGAGAATTCCTACTTTTGAACACGTCCTTCCACATCCTCTTCATCATGTTGCTACACAGTTCTCTGGTTGAAGAGGGAAAAAAAGCATTCCACACTCAGAAAACGAATATCTATTTTTGTGATTTTATTTTTTCCCCCCCCTATAGAATCATTTTTGCGTAACATTTTCATGCTTGAGATTTGTAAGCGCTGGCTATCATTGGGGGATGGGGGGTGGGGGGTCGCCTTTGGCACCAAGCGGACACGCTGGCTGCAGGATGAAGGACATCTACATTCAAAACAAACTGCAATCCTCACCATGCACATGTCTTCCTGACCAAACAAAGAGATGAAATATCACAGGACTTTTTTTTTTTTGTTGCACCTTGAGGAAGGCCACACGACTACTATTGCCACACGACATCGCCGCCGCCACCACCTTTGCTGTTTTATAATTGTTCTATTGACTTTTTCCATCTTGTATTGGAGAACAGCGAAGCACCACCAACCACAGGCTACCATTTCATCTTCTAAGAGACCGGCGCCAAACTTCCCAACAGACACAAAGCCTTGAGGCACAAGAGACATTTCTAAATATTCTATGGATTGACTAGGCTGTGCGACCAAACTACACATGTGAAACTCTCAAGAAAACTTCACGAGAAGAACAAAGGCTATGTAGAACTAATTAAATATATATTTATATTCATCTCTAGCTTGATCAGATCTAATAAATACTTCTGCTAGACATCTGTAAACTATTTACATTACCGCTAGGCTTACATTTCTTCCAAAACAATAAATAGCTGTCAAGAGAGGGTCTTTTAGACATGAACACAGAAATAAGTCCTCTGTTGGCTGGTTCTTTCACCGCAAAACGTAAAGCAGACGTTGTATTTTAGGGTGACTTTCCTTTTCGAAAGCCTGGCAGGAAAATCTAACAAAAGAAAATTAATGCGCTTTGCCTCCACTTGCCAATCTCTCTGCGTAGTGGAATGTTCTTCAGCCTATCGACTGCTCTCAGTAGGTAGACTATCTACTCCAGCGGTAGGGAACTCCGGTTCCTCAAAAGCCATATCCTGCCTGTTTTAGATCCCTCCCTACTCCAGCACAACTGATTCAAACGATCAGCTCATCAGCAAGCTATGTAGAAGCCTGAAATGATGGTTAATTGAATCAAGTGTGTTGGAATAGGGAGAGCTCTAAAACAGGCAGGATGTGGCTCTCGAGGAAGCGGAGTTTCCAACCCCTTATCTATTCCATCCCAGGTAAGACCTGGTCAAGCAATAGTGGATAATAGTGCACCAGCACCTGCCAAATCTTTCCATAAACAGGTCAAGTGGCTGTTGATAGAAACTGACAGGAGACCACTGTCATTGCCAGATTCATGGACACATCGACATACACACGTATATATGAAAAAACCCACAGTCGTCAGAGAGCGGCAGAAAGCATCGATCCCAAACCCTCCACTGTCCAGGTGGGGACCAAATAGGTCAGGGTGAAAATGCCTTGCTAGTAACACTCATATTGCTGTTCCATTGTCTGCCCTTTGAAAAGTTTGTAAAACACCTTTTAGATGACTTCTGACGTACGAAAGGGAAAAGGAGTTCTATTTTCTTTAACCGATGTGTGGAAAAGGTTGACGTGTTTATGTTTAGAAAAATCGGATGACTGACTGCGGTGAGCTGGGCGGATAAAAAGGCCCGATTGTGTGGCGCACCTTGTTGGAGCACCGTCTCACTGGGCATCAAGAAGCAATGATGGAACGTGTGTGTTTGTGTGTGAGTGTGTCTGCCTGTCTGTGAACTCTCATAAGTGCTTCCCATACCTCTTGAGACATAAAAAAAGAGGCAGTGGGATATTGTACGGTAACATTCTCTGGCTGAAAGTTGCATTTGTGATGGACGGAGGGACAAGTAAGGGAGAACCGACTCATTTGACTGGTGTGTATTCCACCTAACGACCGTGAGATAATGATGAGCTGGCTGTGGGCGGGTTTCTCCAAGCCTCTCGTCGCTATGTGGCACAAGATCTGCAGACGCCTGGGTGGATGACAGACCTCACAATTGGGTTTGTCCTAGTAGGGAGACAGGAGTGGGGGGGTTGCTGAGGTGGGTATACGACCAGGGTGTGGCGACACATTCTTGGAACGGGATCAGTGGAGGCGGGAGATGAACCAGTGACCAGTGATGTTTATAGGCTGCAGGCCGGCTGCTTGGCCCTCTCCTGAGTGTCCTGCAGGCGACGCAAGCTGGCACTGGCGTAGCCCTCATCACTGCAGCTGCTCCGCAGACTTCCCCGTTCGTCCCCTGAGTCACTCACGCTGCTGGTGCTCCACTCTAGATCACCCAGCAGGTAATCCGTTCCCTCCACATCCACATCCAGGTCCTCTGTGGGCAAGAGGGAAGAAATTGGGAGTCATGAGAATGAACGCTAAAATCCTATACTGGCTCGCCGTTCAAGGTGTCCATATATCAAATCGCTCAATGTGAAGGTGGGAGTCACCAAGGCTTGGTGAATTCTGCTTCACGTTAAGAGAAAGACCCGACCTGGACGTCCCAACCCAAATTATCTGGCAAACCCGATGAAAAGACATGAAATGTGGCATGGGACCTTTAGAAAATTCGCTCAATTGAATTCAAAGGTTTTGAAGAAGTGTGGGATTCCTGAAAAAGTTTGAATTTCTGGTTGAGTTCTGTGATTGCTGAGAGACTGGGAGCTGGAAGGGGGAAAATGAGTGTGTGGATGGGTGAAAATTGAGTGCTAAGTTGAGGGCATGATCCAAGGTTCTGGTGAATGCTTATTTTTTCATTGAGAAATGAACAAAATAGAGAAGGAGAAGGAGGTTGCGTATAAAGTGAGGGTGGAGGGAGTCCTGGGCTGGGTGATAGGATAAGTATGGCAAAAAGTGACTTGGGGTTTCCATTATTGGCAGTGATTATAATGGAATAGGGGTGGATTTTAGTGCTGGCAATGGAGTCTTTATAACGTAAAATATGGTTCGTCTAAATTTCTTTGTGGATAGTCCAGTGTTTCTGTAAAGACATTCAAGTTGACGAGCTTTGGCAATCATGAGACGGAGATCCAAGGGGCAGGAAGGGCGAAAGAAAGAAGTTTGTTTTTAAGCGGAGTGGAGGTCTTGAGAATGTTATGAAGTGTTGGAATGAGCGACCAGGTCCCCCATGGCTGGAAAAACTGTGTGTCGAAAACTGACAGTATCGGTGATGTTGTTTTATAAACAAAAAGATGATAGACTCACAGGAATCCATGACTTATTGTCTTGTTTGAATAATAACGGGTTGATTTATTGTACTGGATCTTCTGCCATCTGATGGAAGATTATTTCATGGCTCTGCCTGTCACTATACATCGCTGGGATAGACAGATGACCAAAGATATATTTGTAATTAATGAATAATAATTTTCTGACAAATTAAGGGAAACAGGATAATTTCCCTCTGCACAGAACGGTGCCCTATCGCTCATCTTGGCTACAGTGAAAGAACAGACCATTAAATATGGAACAAATACGGTTCATTGGATATGTGCCCATCATTAAATAAGGAAACTCATTGCAGAAGGTGTCCAGAAGTGGAGGTTACCCTAATTCAGGGGTGTCAAATTATTTTTTGTCGCGGCCCACATTGTCGTTACGGTTTCCCTTGGAGGGCCGTTATGACTGTGAATTTTGTAAAACCAAATGTTGAACAACCTCCAAATATTACCGGTACATACACTGCGAACAACACATTGATGGATGACTTGTTTTGAAATCAGAAGTCAAGAATAATGGTTTGTTCAAATATGGTTGTTTTGGACTAGATATGACAATTTGAAATTTTGATTCAGACTCCAGCAAGCATCATGGAAGTTGACATGCTGGTTTTGCTTTCACGGGCCACATAAAATGATGTGGCAGACCAGATCTGGACCCCGGGCCTTGACTTTGACACCTCTGCCCTAATTCAAACCAGTGGGGGTGTGAGTCAGTGCAGGCCAAGTCAACTGTATGCAACGGTTCTCATTTGTATCATTTATTTACTACCGTTGAGTTTCAGCATCTGTGCATGTAGGTTGATTGATGTGTTCTGCAGGTATTTATTCGCAATTGAGCACTTGGAGCAGGGGTGGGCAAACTTTTTGGCTCGGGGGCCGCATTGACTTTTAAAATTTGACAGAAGGGCCAGGTCAGCACGAGCTATGGTACATTAAAAAAAAAACTGCATTTGTTGACAGTCCATATCAAACATCAACAGAACAAAAGCATGAAAGTACTGTATCAATATACTTTTTTAAAATGACGACAGTGTTGTTGATGACCTATCTTAGCCTGTGCATTTCTGCAGATGGATTGTGATCAGACCAGTATAAGTAGAGCGATACAGAGGTCCTAGGTGGTCGAAAAGATCCCGCCCCCCCCTCCCCGTGTTCTGCAACTTCAAGTCAATGCGCCACCTGGCGGTGAAATGCCTGTCATTACAAGTCCAATTGAAATGAATGCAATCATCGAATCATCACATCGAACCTTAATTGTGGACCAACCTTTGGCGGGCCGGATTAAAAAGACCAACGGGCCGGATTCGGCCTGCGTGCCGTAGTTTGCCCACCTCTGACTTGGAGCAAAAGATGCGATGCCAAAACAAGGACAGGTAATCCGCCAAGCAAACATTTTACACACTTTCCAGAAGAAAGAAAGAAAGAAATAAAGGAAGCAAGAAAGAAAGAAAGAAAGGAAGAAATGAATGAATCGCATGCATGACCAACCTTGGTCAGAGTCGGATTTGTCAGAGGACACGGCAGAGCCAGTGCTGTCCATGCGGATTCTCTCCACACCGAGCTGCTCCAGACGCCTTCTCAGATGCCTCTGTTCTCTCTGTAATTGTTCTAAGGTGTGCTGGGCTCTTCTGTCACTCTCCTCCAACCTCTGCATAGTGAACAAGAGGAAATAAGAAAATATTATCCACGCTCCGAGCAGTACTATATGACACGACATGGTATAGTGCACTTCTGGATTTACTCATCAGAGCTATACTGGACCAAACTGGACTGTACCACTTGGTGCAAATATGGCTATAGTCTTTCCTTTCCATGAACCTGATGTAATGATGCCGCTTTATGATCTAAACCACTTGAAGAGCAACGTTTAGATGAGCAAAATATGACCGCACGCACCTTGATGTGATCTTTGGCCTTCATCAGGAGGCTCAGGGTAGTGTGCCTGTTGGCGTCTGGACCCAAAGGAACCAGAGATTTCAGTCGCTCTAAACACAGTCGTAGGTGTGCCCGTCTAAAGGCAGAAGGGGGGAAAAAAAACAAAAGGCAGAGTTACACAGGATCTGACTTTTGCATGTCAAGGAACTGGCAGAAAATCGTTTTTCACTTTATAGTTCCGATGTTTTAGGCTATACTGTATTTGTAAAATAGGTCATTACCCATACAGTTCTGGTGGAAAGCAGAAAGCAAGCTCAATAATTCACCAAGGCAAAGATTGGACCCTTACTTTGGTCTCCAAAAACATACTGCAAATAAAGTGCAAAATTATGCCGACTAGAGCTTTTCAAAGGGTTTAAATGACTGTTAACATTTCAAACCCAACAATAACAAACTATCAGAAATAGAATATATACAGAAGGCAGTTGATTAATCTGCCCATTCGTCCTATGACATCTTTTTCAAACAATTCCATCAATCTCTGCTTCCTGTATTGCTCTCAACTCTCAGTTCTGCCAGTTGCTAAGGTCTGGTGGGTGTTTGAGACTGACTGACCCCGCTGTTATGCAACACACACCTCCGTCTGCAGCTTCACAAACAGTGTGTGCGTACTAGTGTGCATGTGTGAGCCTGAGTGGGTGGGAGTGTGTACGTCAGAGCTCTTCAAATAGTTTACTTGACAGTGGAGATGTTTGTTTCTGCACCTCAAGCCTGGATGAGCTGTTCATGTAACGGCAAAAGGCAATTTGAGTGTCGTTAAAGTTAGATTTGGTGCAATTGCACAATCAGAGTCTGGTCATGGCTTAACTGGTTAGACACGATAAACTAAGATTAATTGAGCACATACAAAGTAGCTAAGTGACGAGTATATAAATAAGAAGACAGTATTCTATGAATGAAACCGGCAGTCTGTTTCACATCTGACTTCCAAAGTGCAAAGGTCAAGACATAACGCAAATGTTAGCCTGCCTTGTGACATAACATAGTGTGGCCAACACTTTGTCCAAGTTACTGAAAAAAAGAAGATAGGGAAGTGGATGGTTCAGTGGCAGGTTATTCTGGTTCAAGTGCCAAAAGGGCACTGTGTCAATAGGTGACTATAAAAATAGACAGACGAAAGCTATTGATCTGTGACAACAGAAATGTTCCTTGCTACCCAAATGTATGTGTCTTTTATTAGCCCCAGACTGACTAAACACGACAACTAGGTCAGCACGCCAGTAAATAAATCATCCTTCTGTCTTCGCTTTCACCCTCTGACACCTCGCAGTAACTATCATGAATACTTGGGCGCAACTCGCATCTCACATGTAACAACAACAAAAAAAAAAGTGGTTGTGGTCGGAGTTGGTGGTTCAACTATTTAGACATACAGTAATGCACCCAAGCATGCAGGGCCGTATGTTACTACTACTATTACTAATAATAACTAATAATCCATCCATTTTCTACCACATATGTGGGGTCGGGTCGACAGTTTCTCCAGCACGTCTTGGGTCGTCCCTGGGAGGCGTCTAGGAAGCATCCTAACCAGATGCCCGAGCCACCTCATCTGGCTCCTCTCGACATGGAGAAAAAGTGGCTCGACCTAGAGCATGTTCCACTTGGACTCAATGTTCCCCGGCCTCCCCCGGGACGTGGGAAAAGCTCTGCCGTAGGTGGGCGTTGAAACTCATTCTGACAGGGGATTCTGCCAGACGCTCCCAACAAGGCCTCACAATACATTTGCGTCTGCCAGGACGGAACGGCAACTTCCCCCACCGGGTGGTGAACAATTGACAGCTCCGACCCTCTCTTCTCCCGAGTGTCCCAAACATGAGGCCGTAAATCCGATGACACGACCACAAAGTCAATCATTGAACTGCAGCCAAGGGCGTCCTGGTGCCAATTCCACATATGGACACCCTTATGTTTGAACAAGGTCTTCACTATGCACAATCTGTGATGAGCACAGAAGTCCAACAACGTAACACCACTCGAGTTCTGATGGGGACGGCATGCCTCCCAATCACGCCCTTCCAGGTATCACTGTCATTGCCCACGTATGTATTCAAGTACCCCAGCAGAACGAGGGATTCCCCAGAGGGAGCGCTCTCCAGCACACCCTCCAAGGACTCCAAAAAGCAAAACGGGCGCGTACTCTGAACTGCTGTTTGGTGCATAGACACAAACAACAGTCAGGACAAGGCTACCCTCTCATTCACCAGCATGAACCCCAATGTACAGGCACTGAGCTGGGGGTCAATGAGTCTGCCCACACCTGCTCTGCGCCTCTCACCGTGGGCAACTCCAGAGTGGAAGAGACTCCAACCCCCCTCGAGAGAACTAGTACCAGAGCTGAGGCTGTGTGTGGAGGCAAGTCTTACTATGTCAAGTGGGAACCTCTCTGCCTCAAACACCAGCTTGGGCTCCTTCCCAGCAAAATAAGTGATATTCCATTTCCCTAAAGTGAGCTTCTGCAGCTGGAGATCGGACCGCCAAGGTCCCCCGCCTTTGGCCGCCGCCCAGTTCACTTTGCACCCGACCCCTTTGGCCCCACCCACAGGCGGTGAGCCCATGGGAACGGGGACCCACTTTGCCAGCCGGGCCCTGTGGGCATAGGCCCGGCCACCAAGCGCTCGCCAGCGAGCCCCACCTTCAGGCTTTGCTCCAGAGCGGGGCCGCGGTGTCCCGCGTCCCGGCAAGGGAAAATGCCATCCGATGTTTTCATTCATCATCAGAGTCGATGACTTTATTTTAGATGACTAATAAATAAAGTTTAACATACTGTATGAACTTTTTTTTTCATTTTTAAAAACCAACAAGATGCCAAGTCATCAGAAGAATTTGATGTCAGCTAAGACTACCTTTAAAGAAAGTTCAGTGTACATGAAAATGATACAATATGTGAACTTTCATGACTGCATTTATGACTAGTTACTCTGAATTGAATTTGGGGGCTCTGGATTCCTTGTCCAGTAATAAGAATACGGAGAGAGAAATCGCTAAACACTGATTGACAGTGGATGGTTTCTACACAACTTTGAAGAGATTGCATTGGACAGATATGGATGAAGAAATGGGATGTTCTTGTGTGTTGAGGAAGAGCACATTGATGATGTTCATTTTAGGATTACACGAGGCAATTGAAATGGATTTTTTATTGACATACCTGTTCTTCTCCATTTCATTGTGAGTAGACCTGTGGAGAGAAAGGAAAACGTGAGCAGCCAAACATAAGCGGGTACCCCTCTTTGTGTGGAATTACTGCAGTCTAACGGCATGCTGTGGAGGTGTGAGAAAGAAAGCGAGTGAGAAAAGGCTGCGTGGGAGGTTGTGGCAGTCAGAGTGAGCTGGTGTGAGTTTCAAGGAAAATGCACAAAAGGAATTTTCTAAAGTCTGCAGTTCATTCTGTGGAGGAAATGCAGACTTTTTATAGACCGTACGAGAACATGTGAGGAGGTGGGCAAATGCTACACATAGTAAATGTAAACAGAAACATCAAGCTAGACGATGCCCCTTTGTGTTTCCTGATCAGCCACTCCGCGTGCAACACGGAGTGCGGGGGCGGGTAGTCGGAATAAACAAGTGCCGAAACTGAAGTCAATAACAAGATGGAATTCTGGCCTTTGGGGCGGGTTACAAAATTGAGCATATTCAAATCAGCGGATGTGTATCGTGGGTCAGTCAATATTATTGGTGAGAATTTGCTTGACCAATGCAAAAAGGGAGTGTTGGTGGTATCTCGGGGAAGATGGCATTCTCAATTCACGCAACTAGCTCGAGTAGACCCCCTAATCCTTTGACCCAATGTCCAAAATTAGCCTCTGTTCCCTTATCTCAGGGGACTAACTTGCACTGGCACATTGTCACCTTGAATATGTACACTCACCTTAGTCTGAGGGAGGTCTTTCCTCCTGCCACCTGAGATCAAATGAAGGGGGCCTTTGAAGTGTAACTGATTGTTCATTGCATGTATGCATGCTGCACTCGGGGTATCATCTTTAGGTGCACTCACTGCACTGCCCCCCCCCCCCCCCCCCGGAAACTGAATATGAATTCCGACGAGTGCAGACAGCCGCTTGTGACATAACAGTGCTGGCAGGAGTGTCAAACCACTCATTCAGACGTCATATCAGTTACTGACCCATCTCCTGTTCCAGGAACTCTTTTCTAGCGTTTCTTTTCAAATGGCCGAATACACTTTCAAGACTGACGTTTTATCCAGGAGGGCAATTGTCTGCTTCTTCCAAAATTTACCTCAGTGAATAATTTACCTGTAAAGTCCAACTCGAATTACGCACAAATTCAAACTGGCAGCCAAGTCATACACAAACACACACACACAAAATTGTTGGTGCCCCTAGTTATTGAAAGAAAGACAAATAATGTGATCACATAAACAACTTAAAACTGACAAAATTAATAAACGATTATTGAAAATCAACCAATTCAAAAAAATAAATCAGATTTTGCGTTCAAATTGTGGTTCAAGAAAATCTATTCTCCCTCGCTATTAGGCAATCCGGTCATATGACTTGACCCGAGTTGCTATTTTTAGGAGTTGTGACTTACTTGCCAAAAACTTGGGAATGACTTGACTTGAGACCTGGTATCTAAGCGACTCGATTTGGCTTAGACTCGAACTACATAACTTGACATGTCATCTTGTTTATAATTTGAAATATGCATTTGAAAACAGTTTGCTTTTTAAGGAAGGAAAGCAAGAAAAAGAAAAAAATTGAAGGTTTTTTGTTTCATTCATGCCAACCTGGCAACCCAATCGGTATCACTAGTTGGTTTCAAGTGGCGACTTAAACACCACCAGCGGTGATGGGAGCAACTCAGAGGATCATTCGTTTAAAATGCAACGACAACGTCAACTTCATTCGTCATTTCACAAACCACAAAGCCAGGTAAGCTGACATCACAGTTTAGCTAGTGATACGAACACTGGTTGGGACCAATAAAAAAAAATATGTGACTGTAACTGTAGCTAAGTAACGTAACCATGGGTGGGATGTTTTGCGAATACTGGCCGAACCATTCCTTTTGACTGTTGTGTTTCGGTTTGCATAGTCATGCAAAGCACCCTGCCCCGCCCTCTATTTAATAACGTGGTGAAGTAATGCGCACTTCAAGAGTTCCTCTGCACCGATACTGTACACCGACTCCTAGCACTGAATGCAAGAGAAGAGAAGCAGCATGCTGCTAGCAATCAATCATGGAGAGAAAAAAGGTACCTCTTGTCCTCACTAGGGTTATTCTAGTAAAGAATATTCGATTCTTACACTCAGTATCAATTAAGTTCATTACTTTTATGCCATAGCAAACAAACAACATGGCCAAGAAGCCGTTGTTTATCGCACCATTGACAATCATAATGTCATCCATCCATCCATTTTCTAATCGGCTTATCCTCACGAGGGTAGCGCGCATGCTGGAGCGTATCCTAACTAACTTTGGGTAGTAGGCGGGGTACACCCTGAACTGGTCGCCAGCCAATCGCAGGGAAAACACAGACGAACAATCATTCACACTCACAGTCACAGCTCGGGACAATTTAAGTGATCAATTAACCTACCATGCATGTAATTGGAATGTGGGAGGAAACCGGAGAACCCGGGGAAAACCCACGCAGATGGGGAGAACATGCAATCTCCATGCAGGGAAGCCGCAGCTGGAATCGGACAATGCACCTCTCCAGTGTGAAACGGATGTGCTAACGAGACGACAAATGTGCTGCCCGAGATGTAAATGCTCATTTAATTTGTAGAGATAATTTTAGAGATACTGCACTTATAATCAGTGCTACGATTTGATTTACAACTTGCTTGAACCAAGTAATGACTTGACTTTGCTTGAAATTTGGTGGTGACACAACTTGGCAGATTTTTTTTTTTTTACCCCACAGTATCTTGGGACTTCCTTGACACGTGAAGGTAACGACTTAAGACTTACTTGTGTCTGGCAAATGTGTGACTTACTCCCTCCAACCTCTAACAATGCAAAATCATATTGCTAGACTTCCATCCTCTATTCTCATAGGTGGGATGTGAAACATGAAATATTCAGTGAGATTTTATACGGTCTGAAGGAAGGAAATATACAAAATTACACTGGTCAACAAATTCTTAGTAAATGGCGCACAATGTAAGCCGAGAACACATACCGTACATTTTGTGTTGATTAAACAGAATGTTTACGAATAGACCTAACATCGTCATTTTTTAGAACTAAATACCATTTGTCTCGTATAACGAGGCTTTTGAGTGTTTATTGTTTAATTCTGCGTGTTTGTGTGAGAGGAAGAGAGCCGCTGACCACACCTTTCCCCACCTACATTTCTTCTTTTTACTACACAGACAGGAATCCATCCATCCATTTTCCGAACCGCTTGATCCTCACTAGGGTCGCGGGGGGTGCTGGAGCCTATCCCAGCCGTCTTCGGGCAGTAGGCGGGGGACACCCTGAATCAGTTGCCAGCCAATCGCAGGGCACACAGAGACGAACAACCATCCACGCCCACACTCAGGGACAATTCAGAGCGCCCAATCAGCCTGCCATACATGTTTTTGGAATGTGGGAGGAAACCGGAGCACCCGGAGAAAACCCACACAGGCCCGGGGAGAACATGCAAACTCCACACAGGGAGGCCGGAGCTGGAATCGAACCCGGTACCTCTGCACTGTGAAGCCGACGTGCTAACCACTGGACTACCGGGCCGCCACAGACAGGAATAAAGACCATTATTATTTTGACAATTAGAACATGAGCAGGTAAGGTATAAAAGAATAACGCATCTGCTCTTTAACCTGAGATTTTTCATGATTCTGCTCGTTTGAATTCTGACCAAACAAGGCAACACTGAATCCCATCTTGAGACTGCCACACAATACAATGAATATTCTTCACACTAAAAACCGATGAATGGTTCATGAGGTATATTTTATCCATCCATCCATCCATTTTCCGAACCGCTTGATCCTCACTAGGGTCGCGGGGGGTGCTGGAGCCTATCCCAGCTGTCTTCGGGCAGTAGGCGGGGGACACCCTGAATCGGTTGCCAGCCAATCGCAGGGCACACAGAGACAAACAACCATCCACGCTCACATTCACACCTAGGGACAATTTAGAGCGTTCAATCAGCCTGCCATGCATGTTTTTGGAATGTGGGAGGAAACCGGAGTACCCGGAGAAAACCCACGCAGGCCCGGGGAGAACATGCAAACTCCACACAGGGAGGCCGGAGCTGGAATTGAACCCGGTACCTCTGCACTGTGAAGTCGACGTGCTAACCACTGGACTACCGGGCCGCCGAGGTATATTTTAAAAATGCATATTTTATACAAGCGAACCAGGGAAAAAAATGTGAGGACTTAAGTCACGATACATAAAATTTGTGCAGCATATCTCGCTCTGTTATTTACTGTTATTGTTGTCATTATGATTGTTATCCAAGACGTGTTTTGCTCAACACAGTTGAAGATTTAGTTGAGGCACACCCATGCATTGCTCAAAATTGTGAGGCGAGGTTGTGACGATTCTTATTTTATGTGCACTTGACAGCCTATGAATGCACATGTGCCTTCGTACTTTTTTTTCTTTGCTATTGGTGTTTTTTGGTGGCTTTTTTGTGTGTTTTTATTTAAAGAAAAACATTGCATCACATTGAAATGGCCTGCTGGCTAAAATAATTAAAGATAAGATGAAGAACTTCACAGGGTGGCTAACTAGCATGCAAAGGACTCCATATACTGCTCCACAAAGATGCAATTTGCATATTGCGATGCAGTTACATAGAGTACAGAGTGTACTGTATGTACATGAGGGAGGTGGGGGAGGAATATCTCCCTCCATGTATGTAATAAAGGAGCTGATGCTCTCCCTGTCAAGAGTGGGAACCTAGCAGGGAGGACACAGAGAGCTGGGGGAGGTGAGGGGAAAGGTTAACAGACATAGAAAGCGAAAAAAAAAGCCATGACGAGGAAGGGGAAAGGCATTACCACTGACACATGCACATATACACTCCCATCCCCCACCACTCACACATCTACTCCACAGAAAAACAACATGCAATGGATGAGCCTTGATTCACACTGAGAAATACTTTATGAACTCACTCTTTTTCACTTCTTCCTTTCATAACTTTGCTGCTGTGAATTGGGAATTTCTCCATTGCGAGACTAATAAAGGTTTTCTTATCTTCTTATCTTATCTTAATCTGCTGTACATGTAATCATTCACACACACACACACACACACCTCTACATACATACACACACACACACACACACACATATATTAGAGCTGTCAAACGATTAAAATATTTAATCTAATTAAAAACGCAACTGTCATAATTAACTCAAATGAACTAAAAATTAATCGTGATTACTCACGCATTTTTTATCGTTTCTGAATTTCCTTTTATATTTCTTTGTCCTATTTTTCCCCATTTTAATGCTCTCATCAACATGGAATCATGAATCCGTTTTCTATGTGCAAAATGCAAATATTTTCTGAAATAACAATTTCGATTTTCAATTTTACATGAACATTTTTCACTTGGAGCAGTTATTCACACATAATATTACTGCCCATCAACAACAGTGAAAAAAATATTTTGTCACACAACAGCTGCTTTAACAGCTTTTTATGGAATCAAAACAGAGCAATATAACATTATAAAGTGCACATCTAAGGTAAACTAGTAAGCCTATAGTGGATTTAAGCCATGGTTGCATACTTCGCTTTTCTCAAGTTTGCTTTGAACACAGCAGACAGGCTATGTTGATTCTGTTGGTCCTTCTTGCTCGGAAGTCTCTCTACGGTTTTGGGTAGACATCATTTCGGATGACTACACTTGGTTAGATGACAACACTGGAGACGTTTTATTTTCAGCTAGGTCGCTACCACTGCACCGCTGAACTCTTGACGTGCCTCAGCGGCGCACAGTCGCTGTCAGACGAACACAGAGAAGCTCCACCCACGTTATTTATATGGCCACGGAACACTGTAACCTAACCTTCCACACAAAATAGTTCCAAACAAGTAACAATCGCGTCAGTGGCATACATCGTATTCGACAGGCTACCTGCTCTTTATTCACCAGAGGCTCATCAATCTAGTCTCTTATTTCTCTCCCGAAACAGTGTCTTCTCCGCTACGTACAATCTCTGTACACAGCTTGTAATGGAGGCTCTCGCTGGCAATCCGTAGTAGAGTCGTTCGATGCAATGCGAATGATTTCGGCTTGAGTCGAGCTGTGGACAATGTTGACAGGCTTGCATGCAGTATCCATACATTTAGCTATGGCTTCAGCAAATTTGTTCTTCGTCGTGTTATCCATTTTCTTCACTTTGAAATGATCCACAGCTGTCTGTCTTAGACGAGGGGGCGGAGTACTCACATCAGCTGTGTGCTTGGCCATCCATCCATCCATCCATCTTCCAAACCGCTTGATCCTCACTAGGGTCGCGGGGGGTGCTGGAGCCTATCCCAGCTGTCTTCGGGCAGTAGGCGGGGGACACCCTGAATCGGTTGCCAGCCAATCGCAGGGCACACAGAGACGAACAACCATCCACGCTCACATTCACACCTAGGGACAATTTAGAGCGTTCAATCAGCCTGCCATGCATGTTTTTGGAATGTGGGAGGAAACCGGAGTCCCCGGAGAAAACCCACGCAGGCCCGGGGAGAACATGCAAACTCCACACAGGGAGGCCGGAGCTGGAATCGAACCCGGTACCTCTGCACTGTGAAGTCGACGTGCTAACCACTGGACTACCGGGCCGCCTGTGCTTGGCCATTATGTGGTATTTCAGACTCGACGTGCTATGATGATAGCTCAGTTTACGACTGCAAAACATACAGGTAACTTTGGTCTTGTCAGTGGAACTATCTGGCAACTTTTTAAAAGTAAACTTTCCATTCATAAACTCTTTAAGTATCCGTTTTCGGTGTCTCGCGCTGCCGTGGCTGGCAAAACAGACATGGGCGTGGACCTCTGCAGCGCGCTTGTTGTTTTATTTCTCGTTTATTTATAGAGCAACGTAACATCCGTTGTGACGTGTGCTGCATTAATCTCGCGAGAAAAAATTTAATCCTGTTAAAATTTATTTAAATGAATGCCAAAAAAACGCGCAAAACTGACAGCTCTAATATATATATACACACACATACACACACACATATATACATACACACACACACACACACACACACAACTGAATTGACTACTGCAATACAGACCACACAATGACTGAACTGTACATTGTGTTCGAGCAGTCTGAGGTGATCGAGGGACTGCCCGTCACTGAAATGTCTCCCGCAGTCACCTTGACTGACCCACTTTGCCTGAACAAGTGGTCAGTGGCCCTCAGCCAGACACTTGTTTGCAGCTGCCACTGCGTAATTCCATCAAGCACAATAAAGAGACAAGACATAGCTCTTCACCAACGAAGGAGTCACATCCCATTGATATAGAAAGTCTACACACCCCTTTTCAAAAGTTTCTGTGGTGTTGAAAAAAAGAAGGCCAAGACAAGTCAAAACATTTTTCACCATTAATGTGCCCTCAACCTGTAAAAATAAACAACTGAAAACATGTGGTTGCACAAGTGTGCACACCCTCCTATCACTGGGGATGTGGCTAGGTCAGAATTAACAAATCACATATAAATTGTTAAATGAGAGTCAGCCTACACATTCCAGCCCTGAAATAGTTTAGATCTTCTAGTAGGCTTTTCCTGATTTTAGGGTGGCAGGGCTTCTCAAGAAGCTTATAGGTTTGACTGCTTTTGATAATGCTCTCATCGGGCTTCACTCTGAGGCTTGAGCCAAACATCTTTTGGAAATACAACCAAAATTTCAACTTTGGTTTCATCAATCACCACCAAAGAACACCCTATTTAAAGTATTGCATGGTTGTGGGAGCACCATGCTTTGGAGCCGTTTATGTTCTCAGTTTAGGCTTAGCCAGAATCCATTTAACTGGTGGCAGGTGTGTACTGACTCCCATTTAAAATGAGTTTGAATGTGAATTGATTAATTCTAACCACAGCCACATCCCAGTTATAAAAAGGCGTGTACAGTTGTGTAATCACATTATCTCATTTTGTTATTTTTACTTTCTCCTGCCAAATGATTGAAAAGTAAATCCATCGAGCTGTTGAGGAAGTTAAACAGGCGTGTGCAGACTTTTTATATCCACTATATATGCATCCGGCCACACCACTGGACAAAATTTGTTGCATTGTTCTGTATTAATTAAGGCCAGAATCTATGGCCTTGAAATAAAATCCTTTATTCCCTGCCTGGCCTTGCCTCCGTATTTGAGGATAGACCATGCTTGTTACCAGTCTCATTTTTACAATACTGTACATCTTTATTGATGTAGCACTTTTACAACAGCTGTAACAAAGTGCTTTCCAGAACATATAAAATATCAATATACCAACAAAACACATTTTTAGTCAAGTATTTCCACAGCATCTGAGGTATCGCTGTGAGTTTGCTGCACGGACACATCACCTATTGCTTTTTGTGAAGTGTTGGTGTGGTCAATGTATAAAGTAGTGATTAGTAGTTTGTCAACTTCCTTGACACATGGTAAAGTCGACTAATCGGTTCAATCCCTCATGTGGATAAATGGCTCCTTTTGCAACAAATAAATGGGCATAATGTCTTCGAAAACGCTCAGCACGATCGACTCAAGGATTGCCTTCCGATGGGCTCCTTGTGATATGTAAAAGAATACGAAATCATTTGGCTCAACTTGTTAGTGGCCCCTCGATCAATTCAATACACACGCAACCACGCACGCGCACGCACACGGACACGGACACTTTTTTTTTCCAGAGCCAACCCCTGTATTTTTTGTGGAAAATTCATATTGGAACTTTATAAGGGGTTTGTTGTTTGTTTGTTGTTGGGGTTTTTTGTAGGGTTTACCTCCCAAAAATAAATATTTTTCTTTCCTAATGTATTTCAATGATCGTCAACTATAACTGGACTTTACCTACAGACTTATCTGGGTTAGAGCTCAAGGACCGACGGTATTCAGATTTTTTTTTAAAAAAGGAAAAAAAACCTTTTAATCCCAATTTGTTGATTTTCTTTTCAATCACTAACATTTTTGGCAGGAGTTGACCAACTCACAGGCGAGTCTGTGCAGCGCCGTGGCTGTATTTATAGCGTTGTAAAAGTCTTAATCATTTCATTATTCTGCCACTTGTGGAGCTTTTGAGTGACCGAGTCACCTCGCCACTGCAAAAGTTGACAAAGAAGCTCTAGCTTCATGCCAAAAGGGCTATGGGACGGCATTAAATTGCACATTATTCTGGTGTTTGTTTATCAGTCAATCATATCATTGTGGCATACGCAGAGCAATCACACACCCGTACGATATACTCCGGACATCACGTGATTGATCGCCGCGTGCATTTGTTTATGGAGCCAAGCTGACAGGACTGTAGTGGCAGCAGCTGATCAGTCAATATTCTGTCCAAGTGAATTCACATCTCCCTTTCATGAAAGGGACATAATGAGGTACATGATGTGCAAGCTGGATAGTTTGGACATCACAGATCCTATCAAGCGCCATGGGGGATTTTTCAAGTATTATGACAGAAGATGGGGAGAACTATAACAACTGATGAGTCTTCACAATCATACAAAGGCTCGGAGGGTGAAAAGTTTTTGTTATGGGTGCACTCGGTTGCAACCAGGTTGCCTCGGAGCCAGAGTTGGGCTGGCTGGCGGACGGACGGTTGTGTCGGCGGCAAGCCAGACATCTTCTCACGCCTGAGGCCCCCGCTACGGTAGCTGCCACCAGAGCAGGTGAGCAGAGACCGGCTGGGGTTGGCCGGCCTCGCTCAGAGGGGCGTGAGCAACGCGGCGCTCGCCGGGATGCCTGCCACAGGCTCGTCGGGCATCCCGTCTCTGTCACCACGGGCAGATGAGGAGGTGATGCCGATGCGGGGCGCCACAGCCTTGCTGTAGAACGGGTGCACCGGATTGCACTCACAGCATCCCCGGTGCTGGAAAGCAACCCACTGGCCGGAGGAGCCTTCACCCCGAACGCTGGTGCTACGGCTTAATTGTTTTTTCTTTTGGCAGCCTTTAGAATGCTCATGCATTCTTTTGCCCCCCTTGTTGTGGCACCCTGCTTCACAAAACAACTGTGTACGTTGTCAAAGTGTGGCATTTCCTCAAATCAGTGACAAGTTTTCAACACTGCCAAAATTGCCTTTTTTGCATTTGGTGGAGGGATGCGTGATGCCAATGAATGTCCGGGGCGTTTGTTTTTGTACATTTATTACTTTTTAAATACTATTTTGATCTGAGCAACTATTGTAGGTGCAAGAGTGCACTACGTGTCCTAATTTAGTTAAGTGTCATTTATACATCATTACAATACCATTAAAATACTGTATATAGAAGTGATTGAAAAAAATGCATATTGGATTATAAAAAGTATAGTGTATGAACCTTTTGATTTGTTGGCTATTCCATTTGTTAAAATTGATGAAAAGCATAAATGTGTGCTGATCTTTTTGTTAGTATTGAAAAATGAGTTGAGCATCTCGGTTAGGCATGGAGATGCGTTTTATATTTGATGGTTAACACCAGGGCCTCTGAGTAGGTAAAGGTGGCCCTGACCGTGAATAGCGGGGGTCAACTGTATTGTTTTGAGTTGTAATATTGCCATTCACCACTAGATGACAGACATCACTTAGTTGCACCTGTATGCAGGACAAACAGTCCTTGTACTTAATGTTTGGGGTTTTTTTGCTGGTCAGCAGTTTTATGCTGTCCTTGAAAGGTATTTTTTATACACCCAAGCCCTTTGCATGATGCAGTATGTGGTTATGTTTTGACTGTCCAAACCCTCTCTGCTGTTGAAGGCTGGATATTTTATGCACGCTTTGAGAATGAAATACATAAGTGTGATGAACATTAGCTAAAAAACATGCATTATTTTGTAATACATAAGTATGTCGTCCTATATGCCCCCCTCCTTATAGACCTGATGAAAATTTGCCCCCCCACACCCCCCATCAGTTATGTTGTCCGACCCTGTTCTAGTCTGTCATCTAGGCAGTCATCCTAACTACTACAACAACCAAGATGCTTCTGTTCGAATGTAATTGCTGTAAATTTACAGAGCTGTCAAAATATAATCATAATAATAATAATAATACATTTTATTTGCAAGCGCCTTTCACAGCGCTCAAGGACACTTTACAACCAAGAGCAAATAATAAAACCACAGATAAAATTATAAATAAAAGAAGAGAAAGATTTAAGGTGAATATGCAAGTCTGAATAGGTGGGTTTTGAGCTGGGTTTTGAATGTGGGAAGAGAGCCAATATTACGAATATATGTCCAGTATGGCATCACAAGTGGTAATTGAAAAATACTGGGGAGTGAGATGCGCTGTACAGGGGGAGGTTATGATGGGATGCTTGTTGCAGAGTTTTAAAAAAAATCTGAGGTGATTCGTTTTTACCTGCTACTTAGGTTTTTCTTGCTTTTGCTTTTCCTTTTCAAACTTTCCCTCTCTCGACTGCTGATGAAGGGTGGCATGGAAGCATAGCCATGCTCGGCTTCTGCAAGCACATAAACAATGGAGCCATTGGGTCAAGCGGTGTTAAATAGCCAAATAAAGAAATAGGAAGAGCACAGTTTCTTTGTTAATCTTTTAGCATTCAGTTGACGTATTTGAAACGTAGGTAAAGCGCAATTAAACATTACAAGCCCCATCTTCGTTACACTGTATTTTCTCCCCTCAGCCTGGACAATGATGTCATCTTGAACTGGAATAAACCCCACTAGCAAACCACAACAGCAGGAAAGGAGGGGCTATAATAACAACAACAAAAAAACCAATGTATTTGGTCACGTCGCATTGAATTTTTCAAAATAGAAATAATCGTAAAACCAAGAGGGGCTTTCCCCATTTGCCTTCAGTTTACAGTAATCGCATAAACATGCATGAAATTGATATGAACATATTTTGAGGGTGAGCGATACATACTGCAATTCTTTGCAAAATACACAAAGCGATTAAATGCACGAGCGCTTTATGTCAAAACACGTCGTTGTTTTAACATGATAGAAGCACAAACAAGCCACATAAAGGGGGAGGGGTGTCGCTGCATATTTCCAAAGCATAAAATCCATAACAAACAAGAATAAAATATACTTTACCGCGTTCCCTGCGATCAAGATATTCGGCTGCTTCGATCAGCATTTGCACCATTCCGATAGCCGTCATGTTCAGTAATAATAATCACTGATATTAAAACAATCCAATGGGTGATCCGTGGCTGTACACAACCTGCTCTTCGTCCACACACCGGCTTTCTCAAACCGCTTTGCCAGCGGTTATTTTAAGTCAAGTGTTTGTCTCTGCGACGAAGTATCAACGGGTTTGAGAAAACTTTAAATGTGCCACAAGACAAAGCAAGGCAGTTGCTATCTCCCCTGATGCTGTTCCGTAAATGTCAGCTGATGTGGTTCAGGTAGAGACTAGCTTTTAGCCGCTCTGGCTAACACTTTCAACAGCAATGGATGCTTAATGACTCTCCTTCCAGACAATTGTTAACATGTAAACCAAGTCAGAGACAGATTCAAGTTTCGGCTGGCGCTGAAAAATAAGTCGAACAATGTTCTGTCAGGAAAACGAGATCGGGCAAGGTTTGAGTCAGTCAGACAAAAATTGTCGAAATGAGCGATGAAAGTTAATCACGAGTTCCACTCTTTGAGCCACTCTATCCCTGGTCCAAAACAACGAAATATTGGCGTCGTTGAGTGCGTTTGCAGGGAACAAAAACGAACTAGGTCTTTCTAAAAGTTCGCTCGCCGATGTCATCCAACCTTCCAACCAACCATAAGATATGTTGATAGCTAGTTGTGCTAGTTCGTCACTTCAGTGATCACGCGCAGCGCGCTATGCTAAATTGGCCACTAATATCGGACACCGCAACCCTATCTTCCTTCTGAATACTGTTTTACAGTGGCTTGTGTGTATACAGGATTTGGATGACAGTCTGTTGTTGTATTCTATGGAATAGATTCGCGTAGATGTGGTTGGTTATTGGCAATAGTAACAATATACTTCTATTGAGCATTGGATCTGTCAATCATTATAATGGTATGACGTCAGACGAACCTGAAGTCAGAGATCAGCCATTTTGGTTCATGTTACCGGCCAAAATAGCTCCTGCTAGGAGCCACAATGGAGGCTGTGCATCCGAATACATTTGTCCGCACCGATTGGTTGAATTGTGATAAACCCGCCAATCATTGGCCACGAGTTGAAGTCGTGACGTCCCATTCTGAAAGCGAACACACCTCTTTCACGTGCTGTATTGCGGTGTAGGACTATGATTGGATCGAGGAGTGTTGCTTGTCTTGTGTTGTGGTCCGAGATTTGTTAAATGTATATGCCTTATTTTGATTTGTTCCTGCGTCAGCGCAGGCGCATATCAGGGATCTTAGGGTCAGGACAGATAAAAATGACCTGAAATATCGTGCAGTGTCCACTGCATCCAGCATTTAACCGTAGTGCCCTGAAACTAGGCTATGACTGGAAGAAAAATAAATACATTTTTAAAAAGCTTAGCTACATTTATCAACTTGGTGTTGTAGGCTGATCCAAATTCAGGAGAAATTCCTCAGGAAATGTCAAAATGAGGTGCGTGGCCTCATTTGATCATGTGCCTTGTATGATCTCCTACACCGCCTGTGCATGCTCCTGATGAGACGGCGAAATGTCTCCTGAGGAATCCTCTCCCAGGCCTGGATTAAAGCTTCAGTTATCTCCTGGACAGTCTTTGATGCAACATGGCACGGACGTATGGAACATAACATGATGTCATAACGTGATTTTCTCAATTGGAATCAGGTCTGGGGAATACTCAGGTCAGCCCATAGCATCAACCCCATCATCATGCAGAAACAGCCGACACTCTTCAGCCACGAGGACTGGCATTGTCATGCACCAACCTATGGTCTCACAATGGGTCTCAGATCTCCCCGAGGTACTTAACAGCAGTCAAGGTGCCTCTGGCTATCACAGGGAGAGCTGTGGGGCTTTCTAAAGAAACATCACCCCAAACCATTACTGACCCACCACCAAACCGGGCATACTTGATGATGTTGCAGGCAGCATAAAGTTCTCCATGTCTTCGGACTCTGTCAGGTCGGTCCTGCTGTTAGGTTGTTCCTCTCCTGCGGCTTTCTCTCCGTTTCCTGGGGTACTGGCATGCCTCCTGTTATCTCCTCCATGACACTGCTAGGAGTCACGGCAAACCTTCTTGCCACAGCTCGCATTGATGTGCCATCTTGGATGAGCAGCACTACCTGGGCGAATTCAGTGAGCGGTAGACATCGTCACATGGTACCTCCAGAGGTGGGATAGTGACAAAATACAAATGTGACCAAAAAGGATGAGCGTGCCACCTCCATAACTACACCTTGATTGGGGTTGTCTTGGTAATAGCCTCTCACTTCCGCGGGCACTCACGACCAGTGCCCGTGGTCCTTTCGCACAACAGCAGGTCAAAAACGGATTTACAATCTGCATTGCTGATTTCACAGAAGAGTACCGTAACGGACTTGAAGTTAACACTGGGTTGTTTTGGTGTTCCATTTATTTTTGGGGAGGAGTGTATATATACATTATCATAAAATCAGTGAATTGATCATTTGCTGCATTGATTCAGTACTGTAGAGCTAGTGCCTTATCAATTTAAATAGTTGATAAACCACTGCGTCCTAATGTTTCAGTTAAAAAAGGCACGTTAAAAACACTGCCTGCACTGAGTTGAAATGCTTTTTATTTCAATTGTTTTACACAACTACAGTAGAACCGCATGAGGCTTTGTGTAACTATGCATCAATACTAAAATATGGTGTAGCAGAATCAAAGAGAGGAATATTGATGTCTCTATTAATCAAAAATGTCGACAGAAAGTCCTGCATCCCACAAAACAAAAGGTCACAAAAATAAAAGCAAACAGCACAAAACATCCTCATTTTGTCAAAATGTTTCAAGAGTGTAGCGGCAAAAGAGTTTCATGCGATAAAGTCCAGCGGTCTGTTGAATCCACCCTTTCTGTTCATGTACTGCCTAGAAAATAAAAGAAAAAAAACATTACATCACTGTTACCCTCGCAACACTTGCAGATGACATCATCAAACACCAATAGGGGAGCTAGAATCTCTGCACAGAAACACCTGCAGAGGTGATTGGCTGTATTGACAAGAGCAGTAATGATGCTTGCTGTGAGGGGACTTAAAACTTGACATTTTAAACCAGCAATATGATCAACAACAGATGACGAACATGACATCCGAGTGACAAGGCAATAAGACCCGACAGCACAGCACAACTAGCTCTACTCAAACAGTAATATTCCATTTTTATCATTTCCGCTTGTGGAGAACAATAAAGGACGTCTTTTCTTTCACACTTGTCATACCTGTATTTTCTTTTCATGGTGGTGTTGATAGCATATGCATTCGTGGCTCCTTCACTTTTCTTCCCCTGATTGAAAACAGAACATGCCTATCAAACATTCCCCCAAATCATCTTATCTGAATCGAGCAGAAAATGCATGGGGTCGGGTGTAACAAGCTGAAAGGTACATATCCAGGTTTTGGAGCCGACATTCAAGCAATATCTTTTTCAGGGACGTTCCTGCTTATTTCAGCAAGACAGCGCCAAGAAGACTGTATTTTAAAGATGCAACCTTTCTCAATGTTGGTCACAATGATGGTACTTGGAGTGCTACGGATTATTTTTTTTTGGAACTTGATGTTAATGTTTGAGAACCACTGCCATATACAGTATAAATCAATATAGTATTGTTTAAAAAAAAAGTGCTCTCCACGTGTGTGTGATGGCAATGAGAACACTGCTCAGACTTTTTATTTTTTGGAGACAATCTGATTTTCATTGTTCCTGTGAGGCTGTGCCAGTGACAAATTCTATTCTACTCCCAAAAATATCCGGTATTGTGGTGACATATAAGAAATAAAAAACCCAAGTGACTGATTGGAGATGATTTATATCATTAAACAAATAAAAGATCACTTGTCAGTTAAATGGGGGAGAGGTCAACTTCATGAATGAAAATATACCCCTTTAATTTTTATTCATTTGTTGAACTACCGGGTACTCACCCATTCTGAATATGCTTGTCCTGTATATATATTTTATAATTTATTTTTACTTATATACTTTTTGTTCTTCTACTTCTCCCTTTCATGATTTTTGCTGCTGTGAATTGGGAATTTTTCCATTGTGAGACGAATAAAGGTTTTTTTTTTTCAATCTTATCTTAACTTTCTTTAAAACCACAAATTTGCCCCTTATGGTGCTTGCACATCATACACACTTACCTTAGTAGAGTCAAATGTTGAAAATCCCATTAGTTTCATCATCTCAATTTCTTCCTCAGTTTTGCCTTGCATGTCTTCAGCTGTAAAAAAAAATTGAAAAAAAAAAATAAGTGTGTGAATTCCGTTACCAGGGAAGTTAAGTTGAGGAAATAACACTAACCCTGCATCTTAGGGATGGGGCTAGTGCAAGTCAGTACATTAAACATTCCTGAGAGAAATTCATCCCTCCAAGCTGATACTAACATGCAACACATGTAGCCGAAAACGTAATGGCTAAGCTAGTCAACATGCAGCACATTTGAACTATTCGTCCCTCGTGTGTGTCAAATATCTTAAAAGACGTGAGTAGTTATGCTTTATTTTGTTAATTACTTAGTGGTTAGAGTCTGTGTTATGGTGTTACTTTAAACATTACACAGGAAATAAAGGTTTTGTTGAAAGTTAAAGTCAGTGCTCTCCAAACACCACACAGCAGCCCCCACTTGCTATGGCTGAAAACTAGAATTTATGCTAGGTCCGGCGCAATTACACTGTTTATTCTCGTGTTGATTAATGTGCACTGTCCCAAAGACAGAAATACAATAAATAAAATAAAATAAAAAAATATTTCCAAAGTATGTTATCACGCGGGAAGGAATCTTAGTCATAACCCACTCCAACCCCACCCTCGCGCCCGACACCCGCCTAGCAATCTCCACCATCAACGGAACGGTTGGTTGCCAATCAGCAAAATGTCACTCAGACCATGAGTTGGCCTGTGGCCGAAAAAAGGTTGAGGACCACTGTTCTAAGTGACAATTCACGAAATGTTATTTCCGATGAGAACATTTGTTTTGGAAGTCAAACTTCCACTTTGGAAGTGGCCCGTTATATCTGTTGTACCTGATATTTGAATGGGTTTTGATGACTTCTCTTTACGGTCATCGTCACGTCGGTCTTTTTGCCTCATGGGTGAGAGAGAGGAGGAGCGATGGCGTCGAGGAGACCTGCAGAGGGAGACATAGACAGCTGCAGGACGAGTTATCACAACTACTAAGTGTACAAATAGCCGTAAATAATGACTGTTAATTAAGTGCAGTCAGTGAACCCCCACTTCTTGACTATGAGTGTATGTTCCAGACCCACCTGCAATGTGTGAAAATCTGCGGTGTAGAGGGACTAGGGGTGGGGGATATTTCTCCATTGTGAGACAAATAAAGGTGGATCGAGAGGAGCCAGATGAGGTGGCTTGGGCATCTGATTTGGATGCCTCCTGAACGCCTCCCTGGTGAGGTGTTCCGGGCATGTCCCACGGGGAGGAGACCCCGAGGATGACCCAGGACACGCTGGAGAGACTATGTCACCCAGCTGGCCTGGGAACGCCTCGGGATCCCCCCGGGGAGAGCTGGAAGAAGTAGCTAGGGAGAGGGAAGTCTGGGCTTCCCTGCTAAAGCTGCTGCCTCCGCGACCCGGCCCCGGCTAAGCGGTAGAAGATGGATGGATGGATGGTACTATTGAGAGTTGTTTAAGATTCTTTGTAATGAGGAGCAAACTTGCAGAGCATGACACCTTGATCCTCTGACACCTTGTTTAAATGAGACTTTTGATGTGAGAGGATATCGTCTGATGGAGTTCTGACAGGGATACATCTGTGAAATCCTTGCAAGCAGGTCGCATGTAGCGCATGGGGCTCCAAGTGAGAGAGCAGACAGGCCACTGAGAAAACCTGGTCATTAAGTCCAATAAATACTATATTTCGAGTTTTCTGTTCATCCTTCTGACTATCACGCTCATGTTGCCCAGCGTGCGCTGCATTAGCTGCTTTTTGACTGCAGCAACTCTGTTTTCCTTAAAAACACCACCATCTTCCATTCAGTGTTTGTTCTTCGAATGCCGTATGTCATTTTCCCCCTTTGAAGCTTTTTAACGTACTCTGACCGCAAGGTAACTTTTTATGGCAGGTGGTACAGGACGCAAACTGAGAAAAAAAGTCACTCTCAAATCACAAAAGCTCCATAAGGTTTCATGTTCTGTGAAGGAAGGGAAGAGAGGACACAAGACTGCACACGGGCTGGTCTCTGAGCTGCGGGTGATTGGGTTTTGTGGCAATCAAAGGCATTGATCGACATATGCCAAATACATACTTTCCCAAGGAAATCGGCCGATTATAATCACTAACTCAGATATTCTTCATGTATTCTTTATGTTCTGTGGCAACATTGACTACTACGAGCTTTGACAGTGGTTGCTGGGGGAGTAAAAGATGAACAGCAATATATCAGGGCTTTACTGTACAGTTTTGTAATGTGTCACATTATTTCAAGTCAAATTTCTTTTCAACACAAAATGTATTGAAATTTACAATTGCCTTGAAAAAAAAAAGATTCCCTCACCTTGAACGTCTCCTGTGGGGAGATCGGGAACGACTTCTTCTCCTTTCTCTGTCACGATCTCGTGACCGATCCCTTTCCCTTCTCCTTCGATCACGTTCTCGTGAAGTTGAACGGGAACGCCTCCTCTCTGCAGGCAATCAGGATAAGAGTTAACATAGGGATACAAGAGTTGAACCCATTATGATAGCACTGCAATATCGTATTTAGATAAATGTCATTACAAGTTCTGCTTTTCTGCCTTACAGTCACCAAAAGACAGAGGTGGCAAGAGTACTCACGCTCTAAAATTAAAGGTGGAGAACACATACTTGTATGGTAAATGTGGAAAGTACTGATTCAATTCCTATACAGTACTTAAATAATGGTTGGAAAAATGAACAGAACTTAACATCGCAGTAAAAAATAGAGATGCACAATTATCGAGTTGCTCATTATCGGGCGATATTTGGAATTATAATGTTACATCACTTCATTTTATTGCATTAAAAAAAACCCCTCCGATTTAAAAAAATAATAAATTAAAATCAAACACTGAGATGGAAACCCAATGAAGAACTCTGCTGTGTTGGTTGGTGCTCTCCTTTGTAGGCCTGTTGTAGACTTTCCTCTAAACTCGCTCAGTCTCTCATTATAAAACAGCGCGAGTCATGTTGAACTTATCAGTGAAATGAAGAGCTCATTATTGCAGAATGAGGCCAGACGTCAATGTGCATTGAGCTCACATTAAATAGACATGGCATCGATCGTGATAAAACGAGCTTCAATAACTGGCCACTTAACACACTTATCGCTGGGAGAGTGGTTTGCAAGCCTACAAAAACATCTGGTTTTGGGCTAAACAATTTTAGAAAAAACATAGAATTGCATTTTTTCTGACAGATATTGTGGTTTCAAGGACTGTTTGCAGATGAAACATATGCGACACGAATCACCATACAGGAAATCCATTTTTTTCATTCCGACTTTTGTAGTAGCTTTAATTGGTAGACAGCTGCATACGAAACATTAGTTTATTGCTACATTCACCGATTACAGTTTCTTCATTTCTGATTAATGGAACAAAGTTGGTTCTATGTTGTCTTTTGTCGTGATATCACTCGCGGGAATTAAAGAAAGTAACGAGCCTATTTTCGACAAAGTAATGAGTTGAAAGTGAGATGGCGATGTTCAGGAAACGCAAGAAACTAAAATCAAAGGTTATGGGAAAAGTAAATGCCCACGTTAATTAACGACAGGCAAAAATACGACTTAACTACGATAACTTTCGATTTTTATGTTGTTGCCTCTTACGACTGCTAGTATACAAACGTTTACTTTCTCACTACAGGAACCTAATGTCAAAAAGCACGTCTGTACTCCACAAACAATACAATACTTTCGAGGACGAGGCTGAATAAACACCGAATATAATCTAGCAATGTATATTTAAGAACCTTCTTTATTCGACCCATACAAAACGGGCACAGAATCATGTAGTTTCTTACCACGCCTTGGAGGAGTTCGACTCCGGCTCCTTCCCATTTCAACTAGTCAAATATTGAGCGAAAAAGTAGAATGAATCCCACACGACGAAGCGTAGGACGAAGAGATTGAACAAATTTCTGTTGTATCTTTCCCTGTTCGCCACCTTAAAAGAGGAGCTTCCGCTATGTCGAATGACAACTTCCGTTTAGCTTTTATTTCTACCGCGCCCCCTATCGAGTCGGATGTCCACCTTGTTGCGCGACAGACAATGACAGAGTATCGAAGGCCGTCGAAGCATTCTTTCAACAAAGGAAAATTCCAGATTTAGGTCCGTTTGCTAGTGCGCTGTTTGGCCTCACTAGTAGGACAAATTTGGCATACGAGCAGGACAACGACATGTTACCTTGGTGAGGCAAAACTGTGCACAAATTGACAACTGTGTAAAATTCAGCTACATGTGAATGTATTGTACTTAACCAGTTGTACTTTTAGTGCACAAATGTCAACTCGTGCACAGAACAAATTAGTAAATGAACCTTAAGCTAAATATAAGGGATATAGAATATATTTGGGTGAGACGGTAGTTGACTGTTTAGCATGTCCGCCTCACAGGTGCAGAGGTCATGAGTTCGATTCCGGCCGCAGTCTTCCTCTGTGGAGAGTGCATGTTGTCCACGTGCCTGCTTGGGTTTTCTCTGATTACTCCGGTTTCCTCCCACATGCCAAAAACAAATATGGCAGGTTGACTGGGCACTCGAAATTGTCCCTTGGTGTGACTGTGGACAGGAATGGTTGTGTATCTCTGTGTGCCCTGCGATTGGCTGGCAACCAGTTCAGGGTGTACCCCGCTGACTGCTCAAAGACAGCTAGGGTAGGCTCCAGCATGGCCACGATCCTCATGAGGATAAAGCGGATTACAAAATGGATGGATAGCTGGAATAAATTCTAAAAACAATTCTCCATACGTAATGTGCTGCGAATGTTGCTATTTTTCTTTTGAATATACACAAACACGTCAACATTGTAATGGTTGAAGCATCTTTGAGTGTAAAGAAAAGCTCTGTACAACGCATATGACTATCATGAACAAAAGGGAAAATGAAGGACTGAGAGTGTCTTTTTCAGTTGATTTTGAAATAAAACTTTAATGACAGGTATATATACTTTATATGTATACTGTATGCATATAGGGTGGACTTGCAACATTCACATACACATTGTAATATAAAATAATCAAAATCATGATTAAACATCGCATCAGTATTTGTTTTTCACCAACAGACTTAAAACAGAAAGTATATGTGATGGTTTGGAGGTATTTTGCATACGCATAAAGAGGAATATGGACAAAGTGGAATGTTTTAGTGCCTTCAGTGTATTTACGAGTCTTTAAGCTGCAATTACAAGCATATTTTATAGCCACTTTTGTTTTCTTGCAAGACAGTATGATTTTTGCCTGCCGTTCATCTTTGTTGTATTCCTGCTATAATAACATCTACAGTCTGACAGATTTACAATTAACAGCTTTCAGAGCACAATCAGTAGCTATTAGTACATGTTTCTAGACGTAATGCACATGTGCTCGCTCACATATGCACCAGCAATCTCAATGTGATGTTTATAACTAAACAAATACAAGATGCTGTGATCAATCAAGTGCTTTTCTCGTGATGTTAAGGGACCGATTCGGAGTGGTGAATACAAATGATTTAGGCAATACGCAAAATGGGATTCGTATGTGTCACATTAAAATTGGTTTGAACAAATGTAGGTGAATAAAATACATGAGAAATACAACGCCTGCGTGATGAATAGAAGTAGCGGTGGGTTGGAAGTGACCCACAATTAATAAATCTGTCTTTACTGGGTTGGAAAATGGCTTTGTTACTGACTGGTTTTGAAAAGACCTGCAGTGAACACCACCCAACTGTTTCTGTATTCTACGCAAAGATATATTTCACAGCAATATTTCATTAAGGTTTGGCGCTAATCCACTCAAGTTTCTACTTTTTCTTTCTGTTTCTTGCTCTTTTTCAGGAATGAAGGCGGCTTGAACTTCTTCTTCTTTTTGGACGGGGACTTGGATGGCGAACCTTCTGGTGTGCCACCCTGTGGTTTGGCAGGCAGAGCAGCAGGTGTGGAGGTGTCGTTAGTTGAAAGAGCCTTTATCCCTTTCTCGAGCTCTTCAGCCTGCTTCTCCTCTTCACCTTCGTTCTGTATGACTGCTGAAGCCGTCTTTGCGTCTCCTGCGCCGGGAATTGTCATAAAATGCAAACAGAATGGCACAACATTTTAGTAGTCAGGCACAAAGTCTCGAATGTTTTTGGAGCCGCAAAGCCAAATGGCATCCAAGTACCGTACATCTTATCAGTGCAGATGGGCATGCGCACTTCGTGAGATGTGTGTGGTTTCTGTACTTACTAGTGAGACAAGACCAAAGCACCAGAGGTGTGCCCTATGAATCAATTGCGGAGTAACACAGAAAAGGACAGACAGACACAAAGGGACACAGGTACAGGAGATACGGTGGGTACAGGGACAAATGGATCTGTATCAACACTGATGACTGAGGTAACAAAACATTTTGACTTGAGACACATGTAAACCTGCAAGCCACCGTTGATTGGCTTCAGATGCCATGTAGGCTTGTTTAAAGCTAGCCAAAATGTTCTTTTAGACAAAACAGACAACAGCTAAAACTTGACACCCAATGTGACCCCCTTCAGCTGTGGAAGATACTGTATGTGGGACAGCCACAGATGTAACAATTGTCACAGCAGTAACGATCGATTGAAGAAAATAAAATGTTTACAACATGGTTACGGGGAAGCACTGTTGTAACTGTAACTGTTGCAGCAATGGCTGTTTGAAAGTGCTCTATAAATACAGTTGAGTTGAGTTGAGTTGAGTAAGTATTTTAAAAAAGCTCTATATTTTAGTCGCTTATTTTGAATCTAGACCAGGGGTGTCAAACTCATTTCACATTGTGAGTCACACACAGCCTCGGTAAATGTCAAGTGGGCTAGACCATTAAAAATTTCCATACTGTGCTATTCATAACCAAAGTAACATGTCTTTCCTTTGTTTTGGCCTAAAGAAGCACACGAATATTTGGAAAATGCTTAAATTTAATGAACAATTTTTTTTCAAAACATTTCATGAAGCACCTTAGATTTCCTTAGACAAATGTGCAATTTACTTTTATCATTCACATATATGCATTGCAACTCATCCCACTGATTGTAGAAAGGCACAAAACCTTAACAAGTAATATGGTATTGAAAAATATAGTAATGCATTTTAAGATTAAATGAGATTTATAAAGAAAGGAATTTTAAACCATTTACACATGTGCATATAAAATCTAAATTTAATCCCTGCCCACACCTTAAAAACTAAGGAGAGTGCTATTAAATGTGTAATGAATAAAGTATTCACATGTCCTTGATAGCGTCTGCTGTGTTGGGTCTGTCTCAGTGACAGACTGAGACTGCTGTTGTCTTCTTCTCTGATCAAAACAATGTTGTCTTCTACTCTGATCAAAACAGTATGTCCCCCTAGCGGATACTCCACGAATTGCACCTTATTAAGAATATTCATTCCGTGTCTTTTATGTATTTTTTTCACTTTAATGATCCTGCGGGCCTGATTGAACCTCCTGGGGGCCGTTTCCGGCCCGCAGGCCATATGTTTGACACCACTAATCTAGACTGAGGTTTATCATATGTTCTGTTGGGTGTAGTCACCTTTTTGAGTCAAGGCAGTAGCTGCCCCCTGTACTGTAGATGATACTTTTTTAGTATTACATATTATTAGGGGGGAAAAAATGTCGAACATGTTATGCATGTGGCCACCATCACATCACAAGGTCACCAATACTGTATTTGAGAATGAATTATTTATGAATTGTCTACATCGTCACATTTAGAATAGTGGTCCCTGTTTTTGTTTTTTCTTCCTTCCTCTTTCTACCTACATTCTTGCTGCTGGAGGCTGTAAATTTCCCCAGTGTGGGACAAATAAAGGATATCTTATCTTATCTTATTGCATATGTATCTTGACAGCCAATTCAATGTGTACTGCAAATGCTTATGTTATACTTGGATATCAACTTGTAGGTAGTTAGATCAAATTCTACAGAGGTGGTGGTGACTACTATGAGGAGTAACATGGCCATCAGGGACCATTTGAAGCAAGACAGGGTAAAAGCAGAAGAGCAGAGTCGATCAGAATTGTTCATGGGAGACTGCAGCAGGCAGCTGGGTCACATAGCCAAAGTGCATGGCATGCAGGGCAGGCAGTGAGTGCACCTCAAAAGCCTCACCTGAAAGGGTGGGGTGATTGGGCAGAGGGCCCTTTGTGGGGGAGCTAGCAGGGGAAGAGTCATTTGCCACCTCCTCCCCTACTTACACAAAGCACAGAACAACATACTGACAGACTGAGACAATTCCTCAGCTGCGCAGAAATTGTAGCTGTGAGGCAAAGAAAAGCAGACGCCCATGATGATTGTTGTGCAAGGATGGGCATATCAATACTGTGGTTTCGATATATTGATACTCAGATGTGTTGGGCATAGTTTTCCTCAATATTTACTTATGAATTTGAATTGGGGGTGAATGGTTCACTTTCAACTGTTCAGTTACACTGCCACACATAGTGTGTATGGTTCTAGCCCGTGTCATGTTGACAAGGAAAGTTGAGACATGCCGTCAAATGTACGACTCTGACAGAGCCAGCACAGAGTGAGCTCGGGGAATGGCGAAACCAAAGCGTGATATGCTATTATCTTACACCACTCAATGAAGTTGTCGTGGTGTAAGATAATAGAGTTTCACAATATGTTCAAACATCTGAAGGCCACACCCCACAGCCACAATGATCTTGAAAAGACAAGCTGCACCAAGCTTGACCCAAATAGAAAGCTTGCAAAAAGGCTAAGTGTATGCAGTTACACAGCACCTTGCGTTGTGTTGCGTTAATCCTTAATTCATAGTTCATAATCACAATCTGATTTTACCACAACACAAACGTTTTTACAGTTAATTCCCAATGGTAATCATCATAGAAATTAACATTTTTCCAGTCCGTCATTTGTCAGTGGCCTGGGCACCCGATATTTTTTCAAGCACAAGCAAAACTGTGATTGTCAGTCCTTCATTGTCATTTCGGTGGCTCGGCGTCAGAAAACAGGTGAGCCGTGATTGGTTGTTACCCGAGCCCTGAGCAACTGTGATGTCATTTTCACCCAACAGAAAATGGCATAATGGCCGCCCCTGAGATGCATAAAAATGGGTGGATTTTAATGCTTAACTAATATTCCGCAAAGACAATATCAATCAGAATGCCATTTTTTTTAACTAGTGGACGCGCAGAGAACAGCGCAGAGGATATTTCTGGCAACATGATCATCACACCAAGGGCCAATGACAAAGATGACCGAGAGGTATGAGCAACGTTTTAGGCAGTGGAAATCTGGAGCAACACCCAGACGTCTAGATTCAGGGCAAGTTTCTTTCTCCTGGCCATAAGACTTTTCAATAACAATATATGGACTCAGACTGCAACCACCACCACCCACCACACCACACTCTTTCTCAAGATCTCCACAATACGACAAGTTTGTAATTAGTGGAATAATGCTGCTAAAATTATGTTGACGATACAATACAATCTCTACGTCACTTTATCTTCTTATTTCCATCCGTCCATCATCTGATCTGCTTATCTTCACGACGGTCGCGGTTGTGCTGGAGCCTATCCCAGCTGTCTTCGGAGGGTAGGTAAGTACCCCCTGAACTGGTCGCCAGCCAATCGCAGGGCACACATAGACGAACAACCATTTACATTCGCATACAACCAATGGAGAATTAAAGTGCTCAATCAACTTTCCATGCATATAATGTAGGAGGAAATAAGAGTACCCAATGAAAACCCCCACAGGCATGGGGACAACATAAACCCTCCACACAGGAAGGCAGGAGCCCAGATTCAAATCCAGGACCTCTGCACAGAAGAGGAAGTGCTAACTAATCGTCACCCGTGCTGCCTACGAATGTGTCTGTGTGCGCATGTGTAAATGTCGTTAAGTCAAGAAGAAGGGTGGAAAATCTTGTCTCAGTGTGCTTCGAATGATCAATAATAGAAGCTATCGTGGCGGCATGGTGGTTGACTGGTTAGCGCATCTACTTCAAAGTGCAGAGGTCCATGGTTTGATTCATTCCTGTGTGGAGTTTGCATGTTCACCACGTGCCTGTGTGGGTTTTTCTGGGTACTCCTGTTTCCTCCCACATTCCAAAAACATACATGGTAGGTGTATGAAACACTCTATATTGTCCCTAGGTGTGACTGACTGTTTGTTTATGTGTGCTCTGCGATTGCCTGGCAACCAGTTCAGAATCCAAAAAATAGGATAGCGCCCATCCCTTGTGTACCGACTTTGATGATGACTTGTTGGATATAAAGAACACTGTATAGAACAGATGTCAGGCAACAAAGACACAAAACACAAAGTTTGACATAAGGCAAAACATCTCACAGTGCCCAGACCAAAGCAAGATGAGCTTTAAATTTTGGAAAGTCCAGTACAGTGCATGTTTTCTCTGTGGTTTGCGTCCAAAAATAAGTTCAGTATGTTTGATTCGTTGAAGTCTTAACTTACCTGTAAAGTGTAAATGTCAGTGTGAATGGTTGTTTGAATACTACTGACATGTTGTCCCTCTGAATGATAGACTAAATCAGATGAGATAGAGTGAGCTGACAGTTCAACTACTAAAATGTTGCAATGTTTGCAAATATACCTTGCTGGTTTGGGCATCGTTATGCATTGTGAGAAAGTTAATTCGGCTGTAAATGACAATTTTAGCTCTAGAGCTGAATGGAGAACAAATGTCTTGTCTTCAAACGAGACAACGCATAAAACTTTGGTCAAGACTGGCTGGATGAAACCTACCATTGGCCCCAATGTCTCGTTTCTTCTGCACTTCCATGCGATAGTCCTCTAGTTCCTGGTCTGTCAGCTGATTAAAGGGGTTGGGGGTTTCGGGCTCTGGTGGTTCTTGGGGCGGAATGACCGGCGACTGATGGAAAGGACAAAAAGAAAATCACAGCTCCTACCTATAGAGAGGATTTGCAAGGAGAAACAGTTGTGTTCACGATAATAGCAGTTCTTTCCATTCAGTATTTTCATACATCAACCACGATAACCAAAAAGTAAGGGCGGGATGTGTTTATTAACCAAACAAATAATCGCGGCATCATACAAAAGTCTTTCAAATAACCATTGAAAGGAAAAAGGCTTGGAAGCAAATACGTAGATTTACTCAACATGTACAGTTATACTCCCTTAGGTTTATTTGAAGCGTAATGTTTCATCATCATCATCCTTAATTCCATCACCTTAGTGTCATTTCTTAACACCAACACTGTTGTATGCTGTACTTAATTCAGTTGATTGTTTTATTGAAATCTGTCAGTTTTGCACAGGCTTCATCCGAAAAAGTGTTGCCTTCTTTTACAAAAGCAATAAGAAGCAAGTTGTAACAACTCAAAACTAAATAAATAGATAAATAAAATAAACCAGGGAGGAAGCAGAAAGCATTTGACACTGTCTTACACTTAGTGAGGAGTTGCCTTTTGCTAATAATACAGTACATGTGTACTTGTTTTTGCAGTTACTTTAAGCATATTAAACTTCATTCATTCGTTCATTCATTTTCCGATCTGCTTTATCCTCACAAGGGTCGCGAGGGGTGCTGGAGCCTATCCCAGCTGTCTTTGGGCAGTAGGCGGGGAACCAGGGTTCCCACTCTTCCACTTGCTTTTTATCTATGGACCTTTTAAGGACTTTTGAGGGCTAATTTAGCCATTTTTAAGGACCTTTTCTCCATTCAGCAGGGGATTCACGTTTGATTTAATGAAGAGAAAGCCACATATCACTGAGCTGGTGTTCAAATCATTGCTGCCAAAAGAAGGGCACATCTTTATTTTTAGGGGCAATCAGCTAACCCTTTATTTGATATACTGTATGTCAAATTTTCATTTTCCTACTTGTCAGGTAGGAAAATGAAAAAAACGAATTCATTCTCAAATAAAGTACACTAAGAAATGTTTTAATATAGAAAATATAAAACTTCAATTTATTTTCGAATAAAAATAAAATTTTAAGGATTTTTAAATTTTATTTTAGGAGCTTTCCCTGAATATTAAGGACAATTAAGAACATAATTTTACAACTTCTTTTTTTAATGGATTTTAATGAACTTAAAAGACCCGTGGGAACCCTGGGGACACCCAGGACCGGTTGCCAGCCAATTGCAGGGCGCACACAGACGAACAACCATCCGCACTCACACTCACAACTAGGGACAATTTCGAGTGCTCAATCCGCCTGCCATGCATGTTTTTGGAATGTGGGAGGAAACCGGAGTACCCGGAGAAAATCCACGCAGGTCCGGGGAGAACATGCAAACTCCACACAGGGAGCTGGAATTGAACCCGGTACCTCTGCACTGTCAGGTCGACGCGCTAACCACTTGCCCACCGGGCCGCCCTCATGTTAAAGTTGCAAAGCTTTCAATGATCATTTATTAAACATGTTCAACTATAGCATAGAGCAAGACTACTAATGCAAACAAATAGTCAGCCCTTTCAACACACCTTTCATGACAATATCTAAAATGTTACGATGTGGCCTAATACGAATAATTAATTGCTGCTCATCCACAACATCTCAGCCTTGGAAATCTGCCATTTCATTACAACAAGTGATTGCAAGGTTTTGGCAAGTATTTGCAAGTATGCACGTGACGGCTCTTGAGCAATGGTAGTTGATTCGTACCACAATTATTTAGCATTATTAATCAATCACCATTGCAGAAAGTATCTAAAGGAAGCCAGCTAACGCTACCTCCATCACCTCAATGTCCCTGTATTACCCAAACGTTACAACTGCTTACTGGCAGTTACACTTTCCACCTCACTCTGTCTTGTGGTTTCGGAAGCCAGTGGAATGTTGTCAACCTGGGCTGGAATACTAGTAGCTCACAGTTGCAAGAAGCTGGTCAACCTCATGCAACTCAGATGTAAAGCAGTTCTCTCTGCGTGGTTGGCAATTTGACCTATTTATGCACAGCTGACTTTGGATGTATGTACAGTATGTATGTGTGTGTGTGTGTGTGTGTGTGTGTGTTTAGCACCTCTAGTAATGAGGATGTCAAGTTTATCAGTAATTATTTTCCTACATGCTTTGCTATGCAATGAAATAAAAGCATTTAAATGATTTTGAGCTTTACACACATCTTAAAGCCCACTGCTATTACTTTGAACATAACGGTATAGTATGTATAAAGACACTGCGTTTTACCGGAGGACTGTCATCCGTTACCACACTGGCGAGGACCTGAGACTGAGGCCCTGCTGTCTTCATGTCTTGACGATTCTGCTCACGGATCTAAGGTGGAAAAATAAAGCGAAACAAGTGTACTGTACTTGAACACCAGTGTTCACAGTCAGGTAGGTTACCTTGTTTCGTGTCTCGATGACTTCCCGAGGGTTAGTAAAAAGAGGCACAAACTGGTTTGGGTTTTCTATTTTGATTGCGGTACTGGCGCCTTGTGTCCCTTCTTCTGTCTTCATCCACTGAGGGAGAGAGACAACAGTTGGTTGACAAAACACCAAACCCTCTTTGCTATTTAATGAGATGACGGGCTTCCAAAGTGTACAGTATTCCATCTTCCTCTTGAAGATGCTTATTTTTTCTGCCACCAGAGGGCAGACTATGCAGCAAACTCAAAAATCGAGTTGAGGCCGTCTTCTCTGCATTGCAGGGATTTATTGAGGTGGGATGGAGGAAGTAAACAGTGTGGGAGAACTAGCTCCTCCCAATGGCATGAAACGGATGTCCAATTTCCTTTTTCCATCAATTCAACTATCCATTTTCAACATCACTTAGTCCTGTCGGCTGTGTGGAAACTGGAGTGCAGTGGTGTAGTGGGGATTTTTTAAGTGGGTGTACGCGATTCTGGGATGTTCTATATATACATACAGAACATCAATCATGGGCTACAACACCAGTTGAACTAACGTTAAATTTAATGTTTTACTACTCCAAAATAATCACAGGCCAAAGTTATTAAGCATAACTCGCATTAGAACAATGATCAACAAACATTTAAATAAAAATTGAATGTGGCATCGGGAGAAGTGGGTGGCCGGCGTACCCCCGCGTACCACGCCCACTACACCCCTGCTGGAGTGCATCCCATGAGCTGACCAAAACATAGAGGCAGGATAAAACCTGAACTCATCAATAATAAATCAGTGACAAGGAAAATAGATGGATATAAAGTCAACTATAAAAACCTCAATTGTACCAATCAGTGTAGCTTCACCCATTTTCATTTGTTTTCAGGAAACAAAAATAGCCCCGGCGATGGTTGCTCTGACAACAATAAGAAATACATTCCAGACCTTTGAAATGCTTTTACTAGACTTGTTGAAATTATGATATTAAGCATTAGCTGACTTTGGATGAGCGGTAATAAGAATACCAATGCTTCTTATTTCTATTGTGCTAAGATATTGTGGACACCTACTGTACAATGATTGCGATTGGGTTGCGCTCGGTCCAGGGCATGGGCGGGGTGGCCATCAGGAATATGTGGAAAAGATGTTCATTTTCCCAAAAGGCCAATGTATTCATGGGTCGGTCCTGGCCATCATGGCCAGACCCCTTCCCCCAGTCACCGATTGTTTTTGGGCATGTTACTGCCTCACCTGGTCACAGACTACATTTTGGCGCATGACGGCCCATCGACTGCAATTTGTCAAAGCATGATGCAAAGGTTGAGTGATTTTGAGAGGCACTGAGTCAGGATTCTGCTTCAACTGTGCAAGATCAGATCTTTGTCACAGCTGACCAACAACCTGACACAGCAATAATCCAATAAAAGCCTTATTTGGATAGTTTATGTCCAGCAAAAGACCACTGGTTCAAATATATGGTAGCATTCCCCAAACTAATCCCATTTTCAACACTACATCCTTACAGTGGAGCGTTGGTGTCCAGGACTGGTTAGCTCCTGGTTGACTTTCTGGTAGGTATTGGGAGTGTTGAGCCATCGAGTTCTCTCCTGCTGTTGGCGATGGGTAAAATGGTGCTGCTTGAGACCCAGAGGAACTCCATCATCATTGAACTGGTGAAAGGCTGTGGTGGTTGCAGGAACCTCTATATCCTTTCGTGTTTGTGACCGTGATCGTTCCAGCAGCAAAGGGAAACGGTAAGCATAACCTGTACGGTAACCCTGGAAGAGACCAAGTGGTAAACGTTAATACAGTGGAGGCTGAAGTTACAAAATTAATGAGTTCCATAACTTGAAATGTCCATAAATAAAAGTCATGTTTCTCATTGAAATGAATGTAAGCGCAATTAATCCGTTCAAGCCCCAAAACAAAGTTATACTTTTTTTTAAACAGTGGCCAGTTGAAAATAAATGTAATGCAAAATAGAAATAAGTTGAAACACACTACTAAAAAAGAATTGAAACACAAACTAGTATTCACCTATTTATTGCTTGTAAACTTTAACTAAGGAGAGGAGGAAAACTACAGCTCCTCCGGTGAAACTATATATTGTTTTTGTCTGGTTCTTTTCAAATTTATTGGTTGATTTTGGCATACCGATCAGGTAAACTTGGCTGTTTCTGTTGCCAAATAATCACCAGGTGGGACCCCATTTTTGCTACACATTGCTTTTTTTTTTTTTTACTGAGTTTTCTTTTTCTTTTTGCCTTGCTGATGCTATCACAAGCGAGCGTTTTCTGTCTACAGAAGGCAGCACTTCCTTGGAGTGGACACAGCAGCTTCTGGCATCTGTGATTGGGTGAATGTATTCTACATAAGTGGAATTCCACATCGCGACAACACGACTATTTTGACGTGATTCCACCGACATTAAACATTGCCTCTTAAGTAAATAGAGGCTACAATTCAATAAATTATAGGCTGTGGATAGTATTTTTTGATGAAAATGGACTCTATGCACGGCAGCTTGTTGCATATTTCTGGTGGGAAGATTCGGAGGTGGACAAGCTTCCAGTTTTAAGCCACCATACAATGTGGTATTTCTTGTGAAAAGTTTAACCGAACCTCTACTGGTCGTCAGATTCTATCCTGTGCTATTTTTAAAGCCCGCTACATTAACAGTAACTACCTCAAGACTGTATATCATGAGTTGAGCTAATTAATGGATGCCAGAAAGATTGACATACGGCCAACGTTTTTCTACCAGATGAGACAGGTTTAATGTGTCCAAAATGGTTCCTATTGTTCTACTGTCTTGGCCGCCACCACAGAGGAGGGCGGCTCTGCCTAGCTCATGTGACAATATGTGAGTCGGTGGACTTTACTGGATGTAAATAGATATGTGTGCCACAGAATAAATAAGAAAGCCAAGTAAGAGAAAGGTCACATCAATATGACGGTATACGGTACCGCATTTGTTTTCCCTCCTGTTCATTAGTTTGGTTTATGGAGGATAATTAACAGAACGACAAATTATAAGGGATGTCTGTAGTCTCATTTTCTGTACTATGGTAAATTTATTGCAAAATGTAATTAATTGCAGACGAAACCAGACAACTTTTTTTTTTTTTAGTGACTCACCAAATTATCTAGAGTCCTCATTAAGGCTTCAAACTCATGTTCTCCAATGCGGCTCTTTTGCATTGGGCCAAAGGTCGACCCGGCCCAGCCCACAGTGCCAGCATGATTGGGTTTATGGGTGGTCCGGTCAAGTAAAATCAGGTTCTGTTCACCACCGGCACTGCACAATGCCGATACCTGGCATACATCAAGTGAATTATCAAACTGAATAATTTGAAAATGCGGCCATGTAAAAGAGTACGTTTCAATAAGGTGTTTGTGTGCATGTACCTGGATTTGACAGGCAGCCTGAATGTGGTAGATTGCGTAGAAGGCCTCCTCCACAGATTCCCCCAGGGCCACTATGCCGTGATTTCTAAGCACCAGTACCTTCACATAATTGAAATCCATGATATAATCGGATTAAATGATGAAGAATTAGATGGCCATCCAAGTGCATCCAGAGGGCTTTCCTAAAAGCGCTCCTCTCGGAGCAGTGCTACATTCACTAATTAAGTATTCATTCTTTGCACCCATGAGGAAAGCACAACACCGCTGCTGAACAAACCACTATCATATAGGGGTGATCAACCTTTTGTAGTTTCCTAACCTTACAGGTGGGCCCAAGCCTCTTCTGAAGCTCCACACGGTCTTCCTCGACCTCCATTACTCCGTTGTATTCATAATAGGCCACATCCCCAACCAGGAGGGCTTCATTGGACAATGGCAGTAGGCCGCATTTCATAGCTGACACCTAAAGGCAGACAATGGTAGTGAAAACTCATAAAGAAGTATTGACATCAACATACTCTATGTTAGACAGCAAAGACGTTTTTGAGGGCAGGTCCTAAAGCAAAAAAAAGCACCCCTTATCAAAATATTACAACGATTAAGGAAAAAGAACTGTCGTATGTATTGGATTTGGGTATTAATGTGTTAACATAATCAAGAATAATACAAATATTAGCCAAGGAAGTGAAAGAAGCTACAGTGGATATAAAAGGTCTATGCAGCAATGGAAGACTTTCGAGATGCAAAAAATTAGACCAATATTAATCCTTTTAAATGCAAAACCATATCAGTTTTCCATTATTAGGAAAGAAAATATGAACTTCATTTGGGATTAATCAGAGGCACTTGAAATGGGGGCAGGTGGGTTGACTCGCATTCAAGGTGAGTTTGAGTGTGACAGTTTACCAACCTTGAACACAGCCACATCACATGTGTGCCTACACATTATCTGAGTTGTTTATTCTTACTTCCGAACTTGAAAATATGTTTTTTTTTTTCCTGGGGTCGCCACAGCGAGTCATCCTTTTCTATTGAAGTCTCTCTTCTCCATATTCTTTCTCTAAAATCAACAGCCCTTGTGTCTTCCCTGAATACAACTATTAAGCTTCTCTTAGGTCACCCTCTCGCCCTTTACTGCCAACTCCATATAGATAGATAGATAGATAGATAGATAGATAGATAGATAGATAGATAGATAGATAGATAGATAGATAGATAGATAGATAGATAGATAGATAGATACACACTTACACACACACTCACCGACCCACACACACATGCAACCTCATGAAACAAAACATTGGTTTAAATTTGATTGAGGACAATTACAAGAAGCCATTAATCACCACTTCCAAGGTGACTTACTGCTGCTGTGGCCGGTGTGTGGAGGTGAAGTAGGCATCGGGCATCCGGTCGGGCTGAATAGATGGCTGAGTGCAGGCTAAACTTGTCCGTGTCCACACCAAGGTTTGCATTGCCCTTCTCCACCATTTCACCCAAGATATTCACCTTTACCTGAAAATTATCCCACGGGTAGTATGCGCTTCACAGGTGACAACATCCACTCGGGATATCGGTACACAACTATGACACAACTAGTAAGACACCCTCTTAATCTTTAAAATGCATTCATCATAGTTTTAGTGTATTATTCAGACATTATTAAAATTTGAACACAACCTTTTAGCTTACCACACAACACTTGGTTGTTTGGATAGAAGGTGTAGTATTTTATATGTTTGCAACCAATATGTTGTCCCTTTATAAAGCAAAGAACCATTTTTGGGAACTTTAAGTTACGGTAACTTAATTTCTAAAATACATGCCCTTTCAGTCTTAAAGAGGAAATACTACTTTTTCATTTCTTTGTACACTTAGCCGAGTCGCTGGAATGCCTGCCTATCTATCAAGTGTATAACTGAACAAAGTCAATCTTTTATTAACTGCCTATGCCCGAAAAAATGAAAGTGAGCCAATCTGAATTTTGCCAATTTCAGGTAATTTACGCAGTGTCACCCACACAAAGTGTTTCAGTCCCAAGACTGAGTGGCGATCCAGCATTTCTGAACAACTTCTGGAGTCTACACAGAAGCACAATCATGTCAAACCCAAAAGGCAAGTAGAACTGGGGTGTTGGCTCAGAGTAGCTGTGGCAAATCATGTTATCAGCATTTGCTTAAGATCACTGCCACATTCGAATGTTCGGCAAAGTTGCTGACGTGGCAGTGGAGAATATTTCAGTTTGCCAATGTGTCTGCTGCATCCGCACACTTGATTTGCTGTCTTGGGAATGAAGTCATGCTTCTACAAGTGAATATGCAAATTAAGATTTTACATTGTCGATATGGGAGCCGACTTTTCTCCTCCGACATCGTGCCGCTTGAGAATAAGAAGCCGCTCACCTTCTCGCAACACCCTCAGCCTTCACCCGGTTGTCCTGGAAATAAAACTTGTATTCTGCACTGACCCCACCGTAGAAAAGGGTGGAGTGAGCAATGGCTTATTTGCATGAGGTAGGACCTCTGGCCATCCCCCAAAACAAGCTGATTTCAGCGAGCTACTTTAATTTGTGAAAAACTTTGCGCATCTCTTTTAAACTTGAACCATGTGTTATTTCCTGGTTAATCGGCAAAGAAAGATTAATAATAATAAAAAGGTAGGAGTTGAAATTAAAAATAAATCTAAGGACAGTAAACAGTTGTCATTGATCATTTATCAATACATTGCAATAAATATTAGCATTTAAAAGTAATTGAAAAGAAATGAAGTTTTTTTTGCAGCATAAGTTTTGAATTTTAGAATATTTCAATGAGGGTCCTGTAAGGGCAACTAAAAGGATCGTATCTGAACTACATTATGAGAAGTATGCATGGTTCTTGGAATAGCCTGCTACTAACCAGGCTTGATCCAGTAACCTCGCTGTAGGCCAGACCATCTTGTAGCACCAAGAAGTGTTCCTGTTCTTTGCTAACTCGCAGCTGTCAAAAAAGATAAGACACATCATGAATGACAATATCACTGAAAAACGGAGTCATGACAAACCACCGCGATTAGAAGTGTTTCAACGCAACAAAAATCAAACAAACAGTGAGACAGGTGTGACTGATCTGGGCCCAGCCATAGAGATCAAAAAGACGATGGACACTGGCAAGCTTGCAGCGCATCAGTCGTTCCCCTTTCACCATGCTGCCAGAATCCCAGCCTTGGAGGTCATTAATGGGGGTGACCATCATCATGTCTGGAAGGTGGACAAAAACATACACATTCAGACAAGGAGATGCTCTCAAACACAAGGCCACACGAGGATATATTGTGACTGTAGGTCTTGTCCTGAGATATTATGAGATAACGGGACCATACCAGATTTGAATCAGGGGCTCGGAGGATTGATGCCATTGTGACTAAAAAATTAAAAATCTTTAAACCAAAAATTTAAAAGCACTGTATTTTTTGCTTGTTTTTCTGTCGGCATGCCATGTAGCGAGCTACTATCTGATTCATGAAGAATGACATTAGGAACAGATGAACCAGACAAAAGAATGACTACATTGTGACATAACTCGTTGAAACCGAAAATAATTACCCAGCTCTACATTTTTATCTGAACTTCTTCCAGAATTTCGGAGAGGCTTTTCCTCATGACACAGCTATTTTGTGTGATTTTCCAATAATCTTCCGTTACATCGATTGGAAAGCTGCTGACATCTCTCTTTTATCCAGGATGTAATGATGGCTCAATACAACACGAGTGCCACACACATCATTCTGTTTTTATCATAATTTGTTTTCTTGTTTGAAGGGTTTCCAGTTTTTCATCCTTTTCTGTATGTTCCTGTATGTCACACAAAGATGAAGAACCAGCTCCATAAGAAATGTGGTGTAATATTTTTGGAGAAGCAAAACAAGCTATCCTGTTTATATATACATGTTTAATTTGTGATTATGTCAGATAGGCTGCGATAGCAATGGGACGGAGCCAGACAAAGAGTACAATTCCTGCAATGCAGTGGCTCTGGTAAAATGATCTTTAACTCATTCACTCCCAAAGACGTTTTTAAACGTCTTTTCAGACTTGGTCCAGAATACGCTGGTACTGAATGAGTTAACATTGTAAAAGCTATATTTTACTTACATACATCCTTGAATAAAAAGCGATCATTTTGCGTATTGAGTGCCTGACAATAACTATTTTGAAATCAATTCGCCCATATTAAAGGTAAGAGGACACAAAACAATCGATCCAGGACAACAACAGTTTGGAAAATTCTGGAATTTGCACTACGCACTCCATCATAATTTATACATACTAGATGGGGAGACTGGTAGGGTTGCAGGGGAGCCATGCAAGGCCATGTAGTCAGCCAATTGCCTGAGTGCCCAAAGGTTTGATGAGCTGCCACCCTTCTTCATCTGCTCCTGGATAAGCGCATCCAGCTCCTCCTTGAATGACTGCGCACATGCAAGAACATGTTCATGGGAAATACTGTAAATACAATGCTCTGCAGTTTTACGATCGAATTTCAAAATGTCTGAGTATTACAAACGATGCAACATCGGTTCTTTTACTTTGATATTCTACATGCAGAAGCGCCGCAATAGATACAGCTCAGTGAGGATGAAATAGAGTGTAGCATTTGTACTGCATCGGCACAAAAGTGATACTTGAGATCAAATTGATTTTCGGACAGAGTTACAACCTCATCATTTTATCCCACTCTTGCCATTTTTTTATTTGATTGGAGTTCTGTCGAGCAGACCGAACTCACCGGACTCTGAAGAAGGCTGGAGATGTGTTTCTTAAGATGCGACCCAGAGCCAGGAGTTGAATGCTGAGGTGATTGGAGGCCTTCGGGGACCCCATTGCTGGGGCTCCGCTGCACTGGGGTTTCAACTGGGGTCGGAGACTTGCTCATCTTCCCCACTTGCTGTGTCACAACCACGGCTTGGTCGAGGACAACTGACAAGCATATCATCGGAAAAATAACGACATTCATACATTACACGCCAGAGTGCAGGGAGTTCAATACATCCGTCCATTTCCCGAGTTGCAGTGTGTCCCAACTGACAAGGGTTAATGATCATCAGTCAATCACAGGGCTAAAACCGAGCAACTGTTGACACTCATACTCACACCGACAGGCAATTTAAAGTGTTCAGCTGATCTAACATACTATACACGGTTTTGAATTGTGGCAGGAAGCCAGAGTACCCCCTGAGTGTCATGAAATCTCCACACAGATAAGTGCTAACCCATTTGATACAAAAACAAATTGTTTACACTTTTCGGAATTTACACTGTTCCCCACTTCAGACATTGCAAGCTGATTTATGTTACCAAACCAAAATGAGACCGTATATCACTGGCAGAAGGAAGCATTGAGCACAAGTGGAATGAGTTCATATGCAGGCAGCGCCATCAGAAGCATTAACTCAAAGTAAAACTGCAGCTGAGCTTGATAATGGTAAAAAGAGAAAAGAATTACCTTCACGATCTTTAGAAAACTGGGGCCTCTTCTCAATTGTGTATTCACACACATACTCACATTTTTGCACGCATTGCTGCAGGGAGCAGATAAGGTCCCAAAACACCCCACACCCACGTTGACTTAATAACAGTACTCGCAGCATATCAGTACTGGTACATACAATAAGAGTAGACTGTGTATCCATAGAAAATTTTCTTTGAAAACCAAAGCTTACACATTATTGGGTGAGGAGAGTCTGACATTGCTCTAGTAATAACACTGCACTTGTTATTAATGGGACCATCACATTTGGCAGGAATGTATTATGATGCTTTGCTTGACATGCACATGCATGTTGCAACTGGACTGTAAATGGGTCTACCCAGAGTGGTTTTGGGAGCACCGACATCCATTGGAATAATTACCTAAAGTACTTCTATATTGATTTTCTCTGGCTCCACTTTCATTATGCTCGAACCAGAATGGACGTGAATATTGTATTGTGATTCTCACATTGTACTTCATATAATAACTCAATAATCATCAAAGCAAGGAAACAAAGCATTTTTAACATTATATTAAACATTGTCTGGAAAAAAAACATATTTACATCTGGATTGATCATTGGGTAGAAAGTCAAAAAGACCACCTATATATATATATATATATATATAAACTCGAGAAATACCAAGGGCTCAGAGAGGAGCTGGATAGACCCTGGAAGGTAAAGGTGACAGTCGTGCCTTTGGTGGTCGGAGCACTCGGGGCAGTGACCCCCAAACTAGATGAGTGGTTGCAACAGATCCCGGGAACAACATCGGACATCTCAGTCCAGAAAAGCGCAGTGCTGGGAACAGCAAGGATACTGCGCAGAACCCTCAAGCTTCCTGGCCTCTGGTAGAGGACCCGAGCTAAATGGAGGACGGGCACCACCCGAGGGGTGAGACGAGGAATTTTATATATATAGTAATGATAATACAACTGGCTGTTGACTTGTCTAGGGTAGACCCCGCTCAGCAGCAGTAGGTCCAGCTGAAGCGCAAAGTGCAATCTAACTGTGCGCATGGGTGGAGTTTTCTTTCTTTTGGTATTTTCATAGATGGGCACAGGGGCATTTGCAGCATCGTGGGAGTGAACACAGCCGATTTGTTTTCCATCCAATGGAAGTGGTTCTCCTCATTCCTTTTAAATTGAGCGCAATCGAGGCGCACGGTCTTTGACATTGCGGGAGCAAAAATAGATTCACTGGAGTCAGTGCAAAAAATCGAAGCGGGCAAATTATTTTTATAAGGAACTGCAAGCAGACTTCCATGGGTGGATGATCGCAGATCACGGCTATGAAATGGGCACTTGTAAACATTTGAAATGACTTGGATATTTAAAAAGTCACTGAAACTACAGCTGATCGTATCCTGTTTTCACTTACACTGTATATATACTGTAGAGTGTATTGGAATATTGTATATTCCAATTCACTGACATGGCAATGAAACCTCAATTCTGCAGTTATATCCTTGTTATAATGTCTGTTTTATTTACATCTTATTATACTGTGTCTTTTCACTTGTACTCTTCTTCCATAAATGTTTGATATCATTTTTGAATGGGAGTGGAACCTTGAAGAAGCCATTGAGGCTTCATTCATTCCTTGCACTGTTTGTAAATGACAAATACACAAACAAGCAAACACATTGGACTGGTTTTGTGCCAATTGCAGGGCACGCAAACCATTCACCCCCACATTCACACCTAAGAACAGTTAAACATCTTTGTTGAACCTAACATGTATGCTTTTGGAATGTGGGAGGAAACCATAGTACCTGAAGAAAACCCACACAAGCATGAGGAGAACATGCAAATTCCACGCAGAAAGACTGGAGTCCAAATTTGAACCCTCATCCTCTGAGGAGGATGTGCAAACCTTTCGATTCCGTTGCCTATCAGACAGATATTTTTAAAATTGTTGTAACATGCTATATATTGTAGAATCGATGTTTGATGAACTTCTCCAGTTGGACTGTATATAGGCCTGTGCTACACATGCAATCCGACAGGCATTGGTTCGATAGTCACGTGAACGCAGCTCTATGTATCAACAACATTTCACCGGTCAGGGAGTAAACAATATCGATAAAACACCCTCATCGTCAAACATTCCCTTGTGGGCTGCACGTTGCTTGGCTGCCTAGCAACACTCACACGCAACGCAACGCAGCATCAGCACCAGCCGAGCCAATGATGAGGCTAATGGACTCTTTCTTGCACTGTCTGGATGTGAAGGCCGACAGCCACGACACAGCGACTGCTGGTGTGCGCTGTTCGCCTTGTATCGTCAGGAAAATCAAATGCGTGACAAATACAAGGCATGCACGGGCGTGCGAGGTGTTCAAATGCGATTGCTCGTATACAACTAAACGATTTTGCGCCTGACATAAATAGAATATTTGATGTGAAAAAACAAAAGTGCATAAAATGCACAGAGGGGGGGGGGGGGGGGTTGGGGGGGGTCGATGCTTTTCAAGAGTGGGATTGTCATTTTTGTTGGAGCTTCTAATCAGCAGCGAAACGCACACACGCCATCTCGTGCACGGATAAGGGTGCATGCAGTGCAACGCCCAAATCTACACATCACTGAGATGTCGAATGCAAATAAAACGATTTGGAGATAGTGGACTGACCTCAGTGTTTTCCCACGACGCATCCACTGTGTGGCTGCAGAACACCAAATGACGACGTCAAAGCAGGCAGATGTGGTCAGCTGCAAATGTGTTTGCGACAGCTCCGTTTCTTTGTCAGAGCGTACGATGGCAAGTCAGTGGACCATGATGCTTTTCATTGCCGTCTGCGCCGTGGACCAGCCCACTGCCACGCCTGTTCCGTCTCACACCGTTACACAGCAACACCCAGTTTCAGGACAACATGCAAGGATTACTCCCGTGACGCCCATTTGGATTTCCAGCGCCGTGTATAAAAAGGTTGCCCGATAACATATTAAGGTCCGAGTAAGTCGAAACGGTCAGACGCCACCTTCTGTTTGGAATCGGAATGAAGAAGAGGTCACATTTCGAAGTGGGTGCAGTGCATTGCAAAGTATCATTGATCAAAAATGTGAATATTTTACAATAAGCGCAACTCTATACAAAAAGCCAATTAGTATAGTCCTGCGTTTTATACTCTTACCTCAACATTAATGCTGATTTGCAGTCTTTGTAATGGATATGAATACATTTTGAATGTGAGCCGAATACGTTTAATTTTTGTTAGTGACAGTCTGGCGGACCTCAGGATGTTTCACAAACGCGCTAAAAAGATTTCTTTTGTTCCTGTTATTGTTCAGTTGTTTTTTTTGGGGGGGGGGGGTTGTATTGTGATATTTATTGAAAACGCCTTACGGAATACGTTTTGTGAGGAGAAAGAGGAAACGGTACAGAAAAACAATTGATCCTGCTTCTGCAAGTCTCTTCATTTTGAGTCACTGCATTCTGGATCTTTCTCGCCCACCTTGTCTTAGGCCTCCATTAATGTCTGATTTAAAAAGGAGAAGAATCCAGATTTATGCACTTCTTATGGACCTATGTCACTGATAAATGTGAATGCAGACATTTTATTAAAAGCTTTCACTCTATGTCTTCAGATAAGTCTCATAATTATCACCGGTGACCAAATTGGATTCACAAGAGCGTCAATTGTTCTAAACTAATAAGTGATTTAGTTTGACACTGAAAAGGGGTTTGACAGAGTGGAGTTAAGCCATTTATTTGAGGTGTTGTGGATATTTGGTTTAGGTGAAAAATGTATTTCCTGGATAGGCTTCCTGTACTAGTTTACTGCATATCAGTCTACGAATGCTAGTCAGTCACATTTCTTTCCGAAATAATGGGGTGATCAAAAGGGGTGTCGCTTCTTTCCACTATTTGCAAGAATGATGGAACCGTTGTCAATTTATTCTAAATCCTACATAGTTTGTGATAATATTGGGAATAGAAATTATATTTGCTTTGTGCTGATGACTGTTATGTTTGTAAGCCTACTACAACTACAACTATATCAGTTACTGTAATCCATTTCATCCATCCATTTCCTGATCTGCTTTATCCTCACAAGGGTTGCGAGGGGTGCTGGAACCTATCCCAGCTGTCTTCAGGCAGGAGGCGGGGGACACCCTGAACCGGTTGCCAGCCAATCGCAGGGCAAACACAGACGAACAACCAACCGTGCTCACACCTATGGAATATTTAGAGTGTTCAATCAGCCTGTCATGTATGTTTTTGGAATGTGGGAGGAAACGGGAGTACCCGGAGAAAACCCACGCAGGCATGGGGAGAACATGCCAACTTCACACAGGAAGGCCAGAACTGGAATCGAACCCGGTACCTCTGCACTGTGAAGTTGACACGTTAACCACTGGATCGCCGGGCCGCCCAGTTACCGTAATAAGCTCCTCAACTCAGGAAGGCGGTATAGGAGCCCTTTCTGTGCACAACTAAAGCACTATAAAATCTAATTTATCCACATGCTATCAGCCGAATTCACAAACAATTAGAGGGATGCAGACAGACAAGCTGAAGGACATGAGGGCAGTGTGGTGTGTGCATATGCCTGTAAAGTGTTATGGATTTCAGATGAGTGTTGTGTTAGTCTGCACTGTATTTGGTCTACACTGTATTGTCCACTGTATGTAGCAGCATTTCTCCTGTGGGAGACCAAATCTAGTCATTATCTTATCTATCTGTAATAAATGGGGACTTCAATTAGATGAAGTGGATATCCCTTTGAAATTGTCTCAGTCTGGCTTCAAATATTTGAAGGTGAATGTGATCAGAAATATCGCCTTGTGGAGGTGCAGTAAATGATAAGCAGAGGGGAAGAAGGCAAGTCATGTCTTTACTGTTTTCAGAACAAGCAGCAACCTACTCTCTCCTTCAACACTTCCAAGTCTTTCATACCTTTGGACCCAGAAAAAAAAACCTCATTTTCCTCAAAAGCTACAGGTTGCTGGTGAATGTGTTTATTCAGCATAATAAGTGTCAAAGTGTGGTATAAGAATCCACAACAGCCACACTTAGTAGGTCAGGCCCTGGTCCGGAGCCAGAGACGGTGGAGGGCGGTAATGACTCACCTTAGATGTGACCTTCAGAAATGGGAAAATCTAGCCTTGTCGCTGATTAGAAGATGAACAGCTTGCCTAAATTTTTGTTGCTCTTTCTTCACTGTCTTTCGTTTTTGATAAAAGTATCTTGAAAACGATAGACCAAACAATGTAATGATGTTTATGCAAGGATAAAGTACCTGGGATTGTTAAAGCTCTGCCGCAAAGGTGTAAGGTCGAAGAAGGGTTGTCGTTGACAAATTTCCAATTGTGTTATTGGGCTGCTCATATTCAGAAGATTTTGTACCATCCACCTCTGGAAATGCACTTTGGTGTAAATTTGAGTCCAAATCGTACCGTCACAAATGTATACAGCCCCAGTTAAGCCCCTCTCGCATTTTAGTTGACATCGTAAAATATATTTATACATTATTTTTTTCTGCGCCCCTATGTATAGGTCAAGCCCCTCTTTCGTACTAGGAGAGAAAAAAAAATTTGGGACCATCCATGGTGCGCGGAAAGCTGAGTACTCTCGAGCTATTTGACTCTATGGACTGTGACGTGACGAGGGTTGCCTCCTTTCAGATCAGGAAATCAAGGACACTCCTCACTGTGTCGAGGCAAAGAAAGAAATTTGACAAAAACAGAGTGCCAGGTATTTTTGGATACACCATGGTTTGGGTGGAATTTGTTTAGTCTCCACTCCACCCATCCATCCGTTTTCCTCACAAGGGTCGCGGGGGGTGCCGGGGCCTATCCCGGCTGTCTTCGGGCCGTAGGTGTGGTACACCGAGACGAACAACCATCCGTGCTCACACTCACACCGAGGGACAATTTATAGTGTTCCATTAACCTGCCAAGCATGTTTTTGGAATGTAGGAGAAAATCGGAGTGCCCGAAGTAAACCCACGCAGGCACGGGGAGAACATGCAAACTCCACACAGGGACGCCGGAGTGAATGGAACCCTGCATTTCTGCACAGTGAGGTCAACGTGCTAACCAGGCCGCCTTAGTCTCCATTCATACAAGAAAAAGAAATTAACCTTCAAACTTTAAATTTAACTTTGATCCATAACGTTTATGTCCTATACGATTTGGAATGGGGAAAAAAAATTGTACATTCAGAAGACTTGACAACAGTTGGGGAAAAAAATGCTGTCATTTTAATTTATTTTAAATAAACAAATCTCCCATTACAGTAAATAAAGCAAACATTTTTTCCCACAATTATCTTGCACATGGTACAGCAAGTACAAAACTAAGACTTACAATCATGTCAAATCCAAATATGTTGTCCATTGTAAATGTTAACAAGACCATATTTAGTGAAATAAATTTTCCAATCTAACAAACTAATACAACTTGCAAAAGTTAAATAAAAAAATAAAGGGCACCTTCTAGCATCTTGCTGAAGGTTGCTGAAGCTGCTGAAGGTTGTTCTTCATAGGAAAGATCCCTGGCGGAGGAGAATTAATTTGCCAATGTTTCTAACAAAACAATTACCGGTACATTCAATGTACTTCTGATTGAACACATTATCCATGTACAATTGCATTTACAATGGTGCGATCCACATCACAAATGACATTTTAGAAAGTCTGACTGACAAACACGGACTGAGATATTTCAGTTACTCTTGTTTTGTTGATTGATAGTGTTGTACAGGTTTGAAGTCTTTGCAAATATAATTCGAAATGTGGTTTGAATCATCGAGTGCAACTGTATATTGATAAGAGTGATGCCCAATCCATAATTTTTTAATTAAATTGTAGTGAAATACTTTACCACGAGAGGGCACTGTATTACTGCAGGAATCTTTTCTCTTTCTGCTCTTTTTGGGCTGAAATACTAATAAAACACGACACTAACAATCATGATCATAATGGATGGATAATGGCAATAAACCGTACAATAATCTTATGTTTCTTACTGCATTATGGCAGCCTAAATCTCATTAATCATTTGTGGAATGTATGACGTCCGACAACGTTGAAGAGTTTGTGCTTTGGCAAATGGAATAAGCTGACAACAGAATTATTCATTCATTCCTTCATTTTCCGATCCGCTTTATCCTCACAGTGCTGTGCTGGAGCCTATCCCAGCTGTCATCAGTAGGCGGGGGACACCCTGAACCAGTTGCCAGCCATTCACGCAGAGAGGCACAACCACTTGCGCTCACGCTCACACCTAGGGACAATTTAGAGCAGTGGTTCTTCACCTTTTGAGAGGTACCGAACCCATCCAGTTAATATGCACATTCACCGAACCCTTCATGAGTGAAAATTTGTTTTTTTTTTTACAAATTCAAGATCCAGTACTTGGGAAAAAAAAAAACGCATTTAATAAAACCAGAATAAGTAAATAAAATGTCAAGAGATAAGTACTGTATACAGTATCTTTTTTTTTTCTGCAGCCAGTGATGGCCAAGCGGGCGGGCCATAACTAACTAACATGTTGAGTCACGTGTGTCTTACCCTCCATGGCAGAGGCTCCATCGAACCCCTGAGACCAACTCATCGAACCCAGGTTAAGAAACACTGATTTAGAGCGTTCAATCAGACTGCCATGCATGTTTTTGGAATGTGGGAGGAAACTGGAGTACCCGGAGAAAACCCACGCAGGCCAGGGGAGAACATGCAAACTCCACATAGGGAGGCTGGGATCGAACCCATGACCTCTGCACCGTGAGGTTGACGTGCTGTATGCCATTTTATTGGGCTACCTTTTATACTTTCATGTGTGTTTGTCTTTAGTTATTGTGTTTGTGAATGCTTTTAAATATTGTGCAGCAAACTGAATTAGCTCATGTATGAAATGCATATGACTAAATCTGCCTTGCCTTTAGCTCCCGCACAACTACTTTAGTTGGTGCGATGTGTTTATCGCAAAATCAGTAGAGCTGCGGTCCCCAGCTAACGGCATCCAGAGCTAAAATATTGCTGTCGGTATCACATACAGACCTGAAAGGTTCAGGCTTCTACTATGACTCAAGCTGTACCTTTTGGGGCTATACAGTATACATTTTAAAACCCTGATTGGAACATCGCTACAATCAATTATTTGTTTCTAATCTAGCAGGACGTACAAGGTCAGCTTTTGTCAGAGCAGTAGCTCATTAAAACGGTGAAGTATGGCAAATTGCTGAGTGGGAGCCGTCTCAATCAGAACCTCTTCACCTTCAAAATCAACAAAACACACTAGACAAAGAAGTAGATAGTTTGAATGTATAGTGTATCACACACACGAGTCAACACAATCAAATGCTTTGTGTCCACCATTCACGAATGGCACATCTTAAAAATGTATTTGATTGCAGAGTTTGAGTGCTCCATCTTGACTATTGCTGAAAGGTGCCTCTTTGAAAGCAGATTGAGGGTTAGCATTTGCCACCAGTATGTCAGAGTGATTATTTCTATGTGTGCGTGTGGGGGTGTGAGGGACAATAATTGAAAAATAAATGCACGTCAGAGCATTTCTCCCCCACTTTCCACAGATATCCACTTCCAAGTAACGTTGCCAACGATTAAAGTTGTACAAAAGGTGGGAGTTAAAATACTCGGCCCAGATCTCACAACTGTGTTGAAAGCAGCCTCCCTAAGGCTGAGAGGGAGGAGGGTGCCAACTCGTTTGTTAAAATCACCACTATCGCGGGTATGTGTGTGCGGAGGAGAATACCATGAAGAGCAAAAACTCCAAGTACTTGATGAAATCACATTAAAAAAAAAAAAAAAAAAAAAACCAATCAAAACATGTTTACAATTGCCTTTACTACATTCATAGTTTCAACTGTAAATACACCACAAACCATTCCGGCAAACAGTCTCAAAACTTCAAATCACCCTGAAAAATAAATATGCCTTTCATATTTCATTTTGGGACGGGGGGGTTGAGGCGGAAGCAACTGAAGTTTGTGTGTTCATGCGGCAAAGACTCAACTTCCACAAAACCAATCGCCTTGACATACAAAGCTCGTCTCTCGGTCGGGACCACCTCAATATACCGCCTGAAGAACAAATCCTATTTAAGACCGGGCTTTGGCACCACCATATCGTGGCATCTGAAGTATTATATAAAGGCCCCTCTACCTGCAAACAGAAGAGTTTGTTCGAAAATAACTGATAGGTGAATAGCGAAGCCCCAATAGACAGGGGTTTACTGTATACACATCCTCGAACGCATTCTTTCCCCGGGTTGCTCAAAAGATGTACTTGCAAAACCTTTACGTGCCACTCAGTTTCATGTGATTAAAATATCATGCAACCGTGGAGAAAAACACCCAGAGTACCAGACATGGTCATGACTCATGGAGCTCGATAACAATATTGATATTGTAGCAAACAATTCCTTGTTTCATTGAGACAAAGGAAGTAGCAATACGCTTGTTACCAGGATCTGACAAATTGCTGTGTTCCTTTATTTTGAATTGGAAGTATAAGCAACGCTGCATGACGACTGTCATATATCCGTCGTTACTTTGTATTTTTACGTTCTACAGCAACTGTCACGAGCTGAAGAGACACAGTGGAAGAAGTGATGAGGTCTGGCACCACATCTCATTTAGATCAGGCAGGAGAGTTAAAAAAAAAGAAAGTCATTTTTCCTGAAAAGAAAAACAAAACAAAACCCACACACACACAAAAAAAAAAAAATGGAACTATGACCCAAAATCACTTCAACACACCACTGTCTCGGAGGCCTGGGCTAAATGAGTGACAAGCAATACTCTTCATCAATCTGGCTGCAGCTTACACCGAGTGCGTTTGCCAGATCAGCCTTTCAAGGTGGAGCCCCATCTTGGAACCTTTTATTCAACTTGCAATGATTTTCTGTTGCATTGAGATCTGCACTATTTGCAGGCCGTGACATTGACCGACTGTCTTTCTCCAAGGAAACCTTTCACCGTTTTTGTTCTATGACTAGGTGCAACCATCATGACAAACTTATTTCATCATCCCCAAATCAATTGGCGGGATACAAAAAGTGTCCAAATTGTCAACAACTTGACTGTCATCCAGTCATCCATACTCCACGAGTGCTTTTCTTTAGCGCGTGGCAACATCTTTTTTTTTTTCTAGTTGTGTTAATGATTGCTTTTGTTTTACTTTTCTGTGTACAAATCCCATTTACTTTAGGCAGTTTCTTATAGCTGGGTTTGTTAGTTTCTTATTTCTGTCTTTCCTTGGTCTACTTGCATGCTTGCTTTTAACAACCTTCCAATGTTATTTTTACTTCTTCCAGATTTATACACACCTGACTGAACAACCAACATCTTGTGCGACATTACGTGCCGATTTACATTCTTTAAGGAGTTTGATAATCTCTCCTTTGTTTCAGTTGACACAGCCCGCGTTGGAGCCATGATTCAAATCAGTCGATCAATCCCGTTTATGTCACGGCGGACGAATGAGCAGATCTAATCGGATGCACGTTAGAGTTTATAATTGAAATTTACAGGGGGATATCCCCCTTTTTTTTCCCCTCAGAATTGAGTGATTGCACATTTTTTCCCTGTGCTTGGTTTAAAAATGCAACCGATACTCACTACCACATTTTCTTTCTTGATTTCTTGAAATCAGGAAGTTGCCATTTGAAAAGACTTTTGTTTTATGTCATGTCTGGGATTGAATTTGTTTCTACAAGTACAAACTACTGGATGAACATCCTCCGAGAATGGAGATTCTTTGGTTGGGTGATACGGCTCAAAAGTCGATCACGACATAAGTATTTCACATTGATCCGTGTCAAACGGGTCAATAAGTAATCAAATACCTTTTTAAACAATGTGCTTCAGAGGGAAGGGTGATATGGCCGAAACATTTTTCACACCACAAGTATTTCATATCAGTCAATAGTGCAATAGTGATTGCCTTTTTTAAACTACTTACAATAAGAACACGAACAAATTTTGATTAAATATAAAATATGTCAAGTAATTAAGTATCAAATTAAATAGAGCAGAACTATGAAGAGGAAAAATACAATTTATAATCTTTGGTGGGGAAAACCTCATTTATGTACTGTATGTTGACATGTGTAATGTCCAAAGTTGCTGCGCCAACAGTGCACTTTAATCGCTTATTTTCTGAAGACGCTACCCTAAACCAGTAGTGTCGTCAGTTACATTAACTTTTATTCAGGGTTCATGCAACCCAAGTGTGGCTACCTAATATTCTATTGGAGTGAAGGCATCACAGTTTGCTCACTGTCTACTTTATCCTTGAACGAGCTCTTTGTCAGTCCATCCATGCTTTTACTTGAGCGCAATGCTACGCATCCATCCGGAGGCGTTAGGCTGGTATGCACAATATAATCTTATTACAAGTGTTGCATGGAGTCGACTGCTTATTCATTTCAACAAAATTCTGCCAGGATACATGCACAGCGCCACATGCACACACTTCTTTGTTGGTTGAGCTTCTCCTTTGTGTCTGCAGATGAGCGGCTCTGATGCGCTCACTATACTTTTTTGGGCTTTAAATGTCTTATATGCTTTAATTGGGGTACAAATCGAACACGATACCATCGTCTATGCCTACAACATGCACAATTCCACGGTTTGCTTCCTGAGATTTCAAACGTATCTACGGCATTTTATATTGATAATGTGTCTAGTGAGATACAGACTGTGAATGATCACCCAGCCCTCGACCGTGATTGCATATTTTTTGCCAGGAGAGTACAAAGTACAATGCTGTGCCGATTCGCGACACATGTTTGTACATTGCCACTGAAGCAGAATTTCTTGCAAATGTTCCTGTCATGCACCTCACCTGCATGGTGCCCCACTATTTGAACCCCTGTTGACAGCATTTATACCTGTCAATACTTTTCCATACAACTTATTCTGTGTCAAGACGCCAAAATATGCGCAACATGCGTTACCGAAGATTGGTTGGGTGCTCCTTGAATGATGAACTGGTATGCAGGCATCGCACAATGTTGGAACACCAATCTGGTCAAATCTCCATCTTCTGTTCCTGATTCAGAGGGCATGATGAAGCAGTCTTCTGTGTGGTCCTCTGACAGATTCAGAAACTGTAATGTAGACCACGTACAAAAAAACCCCCCCATCAATTCTTTGTTTATGCAGACTCATACATTTGGTGTTGGTTCTAAACATTTCTTCTCTTTTGTCCAATACCCACCGCAAAGACACCTTGCTCAACTTGCTACATTTTGAGCTATAAATCCCATTCAAACCGTTGATAGCAAGCAAGCAGCTCAAGTGCCATCATCAGTGATCATGGGATACATTGGTTTTGTTCAAAAACAGTTACCCTTCCTCCCCTTGTCACTGAAACATTGAAAGACAGCACCACTTAAATATGTTCAGAGAGTTTACATTGATCTGATCGGTAGATATTTTGCACATTATGCAAAAATTGGCGATCAATGTCAAAATTTGGTGATAAATGATGACATCATTTTGATTGGCTCTGCAATGTAAGACAATACAGCAAAGGATTTTTACTGCAGGGACATTCCGTGCTGCTATTGTTAAATCCAAGATTTCTCAGCATACAGTCAGAGTTTTTTTCCCCCAATTTTTTTTTTTTTTTTAAGGATTAAGGAGATTTTTGGTGTGGGACATAAAGTTGTCAGATTTCCCCCCCCATGTTTCCATATATTGAACGTTGTCATTTTGGGCAGAAGTTTTAGGCTTTTTTTTTTTTTGCCCAATGCATTTCAGTGGATGTCATTTATTAGCAAATGTTGACCATTCGTGAGTTGGGCCAGTCCCAATTCTCTACAAATTGGTGAGGGTCAACTGTACAGTAAATAAACAAGTTGTTTATATAGACTGGTACAATTTTGGATTGGATCTGTGATTTTTAAATCTAGTTGAAAGGCTGACACCCGTGAGTCAATGTGTGAAGACAAACAATATTTAACATCGTGATCAGAGAACATTTACTATGACAGAGGACGGACACACACACACACACACACACAGTCTGATTATTAATTTTATTTCTACTAAATTGTGAACTTTCAAAAAAAATCTTCAATAGAGAACACCAAGATAGAGACTTACATCATCCACCCTCCAAAGATCACTGTCAAAGCCTTCTGGCTGACCATAGGCGATTGCATTCTTTAGGAAGTCTGTCTCACTGCCCTCAGTCTAATGAGCACAAAGCAACAAGAATAGATCAACTTAAAAATAACTATTACTGCATTCAGTTACAGGAAAAATGATAGGTGCCATACAGTTTCAGTGTCTTGCAAAACTGCAACTAGTAATCGAATGTACTCTGTTGCAGCTTTAAGAGTGTCTACTTTGCTGGGCTTGCGGTCTGGTCGCATCAGAGGTACCATTCGCTTCAAGCGTGAGAACATGGTGTTAAGGTTCCGTATCTGCAAAGTTAAAAACACAATGAACATGATCTGAATGTCAGGGGCCATCTTTTGGGAGCAACCACAAGAAATCATTCAAAGGCCTTGATCTCAACTAATTATCGGTGTGCAGAAATAATCGTGTCAACAACAACAAAAATAATACCTATCCTCTAATTATGGGATTTGACTCAAATATAAGTGGAACCAAAATGAACTCCAATAAGTCAATTTTAAATAAGGTTGCCGCCCGTCCCGTAAAATACAGAATTGTCCTTTAATTGGGAATAAAATTTTGTGTCCTGCATTAAAGCAATGCGGGACGTGATATGTTCCATGCTTTACTAATTGTCCCATGCATCCGTCTCACACACAAACACAGGTGAACAACGGATTTAACAATAATGAACAAAATAAAGACAGGAAATATTAAAGACAGCAACGTGGGATTGCGCGAGCGTAACCTATATCTGATGCGTTCTCCTCTGGTCTGTGCCAAATCCTCTGTCTGCCTGCATGCAGGCAGCCTGGCGCCTTTACGCTGCCAGTCATGATTGTACAGTTGTTACAGCATTCTACAGTATATAAATGATAAACAGTATGTTCAAGTTTAGCCTAGCTCAGTATATTCAGCCTTGAACATGTATGCATGCGCACGCACAAGTTTGCCTATCCCAGTTGTCTTCTGGCAGTTGGCAGGGGACACCCTGAACTGGTTCCCAGCCAATTGCAGGGCACACAGAGACGAACAATCATCTGCGCTCACACTCACATCGAGGGACAATTAAGAGCAGGGGTGTCAAACTCTTTTTTTTTTTTTGTCATGGGCCACATCGGAGGTCCGTTATCACTGTGAATTTTGTAAAACCATATAAATGTTTCACCACTTCCAGATATTATATACACAGTGAACAACAAATTGGTGGATAATTTGTTTTGAAATGAGAAGTCAAGAACAACGGCTCGTTCAAGTATTGTTGTTATGGATTAGATATGACAATTTGAAATTTTGGTTCAGATTTTAGCAAACATCATGGAAGTTGACATGCTTGAGTTGCTTTCGCGGCCACATAAAATGATATGGCGGGGCAGATCTTGCACTCAGGACTTGACGTTGACACCTGTGATATAGACCGTTTCATTAACCTGCCACGCATGGTTTGGAAATGTGGGAGTAAAGCGGAGTACCTCGAGAAAACCCACGCAGGAACAGGATGAATAGGCAAATTCCACACCATAAGGCCAGAGCCGGAATCGAACCCTGCACCTCTGCACTGTGAAGCCGACGGGCTACCCAGTCGACCACGCTCCATTTCAGGGTTTTGGGGAACCACATTTGTTTCGTCCGATTGGTTTTGCCGCTACGCCATGAGTGCCTTACTTACAGATCGGAAAGGTAGCGACCCTAATTTTAAACGGCGACATTACGCAGAGATAAACACTTGATAGGAGTTCCAGCTAATGTTGGCGATCGTGTTTTCCCTTAAATTCGTTCCTGTAGAGTGGTGAATTAATATCGGATAGCCGCTCTTCGCAATCAAAATCGAGGTTATTCTACGCATTCGCTCACTCACCCGAAGCCGCTCCTTAGCATTGACCTGTTCTCTTTTTCTCACACTTTCGCGGAAGTCCTCTGCAACTACATAGTAGTCGTCGTTGAGTCGTTTGAATTTCTCGATGTTGCTGTAAACCGGTAGAGCAGATTCGCCTGTCAGTCGCCTCAAAATGTCACTCATCAATTCCTTTTCGGGAACCTTCATTTTATCGAGTATGGTCTAATTACTCTCATGTGAAAATCCCGGTGGTCGTTCATGAACTGTGACGGCCTCGGGCCGAGGCAGGAGGGAGAGCAACAGGAGTCCAGGACAGGAGTAATCAGGCAGCTATACACACCTGCGCAGTACCGACCTGAACGTTGTCCTTCTTGGCACGGAATCTCCCGCGTTGCCAACATACGGATCGGTAATTTCCGGTTTGGAATTTTTTTTTTTTTATCAACACTCGTCACGCGCTATTTATAGGCGTGCCCAAACTAACAATCGCAGATGTACGTCGTCTTTTTTGTAAATGATTTCTCCACATTGCATTTGGTTGTCTTACCGGTCCGCAGACCACAGGTACTGGCCACGGCCCATTTGAGGCCGGGCCGCACAAAGATAAACCTGCGAGCTGTGGGCAAATTGACTCCATCAGACGTGGCGGAAATGTGCGCGGCCCTAGCCAGTCGGACTCCCCCTTCTAACATCAGTTTGCAAGTTGAAATAAGCAGAATCCGCCAATAAATGAAAGGAGAAGCAGTAAACACAAAGTAATCGAAACAAATTGACCAAACGTATACTGTAGCTAAACGCGCAGCTGATGGGTAGGTGTGATTTCTGAAGATGAAGCTATTTTGACAAGAGTAGTTCTTCCCTTAACGCAGTGTTTCTCAAATACAGTAGTGGGGCGCGTGTTCCCCTTGGGGAACATGCTTTTTAATTTTTTTATTTGGATTTTTTGGGGGGTATATTTTTCCTAGAATAAAGTGCAGTTGCGCCTCCACTACATTAGGGGGCAGTGGCGCTCTCAGGGCTTGGCTTCACTGTGACTACGGTGGCAGACGAGGAAACATTGGTGTGCTTCATTCATACATCTTCCGAACCGCTTGATCCTCACTAGGGTCGCGGGCGGTGCTGGAGCCAATCCCAGCTGTCTCCGGGCAGTAGGCGGGGGACACCCTGAATCGGGTGCCAGCCAATCGCAGGGCACACAGAGACGAATAACCATCCATGCTCACACTCACACCTAGGGACAATTTAGAGTGTTCAATCAGCCTGCCACGCATGTTTTTGGAAAGTGGGAGGAAACCGGAGCACCCGGAGAAAACCCACGCAGGCCCGGGGAGAACATGCAAACTCCACACAGGGAGGCCGGAGCTGGAATCGAACCCGGTACCTCTGCACTGTGAAGCCGACGTGCTAACCACCGGACTACCGGGCCGCCCATTGGTGTGCTTACTGTGTCTAAAAATGTTGGAAGTGGACAGCATGAAGCCAAATTAAGGCGTCACTTGAAAACATTACACCCCAATCACGCTGATAAGCCGCTTGAGTTTTTTTCAGCGAAAACGTGCCGAATATTGCCAACAATCATCCCGCTTTGTGACTGCTAACTAAAATTCAGGTTCCGGCTACACATTGAGCATTGAGCTGAGAGTTGCTTTTTTTTTTTTGCAAGACAGCTTTCTTGTTGAGGCAGCCTATCTTTTTTTTAACTTGCTGTGCCCTTCAAACCTCGCTTCGAAAAGCTATGCATTGCAAAACGTGCTCATTGTAGTACGGAAGAGGATTAGCGCCAATGAAGGAACAAAAAAAACATGTTGGCAAGATTCTCACTGTAATGTCTGACTAAAATCTGAATTCTGAGAATAAAGTCAGAAGTCTGACTTTATTAAAGTGAGAATACTGACTTTATTCTCAGAATTCTTAAAGTGAGAATTCTGACTTTATTCTCAGAATTCTCACTTTAAAGTCAGAATTCTGAGATAAGAGTGAGAATCTTGCAACGTTTTTTTCTTCATTGGCCCTAATCCTCTTCCGTATTGTAGCCATTAATCCATCGTCTTTGATTAAAAAAAAATCAGCACAAATAATTTTAGATATTTTTGTTTTGCAGGTTAAAGTTTTTTTAAATATTGTGTTCTGAGTTAATGTTGGTGATCAGTTTGAATGCATTATTTATTGACACGGTCAGTCAAAAATGTTCATAGTTTAATTAAGGATTTAATTTTATTGTTGAATTTCAGATGCACTTTAAATCTTTTCTGTTACACTTAACCCTAAAGCTATTCTTTGTTGTAAGTTGGTCCATATTTCTTTCTTTTTTATTCTTTTATACGTTAATAAGGATACATGCTTATGCAGAGGTGTACTGATAACCATTTTATGGACAGATGATACTATTTATAGTCACGCTGGGGCGGGGGTGAGATGTTTTCTTCTTCATTTTGTCACTGTTACTGATTTTTTGCTTTACTGTTGTATATGTTAGTTGCTCCATGTACAGCACTTAGTGTGCAGTGATGGCTGTTTGAAAGTGCTCTATAAATACAATTGAGTTGAGTTGAGTTCATAGGGGTGTGCATGACAGAAAAGTATTGAGAAACACTGGGTTAGAATAATTGAACTTTTATACATGTATTAAAAATGTTTTCTCAAAAATGTGTCCATGGGTGACTAAAGACGCACAATAGTATGCCTTTTTCATACCTCAGAGGTGCATGTCTACAAACATTAAAGAACTACATGGCTGTTTATAATTAACCAATCCGTGTCAAAATCAAAATGAGTTATGATTAATTTATTGGAGCCAACCGTTGCTACAAGTGAATGCGAGAAATGACAGCGAGATGGCCGGAAAGTCCCTGTTACAGATGGCAGCTATGTGAGGAAGTCCTCAGACGAGCTGTGTCTTCTTCGCAGCCAATCAAAGTTGTGAATTTCCGTGACATCACCAAAAAAAACTCCCGGAAGCTGTGAATTTTTTTTAACTGAGTAATTTTCAAACGCAAACACAAGAAACTGGGTGGTGTTTGTGTAAACAGCTTAATGCATTCATTGAGAAACTATTATATGCTGTTGTCCATTCGAAGAAAGACCGACTAAATCACCAACAACCATGTCTTCGGGTCTGTTGACAAACTACTGCGCCGAACTTCATGATGATCAAGAACGTAAAGTGAGTAACGCCACTGGAAATAGTTGTACAAATAATAACGAAAAGGATTTTGAAGACATTTACTGAATGCCCCATAAAGTTTGTCTCCGTGAAGACTGGTCAAACGAGTAACACGACTTACACGCTTGTCGTACGTCTACTGTACTCAAATAACGTCGTTGTCACCTGTTAAGAGGGAAATCTTGAAACTGGATGCTACTCGCCCGTGAGGAAAACAAGTTTTATTTTATTAATTTACTTTCAAACTTCCAAGTCACAGTATGTTTGAATGTAAGTATGAGTTTCGTTGTCATGTTAAGCATTGTCGGCCAAATGTCACAGTGTTCAAAGAAACGTCTGAGTTGTATTTGTGTAAATTTGCTCATTTCCGACCTGAAAATGTTACTGGGATTTTTCAAGTCTTACAGTTCAACATTTCAATGTGGGACGAAGGTAGTTGGATCCGCCCCAGTGTAGAAATAGCATAGCGGGACATTCGACGGAGAGCCGCCATCATATTTTCTAAAATAAAACAAGTGATAGTCAAGGCTGAGGTAGACGTCGCCTTTGTTTATAGTTTTTCACCCTTCCACTGCACCCAACACTTGAGCGTGCTCGATACATTGAAGAGTGGGCAAAACAGGGTCTTGGTTGGGAATAAACTGGCACTCATTTTAATGCTGAGTATTGTCATTCATGCTACTCGTATGAGTTTTGATTGCTGTCTATCAGTATTTGAAAAATCAATAATTCTGCACGTCTTTAATGACAAGATGTGGCTCAAAACACAGTTATACTGCAACTGATTTGTCCTTGTGGTTAAATGGGAATTGAAAATCCAAGCAAAATGTCAAATATACGATTGTGTTTGAACACTGAACATTTTGAAAAAAATCTATCTATCTATCTATCTATCTATCTATCTAGCAAAATATATAGATATGTATATACACACACACACACACACATGAAGAAACATGTCTCTTTTCTCCAATTCTTTAGTTGGACAAGTACTTGCACCATCTTCAGTTGCCCGATGAAAAACTGATGGATATTTCCATGAGATTTCGACGAGAAATGGATAAAGGCCTTTGCAGAGACACTAACCCCACGGCTGCTGTGAAGATGCTGCCAACTTATGTACTCTCAACTCCAGATGGAACAGGTATGCTCTCATCATGTTACATAAGGGGTGTTCACACGGCAACATTTGCTCCGATGCTGCGCCGGGGCAGCCCCAGTAGAGCGTTCACACGTGCAAAGTTACACCGGTGTAGCCCCTGAAAACAGCTTAAACCTCGTGATTTCCTCTCTTGATTTTCTGTTTGGCGCATTATATGTTTGCTTTTCTGAGTGTCATTGAGGTCATCGTTGATTTACGTTTTCGGGGGCGGTCATTGAACGTCTCTCGAGCAGAAGGCACGGAGACCGTAAAGGAGAAGGACGTGCCTGTACAGTAGTTGCTTGAGTTGTGTATGTTTTAAAAATAACCAACATGACAGCTCTTTGTTTTCTATCGTTTTGCACCGCTGCAGAAACTGCCATGTGAACGCAAGTGGGGCTGCACCAGGGTTAACACGCTCAGCGGCTTTGTACGTGTGAACGCTCCACAGAATTTGCTCCAGTGTAAGATATATCGCAACAAAACATCGGTGCAGCACCGGAGCAAATGTGTGCTGTGTGAACACCCCTATAGCTGTCCTGTTTTTTATGCTATATGAGTCCAATTAAATGTATTATTGTGGTAAAGGACCTGACAAGATCAAAGTGATAAGATTTTTCAGATTAGCGATATCACATTAAATTGAACTGATAAGAAGACAAACCTAATTTGGTACTCGCCATTTTCATACCCAACAATTGCAATGTTTTTTTTTTGCCCTTTTTACAGTGACTTGTGACAATCCTTGATTTTTATTTCAGAACTAGTAATTCATTAATTTGTTGTGTATGTGTCATAATATGATGGAGTGGTTCAACATTTGTGGATGTGCCAGAAGCAGCAGTGTGCACATGTTTCACAATTCATTGGCCTTATTCCCCATTTAAAATAAATAAATAAATAAAAATACTTTTCTTTCGGTTCCCAGAATAATGTACATTGCCTGGTGCGATGGATTTAATTAAAGAAGTTGTAAGGATCCTGGTCATATGTGTGTTTCTGTATTTGAATGTTTTCAAATTTAGCACGTTTATGTTTTATTTATTTTGCACTATACCTTTAGCGAGTGTATTTGCCAGGAACCATGACTTATTCTGTTGTATGAATGGCAACAAGTACACGGTTTGGTGTTACATTTTGCCATGGCACCGGCAGTAAGGAGGGGATGTCCACCCTGTATTTGATCTGAGGCCATTTATGAGCCATTTAAATGCCAGTTATGTGCACTGCTTATATATTCTGTCCATCCATCCATTTTCTATCCCGCTTATCCTCACTCGAGTTGTGAGTGACTTGCTGAGACGTGTGGTACACCCCTGCACTGTTTGCAAGCCAAACAGTTTGCATGGCGCATACAGACAAACAACCATTCACATTCATACCTATGGACCATTTAGAGCAGGGGTGCCAAAGTTCGGTCCTATCCAGCCTGTTTTAGATGTCTCCCTCTTCCAACACACCTGATCCAAATGATCAGGATCATAATCAGACTTGTCAGAGCTTGCCGATGAGCTGATCTTCAATTAGGTGTGTTTTTTGAGAACCGGACTTGGGCACCCCTGGTTTTGAGTCTTGAATTGACCTAAAACGCGTTTTTGGGGATTGTGGGAGGAAGCAGTAGCACCAGGAGGAAACCCATGCAAGTGCGGGGGATGCAAACGCCACACAGAAAGGCCTGGGCCCCAACTTCAGATCTGTCAGACAGATATGCTAGCCAGTTGTCCCACTGTACCACCCCATTTTGTCCAGAATGTGAATAATGTAGTTATATTTAAATCCTTTGTTTGCTTCTGTGTTCAGAACAAGGAGAATTTCTGGCACTTGACCTAGGTGGATCCACCTTCAGAGTGCTTCTGGTTACAGTTATGGGGAATGGCGAGCAAAAAGTGGACATGGAAAATCAGATTTATGATATTCCGGATCATCTCAAGAGAGGCTGTGGATCTGAGGTTTGATGCACTCCACAATACATGTGACTGTTTTCTATTTTTTTTCTCGTCTTTTTAATACTGTCCATTCCAAAACGCTTGCTCACTTGAAAGGGGGGGCTTCAAACAAAAGGTGCTCTCTCCTGAGTTATTTATCACGTCTAGATGTAAATCCCATGAAAACCAAGCTGGATTTCTGAACATTTGTCTCATATTAATCTCATATTGGAATACCGAAATGTATTTAGTATACAACAAAAACAAAGGAAAACAAAGGAAAACTGGAGGGGTCTATACATTTTGGTGAAAATGTATTATAGTTTTCTGACATCAACTGGAAACTCTTTTTCAACTTACTACTTGGTTAAAAGTAACAGTTTTTTTTAGGGAAGACATGTTTTGTTTGTTGTATCGTAGCCACATTTGACTTTTGAAACAAATCAAACCACATGAAAATTGATAAAAAAATTTAGTGAGTTATGATTTTTTTAAAAAAAATAAAATGCTAATGGCTAAATCTTTCCAGAACTAAATTGAATCCCTGCAAGTTAGTTGAACACTCCCTTCTGGTTCACGTTTCCTTCATGTTCCCGTAACTTGCGGCATATGAAAACATTGTAATCGAATGAAACGTCCAAATCTCCCATTCTTTTTTTCCATTCATGCCCGAAATTGGAAAAGTGAATCACATTTGTTTTTTAATTTTGGTTTTTGGAACAAATATTGAGAAAATAATTCATAATTAATTTTTTTCTTTTGTCTTTTTTTGGTGTCTGTTTTGTTTTGAAAACGCAAATGAACAAATGATACATGGATTCCTTTGCAGTATTGTAAGACTGTGACTTTGAGAGTGTTAAGAGGTTGAACTTCCTTTTCTCATAAATGATTATTCACCAATAACTGTTTCATTTTACTTTGTTTCAGTTATTTGACCATATAGCTGAATGCCTGGCTAATTTCCTAGAGAAGTTAGGTATAAAGGACAAAAGGCTTCCTCTGGGCTTTACCTTCTCTTTTCCATGTCAACAGAGCAAGCTGGATGAGGTAAGAAATGTTTTGGGGTTAAATTCACCGTAACAAACAAGGGGCTTTAGTCCAACTGTCGTATTATGGACCAATACTGTCAACCCTCTTTTTAACACCACAGTTGCAATTCGATCCATGAACCTGATCTTCCATTTGCAATGAGTTTTTGTTGTTGTTATCTGCAACAATGATTTCATATTATTTGTAGGGCTGTTGCTAACAAATCTTTATAGAGCCGATTATTCCATCGACTGCGATTGCCTGGTGACCAGTTCAGGGTGTAACCTGCCTTTCACCCAAGCACGGCTAGGGTAGGCTCCATCATACTCGCAACTCTTGTTTGCACAAGCGGTTCAAAGGATGGATGGATGGATAGATGGATGGATGAGTTAATCAGGTCATTCACCCCGAGCCCCGTACATCCCCCAATTAACTTTTTTTTTTCCTGTGAAAAATGTCTGACCGTGAAAATAAAACCCAAGTTGATGTACTGTATATTAACAATATACAGTACTCACTTCTAGGTCATCATTTTCGCAGTCATTTTCATATAAACCAGGGTCTGGTGTTGCATTCTCTTGCTGGCTCAAGTGCCCTCACAAGTGCCCTCACAGCCATTCATGGTTGCTCCAAATGGCCTGCAAACATGGTACACATTTCTTGAAGATGCTTCTGTTTCCCCAAATATTAAAAAAAGAGAAGGATAAAAAGTGCCGTCATTTTAGTGCCGTAATTTTAATAATGTGATACCGCAGTATTTTTGTTCACAGTGATCATATCATGCCATCAGAACCTAGTATCGGCCCATGACTGGTGTTGTATGTTAGGTGGAGAAGCTTCAACTTGCACCCGGACACGGTGATAAAGTGAAGGGATGCAAGGCTCCAGTTGATCAGTCATGGGATATATTGTGACGAGACTTTCGGTTGTATGTGCCGGCTCATAGTCACGTACGAATGTCTGTCCCAATGTTTTCTTTCCAAGATATCCCAGCTCCGCTTTGCAGTAATAACATAAACATATATTTTTGGCCTGTTTTAGTTTAAAGTGACCCCAAACCTTGAAACATGGGAATATGCAAATATGGTTTTAAAATGATAAAGCGTAATTTTGAGGTATACATTTTTATGTTCACCAAGTTTTCTGGTCAACTTAGTTGCTTTAGCTGATTTTTTTTTCCCTCTTCTTTCAGTCCTCAGATAATGGATAGGTGTGAACATTAGAGTTATTAAGTGTTAAATAATGGTGTACAGATTTAGAAAATGTCTCTGCTTTTACCGCCTTTCATTTCACCCTTATTCAGAGTGTGTTGATTTCTTGGACCAAAGCCTTCAGGGCAAGCGGAGTAGAAGGAAAAGATGTTGTGAACCTCCTGCAGAGATCTGTGAATAAACGAGGGGTAAGTGTGCAGCAAATACTGCACATTAGATGATCATGAAGAAATGTTGACAATAACAGCATTCTGGATTTTTTATTTGTGTTACGAACAAAGGCTGGCTACCTAATGTGTAAAGTTTGTTTTGGATCCGGGGTCAACACCGCACAAGTCTCTCATCATAACCTCCATGGCAGTGAAAAAGTGACAATTCGAGAAGTATCATTATCATGACGGGAGTAGTAGTAACAGGAGAAAGACGTCTAAGCCATGCTAATTGCCAAGCTGTCATACACTTGGTTGCAAAACACTGAAATAACTGCTTGGGTGATACAGTACACTTGTTATATAGGTCTGGCCGGAACCATGTTAGAGGGTAGAGTAACCAACTTGAACAGCAAAATAGCAGGCCACTAAAGTGTCTGAAGAGAATGTAATAGACAATAAAGAGGACCGGGAACAGTAAATAAACTAGGATGCCACCGCATACTTCAGCCGAGAGGAAGGGGCCTATAAGTTTTAAAGTATAGTACAATATATACAGTTGCAAGAAAAAGTATCTTCTCCATGAGCCGTCACCTTCCCGTGGTGGCGTGTCCCAATGATCCAAGGAGCTATGTTTTCTGGGGCTTTAGGCTCCTGGCAGGATCAACCATGGCACACAGGTCTGAGACGAGGGACCGGACAAACATGGTTCAGAGACCCCTGATAATGATTGACAAATTGGGAACATGTTCTCCCTTGCCCGGACGTGGGTTACGGGGGCCCTCCTCTGGGGTGGGGCTCGCTGATGAGCGCCTGGTGGCCGGGCGTGCACCCAATGGGGCTGGCTGGATTCAGCCCAAAAAGTTAACGTGGGTCCCCCTACCCAAGGGCTCCCCACCTGTGGAAGGAACCAAAGGGTTCGGGTGCCCTGTGAGCTGAGTGGCAGCAAAAGGCGGGAACCTTGCCGGTCTGATCCCCGGCCACAGAATCTAACTCTAGAGACATGGAATGACAGAGATGGAGCCCAAGTTGGTGTGTGAAGCAGATAAGTTCTGACTCGATACCGTCGCTGGTACCAGTCCTTTTGAGAGGGGTTGGACACCTTTGCATTGTAGAGTTGCCCAAGGTGAGAGGCGCTGAGCACGTGTGGGCATACTTGGCGCCCCCGGCTTGATGCCTGTACATTAGGGTTCACCTTGTTGGACGAGAAAGTAGCCTCCCTCCTCCTTGGGGTGGGGAGACGGTTCCGAGTGTTGTTTGTGCCTTTGCACCAAACAGCAGTTCAGAGTACCCGTACACTGTACTTGATATTTAAAAAAAAGACTCAAAATGGTGTCTTAAAATGCAAGTTACATTAATTCAAAGTAACAATGCTCATGTGCGTCAAACATCCAATATATAGTTAGTGGCAATGGTTCAACTTTTTGTAAATTTTCTAATATTTCGGCTGTTATCAGTGAATTTCTCCACTGCGGTCTCAATTGTTGTCTTCTCTCTTATTATTGTAGGACATTAAAGTTGACATAATGGCTGTCATTAACGACACAGTTGGAACTATGATGACATGTGGCTATGATGATCACAACTGTGAAATTGGTCTCATCGTAGGTGAGTGGATTTTCTTCTGTTGTAGACATTTTGTTGTTTATTTCTTCCTTTCCTTTTAGGTTGTGGTACTGGTTCATCACCCATCCTGATAGATGGTCTTGAGTTTTCCTGCATAAATTTCCAAATAAATTTTTCCATCCATGATAGCAATTCGACGAGGGGCTAAAGTAGCAAATAAAGCTTGTGGTAAAAACTGCTGTGAGCAATGCGCACGTCACCAGGGCCCTTCACTTGAACTGGCAATGGGTGTTTAAAAAAAAAAAAAGTACACTGTTGTTCTGTGCTCCATCGCTGAAAGAAATGCAGACATCTGTCAGCCAAACAAATGATAGTGATGTCATGTCTCTCCTTGTCCAGCCCTGAACAAGGTTATCAACAACGGTTCCATTGTTACAGCCCAGCCTCGAAAAAGTATACTGGAAAAGTGACCAAACATGGCGGAATCAGGCTATTTCGGGGTAGAACCGTTACAATGGAAAGGATTTATTATTTCTCACTATTAAAGTTTTTCCAGACAGATTTTAGTGATATGGGTGCTTTTTTTCCCCCGTTTTCGATTATAAGCGCACTTTGACAAAGATGAAGACAAATATCAAAAGCTGCTTGTCATTTATCATTCACATTTAATTTTTACAGGAACAGGGACGAATGCCTGTTACATGGAACAAATGAGGAACCTTGACTTGCTGGATGGTGATGAGGGGCGGATGTGCGTCAATACAGAGTGGGGGGCTTTTGGAGATGACGGTGCCTTGGAGGACCTGCGCACACATTTTGACAGGGAAATAGATGCTGGCTCTCTGAACCCTGGCAAGCAGCTGTGAGTAACAGCGTCTCAAAGTTATGACTTGATAAAACTCATTGCTTTTTGTGTTGTTTTTCTACACTGAATACATTTACTAACTGCACAATATAGAAACAATGCTATATTATACAGGGATGTACCTTTTGTGACACAATTTTGGTGTGAGCACCAGATATTGTTGTTTGGTGCTAATTCAGTTGCTTTTGTATATACCGGTAATAGATAAAGAGAGATATCCCGCTTACCGAGAGGCCTATTGGGAAAGTCCTGGCTGACTCTCCGTTCAAAGGGTTAACGGTAGCTCTTCCTGTTTAGATGTGGTGTGTTTGTTAAGACGTAGGTGGGAGTGTATCATAAAATAATAAGGGTGACAAGAATAAATGTAATTCATCATTTTAGAACAGGGGTGTCAAACTCATTTTTGTCGCGGGCCACATTGTAGTTACGGCTTGACTTGGAGGGCCGTTATGAATTTTGGGAAACCCTTATAAATGTTTAATCACCTCCACATATTATATATGCAGCGCACAACAAATGGATGGATAACTAGTTTTAAAATCAGAAGTCAAGAATAATGACTGTTATTGCGGATTACATACGACAATTAGAAAATTTGATTCAGACTTTAGCAAGCATCATGGAACTTGACATGCTTGATTTGCTTTCGCGGGCCACATAAAATGATGTGGTGGGCCAGTTTTGGCCCCGGGCCCTTGACTTTGACACCTGTTTTAGAAGATTTAATTGCAATGCAATAATGTAAACAATAATCATCAATCAAATAAGATGGAGCATATTGATTTGATAATCATCAACATATGACAATTATTGCAACAATTAAATTACAAAAAGATCAAATGATTAAGTTACTGTAAGAAAATTCGAATAAAGGAGTAAAATAAATGAAGAGTATTCCATTAAAAGAATCAATCAACCAGTGATACAGTGGTGGGGAAGAAGGACAAAATGGCCAACATCCAAGCATGCAAAGTTTCTTGGCGATAAATGTTACAAGTACCATCAGATCATTGTATGGATCCAGACACTGTGGCATCTTGTTTCTGATGTGAGACATGCTCCATAGTTTTTGTTATTTTGACTTCAAAATGGCGCAGCGTGAGTGGCTGCCTTTCCAGCAGCTCCTATATTTTGTTGTTCTACTTCTTCCTTTCATAACTTTGCTGCTGTGAATCAGGAATTTCTCCATTGCGAGACTAATAAAGGTTTTCTTATCTTATCTTATCCAATTCCATGAATGATTTTGAACACGTGCACATCAAATGCAGCACATAGAAGACTTGTTGAAGTTGAGGTAATTTCTGAAAACATACATTCGGATGGTAGGTCGGTAGGTACTTTATTAATCTTGTGGTGATGCACGCACTTCTTCACATAGACACAAAGATGTTATTGTGACCTTTTACAACTGGGATTGTTCTTTTATTTGTTTATTTCTAGTTTTGAGAAGATGATCAGTGGAATGTACATGGGAGAACTGGTACGGCTCATCCTTGTGAAAATGACCAAAGACCAGCTTCTGTTCCAGGGCAAGACGACAGCCCAGCTCCTTATGACTGGAAAGTTCAGCACCAACTACATCTATTCCATAGACACTGACAAGTTAGTTGATTATTTTGCTTGTTTGCATTCATGTTGTCTTTGTATTTCTTTTTGGTTAGCAGTAGACCCATCCCCTCAGTTTTGTTCCCCAAAAGCTTTTACAGTGCAGTTTTTTTCAAGGGAATGTTGTAGTATTATAAAAGTACCGTAAATTCCGGGCTACAGACTGCACTTGATTAAGAGCCGCATGCTCAGATTTATGAAGAAAAATCAATTTTGTAAATATATGCGCCGCACCGTACTATAAACCGCTGGCCAATGAGTAGGTGGGGGGTTGCTTCTGTGTCCATGCCGCCGTGGAGCGTCTCCGGGTGCGGTCCCCCGCTGAACCCCCGCAGAAAAAAAACGCAAAATTTCTTAAGGTGAAAATAATCTCCATATTTTTATGAGCATGATAAATGCATTTGCACAACAAAATTACGCTGAAACACATAATAAGAGGCCAGACAAAGAGAGATCTTGATGCGCATTTGCGTAATTACGAGGAGAAATGCTGCAGCCCACTAGGCTTTAAATAGAATAATGCAAATCATATAAATGGGAAAAGATATATGAAATTATTTCTATAGTCAGCCGCTTAAAAATGATCATCGTTGGCAGCTTTAGGCCTGGTGCTGCGCGGCTCAAAACACAGGTAAAATGTGTTCTCTCGTGGCCGCTTGTTTTCAGTATGACGGGGAGTCACCTTTTTTATTTACAGTCCGAGTGCTAGGGAAATCAAATGTCAGAGGGTCTTCATCCATATTTATTATTTCATCTGGGCTGATGGAATTCTCCGCTATCTTTGTGTGAATGTGCGGAACGAAGCAAGTTTGTCCTCGTACTTGGGAGGGAGCTGCTGACATAACGTCGTGCGTGCCCTAATAGACAGGCTTCCATTTCATGAATCTATAACACCACGACGGCCCACGTTTAAAAGCTTTGGTTGTCTTTTTACACTGGCTCAGTTCTTCTTGCCGGAGCCTCCACCTTCGCACCATCGACTCGTCTATGCCAAGATTACGGGCAGCAGCTTGAGTTCCTTCTTTAACTGCCAGAGTGATCGCTTTTAGTTTAAAATCTGCATCATATGCTTTTCGTCTGGTATTCTCCATGTTGTTAGAAGAAAGATTGAAATAAGGAAGTTGTGATTACCGGTAATCATACAATTTCATTGGACCCGTGTGTACTACTTATTTTAGTAGCGGTTTGTAATCCGGAATTTACGGTAATTCACACGAGTCACAGAATATCTCTTATTGGCCTGTTTTGTTGATGAACCAAAGGTTTTAGGTAGACTTCTCAATCATTTGATTTGGTTTTAACTTGTTGTACAATATTTGCTATTTATTATATTTGTTTTTATCTGCAGCAGACAGGAAGGTCTAGTGAGTGCTGAAAATGTGCTGCGGGGCCTTGGCCTCAACCCAACCTTGGAAGACTGCATAGCCACTCAGAGAGTGTGTCAAATTGTTTCCACACGGGCTGCACATTTGTGTGCTGCCACTCTAGTTGCAGTGCTCCGGCAGATCAGGGACAACAAAGCAGCTGAGAAGCTGCGCACTACCATTGGAGTGGATGGATCTGTGTACAAAAATCATCAAGAGTAAGTTACCCTTTCCATGCCATTGCACATGTAATCTATTAGAAACAAAGAAACAGGAAGACTAATTTTATTGCGGGCAAATATGAACAGTGAAGTAGCCAGAAATCTTTCATTGATGACTCAAATAGGGGCACACCTGAAATGTCAAAATCAGTGATTCTTCACAAAAGCCTCACTGAAACCAACGGTTAGTGGGTTAGCGTAGCTTATCTGGGTTGTAGGTGATGACACACCCAAGTTGAAAAAAATGTTGGTACTGCTCCCAGCATAAGCCTGATTTTACCTATTTTACAAATGTACGGTAATACAGTAAAAAAAAAATAATAATAATAATTGCAATGATGGTTTCCAAAAGTTGTCTGAGAAGCAAGTGTCTGAACACCACACCCATTTTAACCAAAACTAATGACCTATTCCTAGGTTTTCTCGGAGACTTCACAAGATGGTACGGAGGCTAGTACCTGACTGTGACGTGCGTTTTTTGAGGTCTGAGGTTGGAAGTGGGAAAGGTGCAGCCATGGTAACAGCTGTCGCCTTACGTCTTGCTGCTCAAATTGCTGAGCGGAAACACATACTTGACACCCTACGTTTGAATCGTGAGCAGCTGATGCAAGTGAAAAATGTAATAAGTGAAGATATGGTCCGAGGCTTGTCAAAGCAAGGACACAATCGGGCTAGCATCAAGATGCTTCCGACATTTGTCGGCTCCACTCCAGATGGCTCAGGTAGCGCTTGCATTCATACTGTACAATCCCTTTACCTTACTTAGTGTTGCATATAATGATTCTGTACTTTCAGAGCATGGAGACTTCTTGGCTTTGGACCTTGGCGGCTCAAGTTTTAGAGTGCTGCTTGTCCGTGTACGATGTGGCAAGACACATGTTGAAATGCATCATAAGAACTACAGTATTCCACAGGAGATAATGCAGGGCACAGGGAAAGAGGTAAAGTATTCAGCAGGTTGCACTCAGAAAGAAACATCGTCATCATATTTGTTTCAAACCTATAGGCAGTTTTGGTCAGTGAACAGCGGCACCCCAAAAGTCACCCAGCATTATTGAATGGATTGTGGCAAAAATTGTTCAACTTTCAAAACAAAATATCCCATTGCGATAAATTATTTGGAACGCAGTTGCTCATTGAAGAATCCAAATTTACGCCATCATCAAATTTAATTTGCGATAGCCAATGAAAGCAGTGAACTCTCAGGGATGTGAATGCATTATTTGGACAAGCGAGTTGTTTCAATGCAAAATCATTGGTGATGCACCCCACTCCAAAACAGATTGTCTATTTGCTCAGGAAATAACCTTGGCTGCCTGAACAGAAATATTCAACGCAGAAGAATGGGAGAGGTCATGGATAAATGTCCTGCAGCATAATGGTTGTTTTGGGAACACACAGACAATATCACTCGACCTTGAATCTTGTCAATGCTTCTCAGAGGACATTCATTGGCAATCAGTTTTTCAAGAAAACGCCAATGTTGTATAACACGTTGTATAACACTTGCACAATGTCTCAAGACTGAGCTTACCCACTGCCTGAATCCAAATGTTAACCACTCCTCTCACACCATTCATGAAGACCAGCAGCTTGTTCACTTCCAATTGAGCTGCTCTCCCTAGCTAGCTTTCTTTGATGAAACAGTAACTGCCTACTGTCTCCAGCTGCTGTCATCCACTCTGGGCAAGTCAGCTCCCCTTTAAACAGCTGTTGTCGTGGAGAAATTCTTGTTAACTGTCTCGAGAAACCAGCTGACCAAATCCATGGTTACATTTTCGCAAGAAATGCAACGGGAGGCTGGGGTAATATTTAAACACAAGACTACATCAGACAAGATGGTGGCTTTGTGCATTTTAAGCAAAGCTGCATTGATTTTGGGGGAGGTTCACAGATTAGCGTTAGTAAGCGAGAATCGCATTTCCTTCTGATATTTGACACTTTGTTTCTTGATTGGTTAAGTTGTTGGCGATGCAGCGGCTGGGCATGTGTGTTTTGTGACGTGCCCACGCGCCACAGAAAGGCTTTGATTTTTATTTATTTATTTACTTATTTTTTTGGAGCACTCGTATGTTTTTCTCACCCTGGGCTTCGCTTTCACGAGCAGAAGCAGGCAGCCGAACGCAGTACACACACTACTGCCAAGCTACGTGGAAGGGAAGCTGGCAAAACGCCATTAGGAACGTACCTGTAAGATCCAGCCCACTGGTTCTCATTCAAACCAAAGCCAGGCTTACCATCGGCACAGCAGTGGGCATCACGGTTTTAGTGGTAGAAAGGTCATCTCCCAGCACAAGGGAGGGGGTTCAATCCCCAGCCTTGTCAAAGTGCCTTTGAGCAAGATACTGGCACCCCAGTTGCTCCACATGCTGCGTCACCAGTGGGTAAATGAGGTGTCAAATGCTTTGAGCACCCAAGGTAGAAAAGCGTTCTGTAACAGCCCATTTACCATTTAGTGTGTGGGCAGGATGATACACAATCAGAGCATGAGACAGATACACCCCTAAAATTTGCCAATTTAACTTTAGCAACGAATATCTTATGCCAATATTTCTTGATACTTGGAGTATTTAATGAAGTCATGCCTTGGTACAGTAAGACACTTAGGAGTTATTTTTAAGAGTATATAGTTTGTTTGTACAGTATTTTACATATTACATGCTCTCTTATTACATGTGTATACAGTTTATGGTGTAAAATAGTCAAAACAAGCTTTTAAAAAGTTGTTTTCTAGACTTGGAACGGATCAAAATGTATTACATTGATTATAATGGGAAACATGGTTTCGGTTTTCGAACAAATCGGTTTTCAAACAGCCTTCTGGAACGGATTATGGTCGAAAACCGAGGTATGACTGTATTTTAATTCCACTCAAAGCCTCCTTTTCATCACAAACACAGATGGTCCAACTCAAGTGCATCACACCTGTCACAGAAGATCCAAATAAAAGTCTCTTATAACATACGTGCAAAGGACTGTCGTCTGCAGTTACAAAAGGCTACTGACTGACTGACCTCTGAAGCCAGCAACAATAAATACAAAGCAGAGGAAAAAAAGGAGTAGCAACCTTGTTGAAAATAGCTAACTGCCCTGGTGAAAGCAATAACAGCATCGCTTAACGAAACCCGAACCAATACCTTTCTATTACCCACATGGCTATTGATTAAACGCCAGATCACAGTCAGATCACAAGCAATTCGAATTATTAATAGATCCCACAAATAGTGGAACCCACAAATCCACTATTTATCAAATTAAATACGATGAAATCTTATGACCTGGTTGACTTTAAAATCGCCCAATTAATGTACAAAGCACACAATAACCTGCTCTGCCAAAACATTCAGAAGTTTTTCGAAATTCGAGAAAGCAGCTATGATTTAAGAGGTACCAACTTATTCAAAAAACTCAAAACAAGAACAAACATCAAGCAAAGAAGTGTATCTATCAAAGGTGTTAATCTGTGGAATAATCTCGAAACGGACCTGAAAATGAGTAAATCGCTTGCTGAGTTCAAAAACAAATTCAAAAAAATAGTACAAACAACCTACATCAATCAGAGTTAAAATGATAAATTCAAAACATTAAATATAATGATAAATCAGAACTAAGTTGATAAATAGAGAAAGGTATATAAATATCCATTATGAATACAAGAGAAAATTGACACAAGAGTGTCAGGGTGTGGAAGTATATAATCCCGATACAAACCAAAAGTTGTAAAAATATCACGGTTAAGGGTAAAGTATGAGCCTTAATGGAGACTTCTTTCTTCTTACTTTTCTGATTGATATAAAAATGATTTATTAGATACAATCACATAACGGGGTAGGACTAGATAAGTTTTTTACTTCTTCCTACTCCCTTGAACATAATAACTGTGTTGTATGAAGATTGATTTCTTTCTTTTTTTATCTACCTTATTTTCTGTCAAATTATTACTGTATATATGTTTTATGTTCAATAAACAAACAAACAAACAAACACTGATTGGTTGCATGTATGGAGTATGCAGTACACTACAGAACACCTCTTTATTTATGTAGCACTTTCACAACAGCTGCAGCTCCAGCTGTGACAAAGATAATTTGTTCATCCTGATACTGCAACAGAACTGTAATTTGTGAGTTTTCTTTTCATGTTTTTCATAAAACCACTGATTGTAAATACTTTTCTTACTCCACATGATAGTGATTTTCCTGGAATATACACGCTGATGCAGGAAATGTCTGTGCATATTTTTTTGCTCTGCAGCTTTTCAGCCACATTGTGGACTGCATTGCCAACTTTTTGGAAAGAATGGGTATGAGAGGAGCATCCTTACCATTGGGATTTACATTCTCCTTCCCCTGTCACCAAAGCAAACTGGATGAGGTGAGGTTGTTCAGACTTGTTTGGTTCATGTTTTCCTTGAAACCTACACTTTTGTATGTGGCTCCATGTCTGCCACATAAACCATTAAACTGACAGAAATGTGAATGCAGCTGTTAATATTCTCTGTTGATGTTAAAGCAATGTACACTATCGTTTTCAGGGTATTCTTCTGAAGTGGACAAAAGGCTTCAAAGCTAGCGATTGTGAGGGACACGATGTTGTTACGTTACTTAAGGATGCTGTGCGATGCCGAGGGGTCAGTACACGAAGCATTTCTTCATATTGTGATATGTCTTGACATTTTGAAAAAAGTGATGGTCTTCAAAATATCATTCCCCTTTCTTCACTAGTGTCAGCCTCTTAGCTGCGGAGGGGCTAATGGCTGCCTAGCTATGGAGTCTAACAAAACTTTAGTGTCGCTAAGCGTCTGAAAACTGACCAATCGCCATCAAAAAAGCACATTCCGACTCTTATCCACATCAGCCTGTACAAATATAACGATTGGCGCAATATTTTAAATTCTATGGAGGTGATTATTGCGAGGGCAACTTTGCCAAAAACGCCTACGGAAAGGTGCACCCAAAGTAAATTTGTAGCCGATCGCTTTTGTATTTTCACAGGTTGAAGAGGACATGAGTAGAGCTGTGCATATCATCGGCGTAATTGCCTGGGTCATTTTTCATTAAGAAAAAACAAAATTTCAAACACGCAATGGTAGTTTTTTTTTATTGGGTCGTTTTGCTTTCACTTATTTGTTCATCCATCTGGTTGAAGTTTTTGTAAAAATATCAATTGAAAAAAATGGCAATATGTATTAGATTTTTTTATTTCTTGTTGTGCGAGGTTGGGTGGTCGACTGTTTAGCGCGTCAGCCTCACAGTGCAGAGGTGCAGGGTTCGGCTCCGGCCTTCCTGTGTGGAATTTGCATTTCTCCCCTTGCCTGCGTGGGTTTTCTCAGGGTACTGGAACATGGGCAGAACCCGGAGTTCCCAGAGAAAACCCACGCAGGCACGGGGAGTATATGCAAACTCCAGACAGAAAGGACCCTGCACCTCTGCACTGTGAGGCGGACATGCTAACCAGTTGATCACCGTGCCGCCTAGAACATATTCAATTAATGTTATTTACTTTCAGTTAGTAACCCTCTTTTATTAGTGTTCTCACTGCTTGCAGGAATTTGACTTGAGCTTCGTGGCAGTAGTGAATGATACAGTCGGAACCATGATGACTTGTAGTTATGAGGACCCTAAGTGTGAAGTGGGACTCATTGTTGGTAAGTGTCATCTCCTACCATTATGAAAGATTTCTTTTTTGGAATTAAAAAAAAAGAGAGAATTTGTATGGAAATTATTTGGTTGAGCATCTTCTGTATTCCCCCTTTCGTATTGTTTTTGAGTAGTTAAGTGCATTGCCTGTCTACAATTTAGGCACAGGGACAAATACCTGCTACATGGAGGAGATGCGGAATATAGAAATGGTTGATGATGATGACGGCCGCATGTGTGTCAACTTGGAATGGGGAGCATTTGGTGAAAATGGCGAACTGGATGATTTCCTCACAACCTTCGATCGTAGTGTTGATTCCTCCTCAAACAATCCTGGAAAACAGAGGTAATCTACATAAAGGGTGATTCGCTCATTGTCCCATGATTTTGGATCAAATGGATTTTGTTCATTCACGAAATGAATGTTAAAGTCTGATTGATTACCATATTTTCCAGACTATAAGTCGCAGTGTTTTTCATAGTTTGGCTGGGGATGCAATTTATACTCTGGAGCGATTTATGGGTGAAATTATTAACACAATTCCAGCTCCGGCCTCCCTGTGTGGAGTTTGCTTGTTCTCCCCGGGCCTGCGTGGGTTTTCGCCAGGTACTCCGGTTTCCTCCCACATTCCAAAAACATGTGTGGCAGGCTCATGGAACACTCTAACTTGTCCCTCGGTGTGAGTGTGGGCGTAGATGGTTGTTCGTCTCTGTGTGCCCTTAAAAGGTCCATAAATAAAAAGCAAGTGGAAGAGTGGGAACCCTGGTTCCCCGCCTACTGCCCAAAGACAGCTGGAATAGGCTCCAGCACCGCCCGCGACCCGAGTGAGGATGAAGCGGTTCGGAAAATGAATGAATGAATTATTAACACATTATTATATCATTTCACATGTTATTTTCACATTTAACCACAAAAGGCCGCCCTAGACCTGTTTTGATAAAACCACGATGAGTCTGACATACTGTAAGCGACGTAGAAGAGGAAGCGCTGCATCTTCTACCTCCGGAGTTGGTTGAGTTGTTTTAAAGTGACACAGAGGATGAAGATTTCATTGGATTTAGTGATTTGGAGTGACATTGATGGTTTGGTGAACTTGTTAGCATCTTCTTTATGTAATAGCTATCTGAAGACCTCTTAATATGCTACTCCAACATACCAGGCACGTTCTCAGTTCGTTGTTTATGCGTCATGAAAGGTTAGCATGTCGTACACTTATTCAGCGTGTTGTTTTCTATTTTATTTTAAATTTAGATTGCCTTTCAAGATGGCATGTATGTTCTTGGTGTCGGATTTTATTAAAATAAATTTCCCCCCAAAATGCGACTTATACTCCAGTGTGACTTATGTATGTTTTTTTTGTTCCTTATTATGCATTTTATGGCTGGTGCAACTTATACTCAGGAGCAACTTATAGTCCGGAAAATACAGTACATTCAAAAACATGATTGTTTAATTTTTTCACCAATACCACCCCAATTCAAGAAAAAGGCAAATGTTCCTCGTGCGGCCAAGCCAATGTAATTTTCCCCCTTCAAGGTACGAGAAGATGATCAGTGGCATGTACCTTGGAGAGATCGTGAGACATGTGCTAATGGAGTTCACTGCAAGGGGTTTACTGTTTCGAGGGAAAGTGTCGGAGCGGCTCAAGACCTGGGGCATCTTTGAGACTAAATTCCTGTCACAGATTGAAAGGTAAGGATTATTCAGAGTCAGATCATCTTTCTTCAGTCTATACATCATTACCCCAGAGACTAGTACATGCATCATTTTATTTGTTCCCTCTTTTGTTTCTTGTAAGGTGTAATGTTATGTTTGTTTGTTTTATTCATGTCATAGTCAAATGATGCTGTACATTCTCAACTGTACAGCATCACCTTAAAACAGGGGTGCCCGTTACGTCGATCCTGATCTACCGGTAGATCTAAAACAGGTCCCAAGTAGATCCGAAGAGTGTCGAGGAGAAAAAAAACAAACAACCATTTGTGTGTCTTTGTACATGTTAGTTATATATTTATTTGTGTTAATGTACGCGGCACCATAATCATCCTATCAGTCTCCTTTTCACAAAATAAATATTTAAAAAATAAAATAAAGCAGATAAATCTTGAATTTATAGTGGCGGAAGTTGTTAGCGCTCAGCAGTCTGCAATTGCAGCTTGTGATCAGAGCTGTTGCGCGCTGTCTTTTATCGACATTATTCTCATTCAGAGTTTGCTTTGTGTACAATTCACCGAGGGCACGGGCAAAGAATAGGAATCTAGGAGGGCCCAGGGAAGCACTTTAAAACGGTACGTGTGAGCTACGATAGTTAACAGGCTGCAAAAGTGCATCGCATGCCTCAGTTTCAGGCTGTTTCTCATCATGGCGTGTGCGTGTACGTGTGCGTGTACATGTACGCGTGCGTGTGTGTGTCGGTAAGGGTAGATCCCGTGAGGTTAGTTGATCGAAAAGTCCAAAAAGTTTGGGCACCCCTGCCTTAAAAGATGTCTCATTCTGGAAATTCGGCCCACTCCACCAGTTTATGTCATTTAAATAGTCACCAGTAACCAAGAGTGTTGCATGATCTGCAAGGTTCTGGTTTTCTAGCTACGTAGTGCCACTGTGATGGACTAGATCAGTGGTTCTTAAATTGGGTTCAATCAAACCCCAGGGGTTCGGTGAATTGGTCTCAAGGGTTCGACGGAGCCTCTGCCATCTGACTCAACATGTCAGTTAGTTATGACACTCCCACTTGGACATTACTGGCCGCAGATGATCGCGTTACATTGCTTGTCCAATCAGTGCTGCTAGAAATTTAGTTCGCTCAGTAGTCAACGTGTGACTGTCGTGATAGTACGTCATACAATTTTTAAAAAAATGATGTATTAGGCCATGTAATTTTATTTACTTTTTTAAAAATAAATGTTTTTTCTATGTCTTGAATTTCTAAAAAAAATTATGTTTTTATTTTTCACTAAAGGGTTCGGTGAATGTACATATGAACTGGTTGGGTTCGGAACCTCTAACAAGGTTAAGAACCACTGGACTAGAGGATTTTTGAATGCCTAAGACTCTTGTTACTTATATACAAATAGAATTTCTGGTTTTATTGCAAATGTAGCTGAAAACGACTTTGCTATCTCTAGAATTTTGTGGGATCAAGTTCTGCTGAGACCAGTTCTGGGAACTCTATAGCAGGGGTCGGGAACCTTTTTGACTAAGAGAGTCATAAAAGCAAAATATTTGGAAACGTATTTCAGTGGGAGCCATATATAAAACTATTTTAAAAAGTGATTTCAACAAAATGTCAGTATCATAAGCCTCTGAATGTATTTGTTAAAATAATTTTGTGATAATACTCACCATTAATGTGAATGGTTTTCCGTTCCTCACGATTGCTAAAAATCCAGCAAAACTATCGGAATGAAAGTCATCTTGCCGGGCCCATACACGAAGTTACTGCTGGCTCGCTTGCACACTGCTCAGTAGCTTGCACGCTTCCTTTCGGCTATCTCTCGCACAGTGTTTTGATGCGAACGTAGCATGGGGCGTGTCAAAGTGCCGCTCTACATTCGACCGTTTCATCGATGGTATTTTGACATTGCAAATCAGACACACCGCAGAACCCGTTCTCTCCACAAAGGCGAATCCTTCGGTCCATTCATCCTGAAGTCTACCAAACTCGTCAGCTTTTTTTCTTTTCACCATCTATTTTTTTTTTATCTGCGAGCCAGATGCAATCATCAAACGAGCCATATGTGGCTCACGAGCCATAGGTTCCCGACCCCTGCTCTATAGCATGTACTGTTGCACAAAATTCCAGCCTCAGAATTGTGTTTTCTGGACAGGGGGCAGCTTGGCCTTTCCCCTAACTGGCAAATGTAATAATTTTAGCACTGCCACTAATTTTGAGAGAGGGTACCACGGCAATTGCTTTTGTTGAGGCATCAGAGAAAGGACACGATTCCCATGGTGAAGATTCAATGTAGACGCAGGAAATAACCGGATTTGTCAATTGTGTTAAAGATGCTCTCCATGATATTCACGACTCCTCCATTCCCCAGGTGAATTGTAGATCTGTAGAAGCAATCTTTTTGGAGATTTCAACTGAGTTTGTCGCATTGACACTGTGTCTGTGCTAAAGTCGAGGTGTTTCAAGTTGTCTTTCAAGGCTCCCATGACCTCTTTGCAGTTTGTTGCATTCTTGTGTAGTCTCAGGTTGGATGTGGAGAGGACATCTTGCATCTTTAGTAAGTCAGAAGCAGCTGCAGCTGTAGAACAGAGACTTCAGTCCATCATATACGTAGAAGTCCTTCATTAGAAAGTGCCTTCCGTCAGGGTCAATATGGAACTTGCCGCTTTGAACAGATAGGTGTAGACCAGAGGTGTCAAACATACGGCCCGCGGGCCGGAACCGGCCCCCAAGAAGGTTCGATCCGGCCCGCGGGATCATTTAAAAGTGAAAAAAATGCATTAAAGACACAGAATTAATATTTTAAATAAAATGCAATTCGTGGATTGTACGCTAGGGGGAACACTGTTTTGATTACAGTCGAAGACAACATTGTTTTGATCGGGGAGGAAAACAACAGTCTCAGTCGGTCACCGAGATAGACCCAACGCAGCAAATGATATGAAAGCGCCAATCAATGCTTCTTGAGACCAAAACGAAGGAAAGAGATGATATTTTGGTCATTCATAGCACAGTATGGTATATGTGTATAGGGTATATGTTAATGGTTCGGCCCACTTGACATCTACAGAGTCCGTACGTGGCCCACAATGTGAAATGAGTTTGACACCCCTGGTGTAGACCATAAATAGCCACCACAGGTCAGGGGCTCTTCCCAAAGAATTCATTTTGACAAAGCCATAAGAATATCAAGATGTTCCCGTCATCTTGTTTGACCAAAAAAAGAATAGAACATCCGTTTGATGTCTGCCGTGAATGCAACAGCTTCCTTCCTGAAGCAAATCAGGACACCTCGTAGTGTGTTGTCAAATCAAGATGGCGCCGCGAGAGTAGCTACCTTTCCAGCAGCTCCTATATTTTGTTCTTCTACTTCTTCCTTTCATAACTTTGCTGCTGTCAATTGGGAATTTCTCCATTGCAAAACTAATCAAGGTTTTCTGATCTCATCTTAAATCCTACCTCACTGGGGTTTCTGGTCCCCATTACCTGCGAAAAACGAGGGATGACTGTATGAACATTTTACTGAACCTTAATATTTTAACTTTTCAACTTTGAATTTAAATTGCGAACAGAACAGTAACCTTGATGTCGTTTCTCTGATCCCTAAGTGACCGCCTGGCCATGCGTCAGATCCGTTGCATCTTGCAGCACCTTGGTCTCACCAGCTCAACTTGTGATGACAGTGTCCTCGTGAAGGAAGTTTGCAGCGTTGTCTCCCGCCGGGCAGCACAGCTGTGCGGTGCTGGTTTAGCCGCTGTGGTTGATAAAATAAGACAGAACCGCAACTTGCAACAGCTCACTGTTACAGTTGGAGTTGATGGCACCCTTTACAAGATGCACCCACAGTAAGTAACTTTTGTCCCAAACTTTAAAGCAAAATGGTTCGCCTTTCAAACGTAGTATATACCTCCTTTAACCAGTTTGAACCCTCTTTTCCCCTCAATCCAAAGTTTTGCAGGAGTCATGCAAGAGACATTGCAAGATTTGGCACCACAGTGCAAGGTGACGTTCCATAAGTCTGAGGATGGAAGTGGCAAAGGAGCAGCGCTAATAACCGCAGTGGCCTGTAGAATCAGGAGCAATGCACCGGTCAATAACCTGCACTAATTTTCATTGTAGGGGTGTCACTGTCAAATATTTTTAGAATCAATAATTCTATCATATTTTCCATTGATAATCGATTAATCTGATTACATTTTATTTTGCATCACAATGTTTATCAACCCATTGATAATCGATTAATCATTTTATCTTGCATCACAATGTTTATCAACCCATTGATAATCGATTAATCTGATTACATTTTATTTTGCATCACAATGTTTATCAACCAATTATTGTCATGTATTTCGCATTGTTTAGGGATGAAAAAAACAATTAGGCAATATCACATTTGTGGCATTGATGTTAGGCTCAATAACCTTTTTGAAACTGATTCAGTCACTGGTTCGGTCATTGTCTTCCAAACAAAAGCAGATGTTTGTAAATGTCTTACTTTTTTGAAACACAAAAGCTAACACTGATTAAAAAAAATAAAAATAAAAAAACAAGAATGACAAATATTGTCTACAAAGATTATTTTTTGCACTAAAGATAGTGGTATAATTAATTGTTTTCCCCATAGGCTCCCCTTTTTCTGGTCAGCACATATGATTTATTTGGTTGTTGGTAACAAAACTGTAAGATCAAATGTTGGAAAATAAATTCCAGTTTACTACATTTTGTTTAAAATATTTGCATACACATCTCCATTATTGCAATGCATTCTGGGTAGTAATGTAGAACGGTTGCTGTGCTCTATGAGCACAGCACAACAAATGCGAACTACTCATCCTTACAAGACCCAAGAAAAACTTGGATCAAAATAGGATCGGCGCACACCATATTCATTAATGGGTCGCAGGAGAAACCAGTTGGAATTCTCAGGCTCTGGCTGGTTTGAAAAGATACAGGGGTCCCGACCGACATAGTCAGGATGACGCGGAATGCATACGCACTACACGACCCCCAATTGGCCCCCCTGTGACCCATTGAGCCCGACTGGTCACACAAGTGTCGCCTTTGTTATATAAATCAGTTATTTGGCATTCTTCCACATCCAAGTGTCATTTCCACCAAGCGGCATATCTTTTACCGTCCGTACTGGCGTGACATTTATAATAAGAATGTTGCGACGTCTCACTTCAGTAATTCACCGTGAGAATAATTGCAGATGTCGTTTGAGACATGGCGCTCCAGCAAACTCAAATTCACCAGCAAGACTGATTGCTGACGCTTGAGAGGTGATCAGCGCCTCGGGGTGACGCTCACCCAGATTCCTGTTGGCACCCCCTTCCAGATGCTATCCACCTTCTCTCGTGTTCTGCAAAAGCACCAAAGTGAAATGACAGTCATCTTCAGGATTGACATGATATTTCAGGAATTATCCATTGATATATATTAGGTTAGATATGCATGAAACGACTCCTGTGCCATGGTTTCCATCAACCCATTCTGCACCAAATTTTCCATCAATGCGCGCTGTTGGGACATGGCCCTCAGGGGATTTGGTGGTGGTTTGCGAAAGAATAGGACAAGGTGGTTATTGGTAAGTGGATAAGACAATTAGAGTTTGACCAAAAGCGAAGGGTCCAACATCCCAGGTGTCACATGTCACCAATGCGGTGAGCAGCATATCAACACAACAATTTTTCTGACAATGTAAAAAAAAAATAAAAAATTGCATGAACATTCAGGTGGTGTGGGCTTTTGCTAAAACTATCTTGGTTCAACAGCTGTAAACAGTCCACACTCTTGCATAAAATTACCACTGACACCAGGGAGCCTACATCCATTTATTTATGGTTTGTATTGGAAGCTGGATTTCTGGCTCCAGAAGAAACCAACCACTGAAAACAGTATAAGACAATGCATTGACTGCTCGCCAAAATCAAGATTATGTATAGTACTGTTGTGTTTAGTCTTGATGATTCCTCCCTTGATATGGCTTTTGTCCAGAAGAAAGAAAAGAAATGGGATTGATGTTGTCATCAGAAGAAGAAAACATGACCTAGTTGAAAGAAGAAGAAAATTATGATGATGATTGTGACACAAATGTTTAAGGGCCATCAATGATAAAATACATGCTATGATTAGTGTCATGAAAATCCTGAGGTTATGTGACAGTATGATAAGTAATGTATTTTTATTGAATAGACAGGAAGGACACGAAAGAATAATTGTAAATTATGAAACGTATGTTCTCATGTAACAACACATTGCTTGCCTGTAAACTGTTTTGAATTGTGCTGCGCCCACAGGCTCAGACACTGAGTGATTCAACGTAGCCCACATATCACCTCATATTAAGACTGCCTCTTTCCTTTCATAACTTTGCTGCTGTGAATTGGGAATTTCTCCATTGCGAGACTAATAAAGGTTTTCTTATCTTATCTTAATCAAAGGAACAAAAGGGAAACAGAGTGTTGGATGACCTTGGCGTGCTAAAAGTGACTATCTCCCCTTTTGCAAAAGATGAGATCTGACTGCTTGTGTTCTGCTCCTATCTCAGTATGGTGCATGTCTAATTGGGAATATCTATAATTCTACTGGATAATCTGAACATCCCTCTCTCTTATCCATACATATATATGAGAGAGAGAGATGTATATGTTTTATTTTTTAAATAATCAACTGATTGAGCACCCCTGGTCTAATACATACCATAGCACCGTTGGGGGTAAGTGCGCATACGCGCATGTGGGTCGATGAACTGTTCACCCAGAAGTGGGTGCCTGAAAGGTAAATCGATGTGAATCGGAATGTTGCCAGCTAATGAGCTTTAAATAATGTTGATGAATTATGAAACTCCTGCCGTTAGCCTCTCCCCCACGGCATCAACGACAGACGCCTTTTCTGCTTCGGATTTTATTTTTAAAACACTCACATGAAATGCAATGGATTACATTCATTTTCGGAATAATTTTTCTTTGAACTTCAATGAGTGAGAATACTTTTGCAAGCCAATGTACAGTATATAGAACATATTGAGTACATGTGCATCAACTATTACACCATGAATACATTAGCTTTTGTGTGGCAAACTTGAATTTGATCTGATCCAATACATTCAGAATTTTTACTTAACAAATATGCAGGAGTAAATACACTACTAACGCCATATGTCGTGGTTCTGTGATTGCTGTTGTCTGTTCTGCTGGGGATCTTTTGGTTTTGTTCCTAACATTGGTAATGACTGAATGAAATTCTGTAACACAGATACAATACAAATATAGAAGATAAACAACATAATAGCATATGTATTTTCAACGGCAAGTGAACAAGGGAATCCATTCAGACACATTGTGACAATATTAATACTGTAAGACCACACACTTGTTCAAACAGTAATTATACACTGCAGTGTTCATGTTTACAGCTAAGCAATGTCGCTGGTCAAATGCCAAATGATCGCAATTTGCTTCACGGTGACAAGTTTTATGAGAAAATTTGGGGATGCCGAAATAGGGATAGGCGCACACCCCCACGACAGAAAGAGAGAGAGAGATGTTCCTTCAATTTTTATGTTACAATGTTAATGTTAAAATTGGTGAAAATAAAACATATTACAGTTTGTTTGTGCAGTATTTTACATATTACTTGATCTCTTATTACATGTGTACAGTTTATGGTGTAAAATTGTAAAAAAAAAAAAAAGTGGTATCAAAAAAAGTTGTTTTCTTGACTTGGAACGGATTAATTTTTTTTTACATTGATTCCAATGGGAAACATGGTTTCGGTTTTCGAACAATTCGGTTTTCGAACAGTCTTCTGGAACGGATTAAGTATGAAAACCGAGGTTTGCCTGTATTATGGTTGTTAGGAGGATAAGTGGCATAGAAAATACCTAGAAATATAGAAAATAATTATGACAGCTTTACATTTTTATGAAAGACAAATTCAAAAAAAGTTTAAGTAAAAATATTCTGGTTAAACTGTGTATTGGAGCCAACTTAATATTTTTAACTTCGGCCCCCTTGAAATCATTGGTTTACGTGACTCTATGAAAGAGTCAAAGAGAAGAAGTAAAATGAACAAATAAATAAATATCAGATTGCATTAAATAAATTATTTACACAGTCAAATGTAAAGTGTGACAGATTGCGTCATTTTTTTTCAATGCGTCAATGTTTCATTTTGGTTAGTTAGGTGTATCTTCAGTGAATTCAGTTATCCCATGCCTGATGCAGTGAAACCGACAGTGGGCTGTCCTTTGGCAACGCCTTACTGCAGCTGCCTTTCTTTTTGATTGTCGCCATTTCTATCCCTGGATTTCCTTGATGCGAAGCACCCCTCCCTGTCACGGCCCCCACACAGTCCTCCCTAGTACTCCTGTTCAGCTCATGTTTGTCGGTGTTGAACTGATTGTGGACTCTATTTCTCATGCCATATAACAGCTGGTTGTTGTAGCCACCGTTATTTTTGCAGTTGGTACCGTCGACAATTACTTGCACGGACCTCCGACTCCTAAGACATGCGGTCATCCTCCTCCACACTCGCCACTGCACTAGACCTGAAAAGGCTGAGGAGTTGCACACCGCCTGGAATCCTTTTTTAAAATTGTCATTGTAATAACCATAGATTATGGGGTTAATGCTAGAATTGGCAAAAGCCAGCCAGTGAGCAAAGGGGAAGATGTAGCTGTTCAATAGATCCAGTTGGTCCATTTCCAAGCCTCCATAGTCTGTCATCATCATGAGAGTCCAGAGTGGTAACCATGACAACATGAAAAGCAAGGTCACAAGGACCAGCATCTTTATCGTGCGAATTTTTTTCTGTGAGAACACCGTCTTACCCTGTCTCCTATCGCTGCCATGGATGTTGGCTTCCCTTGGCATTTCAGTAGCAACCACGGATGACCAGAGTTTGGCACCAATGGTACCATACATAAGTGTGATCACCGTCAGTGGAACCAGGTAGATATGAGTAAAAAGAAATGCAGTGTAAACCTTTGTCATCTTTGGGTTGGCAAAGTTTTCATAGCAGGTGTAGAGGGGTAGTGTGTGGTTGAAGTCAGCATCATCATTGTAGACCATGTAGTGCAAAGGGATTTCCTGCACAGTCAATGCAACTGCAGCTGGACACATGATCGCCATTGCGAGTAGCCAAATAAAAACAATAGCTAACTTGGCCGTCACCATGGTTGTCTTGTTGTGTAGGTACACGACGCAGTGACACCTGTTGGTGGGGGGAAGGGGGAATTAGTGGCTGTGACAGAAAGGCATATCCAAAAAGGCAGGTAAAGAAGTCCGATTAACGCTTTGCTTTTGCGCTTTTTGTGTGAATTTTGTTTTCCATCACATTTGGGAATGACAGGTTATAAAGGTGTTGCGATTTTATTCCTTTTTTTTTTCTTTTTGCTACAACACATGAAGACATTATCCTGTTTCAATTAGAGTCATGCACTTCACAATTGCATTGTATATTTTGGGCGCTCATAGTTCTCATTTTTTCTTGTCCTTGTCCTGGCACTTTTTAAGACCTACAAAAAAGTATCACACAATCTTCATTTTGCCTCATAACTTTTCACCATGTTCATTTCTAATGGGTTTTTTTCTCCATGTATTTCTTGTCGTGTATTCCCAGTTTGTATTTCTCGTGCATTGTATTCTCTTGTCCTTTGAGTTGACAAGCCATTGATGTGTTTCTCATTCCTTGCCTTTTAGGAATGAGAAAGCGTTTTTGATTGGTTTTTGCTTTTTCCTGGTTCGTTCTCACCAGCGTCCTTTGTTGGACTTGTGTTTTGTTTTGTTTTTTGTAAATACATATTTTTGGTGAAAACTCTTGTTTGTGAAATCCCCATTCTGTCTGGAACTTTTCCAGAAACCTGACACCGTCTATCGAAAGCAGGGATGCCCAAACTTTTTTGATCGAAGATCTACTTTTCGATCAACCAATCTCGCGCGATCGACCCGTTACCACGCACGTGCGCATACGCACGCACGCATGTACACACGCATGCCATGATGAGCAATAGCCTGACACTGAGGCACACGATGCACTTTTGCAGCCTGGTAACGATCGTAGTTCACGCGTACTATTTTAGAATGCTTCTCTCGGCCCTCCAGATTCCCATTCTTTGCCCGTTCCCTCTGTGAATTGTACAAAGCAAACTCTGAATGAGAATAATGATAATGATAAAAGATAGAGCGCAACATCCCGGATCACAAGCTCCAATTGTAGACTGCTGAGCGCTAACAACTTCCGGTGACGCGGTCACATGTCAGGTTAAAGATGACCTGCTTCATTTTATTTTCTTTTTTAAATACTTTTTGTGAAAGTGAGACTGATAGAATGATTAGGGTGCAGTGTGCATTAACACAAAAATATATTACTAACATGCACAGAGACACAAATGTTTGTTTGTCCCCCCCCCCCCCCCTCTATTACAACCCTCGGATCGATTTGGCACCAGTCCTTGATCTACTGGTCGATCGCGATCGACGTAATGGGCACACCTGATCTAAAGGCTTTTGGTTACTCTGCACTCTCAGGCTGGAATCACTTACAGAAAGACAAAAATCTCTCAGAACTGGGATGCTTAAATGTTTTTTAATCGAAATGAAAATAAAAAATGTTTAAGCTTGGATGTTTGAACAAAAATAATAGACAAAACAAACCTTTCGCTAGCGATTGCCACCAATGTGAAGACTGACGCAGAAACAGACACACCCTGCACAAAACCACTCAGCTTGCAGACGATGTTGGAAAAGGGCCAACCTGCAAAAGGAAGAAGACTTAAAATAGTATATAAAAAAATTTGGGTAAAATGTTTTCCCATTATGTCCGTTGATGAAGTTAACATTAATAACAGTATGATAGGAAGAATAGACAGCACTTGTGTTGTTTTCCAAAAAATTAATTGTTAAACACAGTGGTACCAACTTTTCTTCCGCCGTGAACCACTTCATGTAAGTCCATACCCTTGCCTACCCTTCAAGAAGGTCTCATGGTGTTGATGTTGAAAAGCAGATTTCTTTTTCTTCTTGGGCATCAGCTTTTGTGTCAAAGAATGCAGACCACAATGATTGAGTCCATTCAATTGAGTTTGGATCTTCTCATTGCAGTGGAATAAAAAACACAATAAAATACATATTTTCATTGCTTCAGCGAGCAGCATTGGCAGTACACTGATGGAATTTCTTGTTTTCAATGCCAAATAATTTTTTTTCAGTATCTGTCAAAAGGTGATGATAATGCTTAATGCATTATTGTTCTTACATTTTCAACAAATGCAGAGCAGTCTTCAATTCAATTCAATTCATGTACAAGTTCATTGTCAAATGTGCTCTGTATGTGCATATGAAATTTCTTCCCTCTCATTCTCAACAAGACTTGATTCTTTTTGCAGTCACTGATTCATTGTGAAATGTTAATCCGATATAACTTTTCATTCGAGGTCATCCATCAAAGAAATGCAGTAGTTGAAACAGTTTGATCCTTGAGGTCTTTGCTTTGATTAGTTTTATATTATGTACTGTCAGGCACGTGCGGTGCAGAGTAGGGGGCGGGTGTGCCTTCGGTGCCCTGGCACAGACCCTTTTTGGCCAAAGTGACCCTTTATCCCTTTTTATAAAGTGTCTGTGAAAAGCATTCTTGGCCTTTAAAAATATCAAGAATATAATTTCAATAAATATAATGTAATCATTATTATTATGCTACCCTCGTCATAAGACCTTCGGAGAAGACATCATATACTACCAGATGCGCGGCTCTTTCGAAGCTAAGCTGCTGTCAGTAAGTTGGTCGCTGCTCACTCCTATTGTATTGTTTAATTACGTTGTCTCAAAGTACACAAAGAGCTTACGACATACAGTAGTAGCGATTTTTGCAGAAAACCCATGAAAAACATGTCTCGTAATTAGAGAGAGCCTGTAGACATATTAGGGGTGTTCACACGGCACACATTTGCTCCGGCGCTGCACCGATGTATTTTGTTGCGATATATTTTGCACCGCAGCAAATTGTGTGGAGCGTTCACACGTACAAAGCCGCTGAAGCGTGTCTGCACCGGCACAGCGTCGGTGCAGCCCCACTTGCGTTCACACGGCAGTTTCTGCAGCGGAGCAAAACGACAGAAAACAAATGAGCTGTCGTGTTGGTTGTTTTTAAAACGTATACACAACTCAAGTGACTACTGGACAGGCACGTCCTTCTCCTTCTCGGTCTCCGTGCCTTCTGCTCGAGAGTGACCGCCCCCGAAAACGTAAATCAACGATGACTTCAATGACACTCAGAAAAGCAAACACGTAATGCGCCAAACAGAAAATCAAGAGAGGAAATCACAAAATAAATTATATGGGGGGCGGGGGGTTGTGAACACACAACAAAGAAACAAACTACACAAACAACTCCGAGACAGTCCAGTCTCCTACAAAAGGAAAGATGTTACCAGCCAAATCTTGTGTCGTTATTAAACAAACACATGACGGAAGTCCGACAGAGCACGAAAGCAAAGCATTCTCGCCGTACGTAAACTCTTCACAAGCATTTGCTCTGGAGCAAATTTAACCCAGTTGCGTTCACACGTGCAAATTTACACCGGTGCTGCTTCGCTAACGAGCATTTGCTCTGGAGCCTGAGGTGGATCAAATTTGGTCCGGTGTAAGCTGTTTTCCGGGGCTACGCCGGAGCTAATTTGCACGTGTGAACGCTCTACTGGGGCAGCCCCGGCGTAGCACCGGACCAAATCTTGCCGTGTGAACACCCCTATTATTATTGTTATTGCAAAGTGTCCTTGGGTGTCTTGAAAGGCGCTTATAAATAAAAAAATGTATTATTATTACAGAGTCTGATTGTGTTGGACTGTGTTGGCGAGCTGAATCGAAATGCAGTCACACAAGTCTCGTTTTCTTCAACTGTGAATGAGGTTTATCATCTTCCATTGATATTGTATTGATTCAGTGTGTCATTATTGTTCTTACATGGTTTTTGTGGTACAATATATACAATATACTATGTTTGTAGGAATTCTGCTTGGAGGATTTTTTTCAATGAAGTACTGTGTGTTTTGAATGCATATACAGTATATATTTATTTATTTGAGCGACTCATGATCGGAGTCTATAAATGGAATGAAATCTCTCTCTGTGTGTTTTGTATATTTCATTCTGCATTAGTGTCTGTCTCAACAAGGAGTCTCCAAACTGTCAGTGGTACAGCGGGTTATTCAAAGTAAGCCATTTCCAATGCATACTGGTTGTACAACTGGCTTCAGCAACTACCGTACTCTCCCATTTTTCTTGGTAACTTCTGCACTCTGACCGAAAGAGCCCAGCTGCAGCAATCTCTCCACAAATCCCCATCAGCCGAAGCATACCCCATCAGGTAAAACATACTTTTACTTTCCGCTGCTCCCTACCAAATACCTGTACATCAGGTGAGTACAATGACATGGGATCTTGTGGTGCTAGGTCACGTTCATCGGGAATATAAGCTTGTTCTAGATAAGAGGTTTTTGTCATTTTAGCCTTAAACAAGTGTGTAGAGCTGCCCGACGATATGTAAAACTCACTCCTCTCAGCTCTCCGATGGTGCAGGCACTCTGCTTCTCAGCTAATGACGAGGTGGTGGCACGGGCTTGAACCACAAGTGGGTGGACGATGCATGAACACCATCAATTATTAACATTCTTTTTGTTACTTTGGGCAACTGCCCCTCCAAAGGTCACTGCGCACCCTTGTATACTGTACCCTCTATATCGGAGGTGTCAAACGTACGGCCCGCGGGCCGTAATCGGCCCGCAAGGAGGTTTGATCAGGCCCGCGGATAATTTGAAAGTGAAAAATGCATAAAAGACACCGAATGAATATTTTTAATAAGGTGCAATTCATTGAATATCCGCTAGGGGGATACACTGTTTTTGTCAGACGAAAAGACAACATTGTTTTGATCAGAGAAGAAGACAACAGCAGCCTCTGTCACTGAGACAGACCCAACACAGCAGACGCTATCAAGGACATGTGAATACTTTATTCTTTACACATATTGTAGCACTCTCCTTAGTTTGTAAGGTGTAGGCAGGGATTACATTTAGATTTTATATGCTCGTGTAAATGGTTTAAAAATTCCTCTTTATAAATCTCGTTTAATCTTAAAAGTGCATGACTATATTTTTCAATACCAATTACTTGTTAAGGTTTTGTGCCTTTGTACAGTCAGTTGGTGCTTCATGAAATGTTTTGTCAAAGATATGTTCATTAAATGTCAACATTTTCCTAGTGTTCTTGTGCTTCTTTAGACCAAAACAAAGGCAAGACATATTATTTTGGTTATCTATAGCAGAGTATGGTATAATTTTTAATGGTCCGGCCCACTTGACATCTACCGAGGCCGTATGTGGCCCACAATGTGAAATGAGTTTGACACCCCTGCTCTATATGGTGCATGCGTTCACAGCCCACACATGCCTGCCAAGTGTTTGCCCAAGGACACCTCTGGAGCGTTCAAGATATTGACCAGCATCTCTGCACCCGTTCTCTCTTTCCATATCTTGTTCTTTAGCAAGATTCCGACTCCCAACCATCCGGTTCCGTATCCAAGTCCTTAAGAGTGGAGCTACTGCACCCACAACAGACCAAAAATATGGAAATTGGAATTAGCTTTCTGGAGAGATGCTAGTGTGCATCGTGACCACTGTTGAACGGTCTTTGAAAATGACACATAAAACATGTTTAAGCAGCCTCAGTATTGCACAGATGTTACTGTACCTGTTATGAGGTTGTCCACAAGTGTTGTCGGGATGCAGAAGATACCCACCAGGAGGTCACTGATAGCCAGGTTTAAGATGAAGAGGTTAGTGACTGTGCACATATGACGGCTTCCCAGGACAATCAGGCACACCAGAATGTTCCCCACCATACACAGCAAGAAGATGAAGATGTATGACAGGATATAGCTTGTAGCCACATAAAAGGAATGTTGATAATAGGGGAAAAACGTAATTTTCATGGACTCTTGGCTGGATTGAGAGGTTGTGTTATTTGCTGCGACTCCCATCTCCACCATTTCAGCTTGCAGCTTGTCCAGCAGTTCCATTCTTTCCTGGAGAGTAGAAATAGATAAGGAGAATAAGACAAACTAAAATAGACAGATTTAGACCCCGGTCTATATTGGGGCCAGGAACTCATTTGATCTGGATCCACCCTGACCTCAAGTGAAAGGTGCAATAATTGTATGGCATGAATTGAATATGCCTTCCTCACTTGGAGGAAAGCAAACAGCATTCCGATAGTTTGAACAAAAAGTGTAAATGAAGAATGACTGCTGTTAATATCATTAAAAGTACAGCTACAGCAAGTACTGAATATGAAGTCTTTTACTAATTAGGGATACATGAAGGGATACATGATGACAACAATTTTCATATTCTGACTGATAACCTGCTTCTCCAAACCAATATCGACATAGATAACTGCTTGAATATACCCAGTAGGAGGTGGATGAAGTGGCTTGGGAGAGGGAAATCTGAGCTCTCTCTCTATATGTGTGTGTATATATACCGGTATATATCATGTTAGAGCGAGGGATCACTGCACATATAAACAGGGTATATATATATATATATTTTTTTTTTAAAAATACTCGTCTCACCCCTCGGGTGGTGTCCGTCCCTCATTCAGCTCGGGTCCTCTACCAGAGGCCAGGAAGCTTGAGGGTTCAGTATCCTTGCTGTTCCCAGCACTGCACATTTCTGGACTGAGATGTCCGATGTTGTTCCCGGGATCTGTTGCAACCACTCATCTAGTTTGGGGGTCACTGTGTATATATAGCGAGGGATCACTGTAATATACATATATATATACTGTATATATATATATATAGATATCTATCTATATATATATATATACAGTGATCCCTCGCTCTAACGCGGTTCACCTTCCGCGGCTTCGCTGTTTCACAGATTTTTTTAGTGCAGTTTTTCTAATGCTTTTAAACTGAATTGCATTCTGCATCCTGAATGGCTAAGGCACTGACCAACGTGAACAGTCTTCGCACCTCGTCTTTCTACATACATACCCCACAATGTCGACGAAACGTTCTGCACCGGCAAAGGCACCTGAGGACGCGCTCAAGCATTATTATTATTATTAGCAAATTATTTTACAGTCCAGTATTTCCAAAAACTATTATAGTTATTTGTTGAAAATGTTTGGGGGTTTTTGTGCTTGGGCCTGAAAACAGGTTTTGGTCTTTGGTTTCATTGTATACATAGTTCAGTATTGTATAATAACTGTAAAAAAGAAAGCTCACTACTTCACGGATTTCACCTATTCCGACTCCTCTCAATGCAGAGAAGCAGAGCTTTGACTCTGAGTCCCTCCCACATAAGATAAGATAAGATAAGAAAACCTTTATTAGTCTCACAATGGAGAAATTCCCAATTCACAGCAGCAAAGTTATGAAAGGAAGAAGTAGAACAACAAAATATAGGAGCTGCTGGAAAGGCAGCCACTCTCGGGGCGCCATTTTGAAGTCAAAATAACAAAAATAACACAACACAACACATAGGACACAGACAGTCGTGCAATCTTCACCAATTTTCTGCATACACTTTGTTGTCTGAAGCGGTTATAGATGAAAGACTTACATCCATCCAGCCGCAGACCGTTCAACAGCACCGATCTCTCCGCTGAACAAAGTGGGGCTGTGAAAAATGCTGCCCATTACAGGCGCAAGACACAAGCGCCCCGGGACTGTCCAGCAACGACAGTCAAATGGCGCCGACATTCCTCCCAGTCAAAAACAGTGCTGGTATACCCGTGCTGCCGAGAAGGCGCAACCACCAAGCACAGAGTCTCCTCCTTGATGAATGTTGTGGCCAAAAAATGCTGAAAAAAGTCCACATCAGGTCCGCACGACGTAACAACAAACGCAAAGTGACAAAACAAACACAAAAACAACAAAATAAAGCAAGGCTCATGAGAGCACTTGCTGACGGCTGCCTACTCGGGCGCCATAACTGAGCTTCTCACCTTGTCTCTAAGTCAGAGACCAGATACCCCATGGAAGAATGCCATTTTGGCCGCTTGCAACCCAGATCTTATTCTTTCAGTCTCGCCCCCACAGCTCATGGCCATAGGTGAGGCCAGGAAACAGACAGGTAAATACAAAAGAAGAGATTACCGGTAATCAAAATAACGTAGAAAGAGCCATGCCTCTTCTGTCACGCCAGACAGAGTCATTGCAGCCATTATTTATAGATCACCATTGCCCAGCAAAAATGCACACACACACACACGCGCGCACACACAAAATAGAGTAGGCTTCAGAAAATGACTGAATATTTTACATAATTGAAAGCTTAGATGGGCACATCATGTTCTTTCTTGGTATAGGGACCAATGTTCATGTTCTTTAGCATTCACCACATCACCAGAAATGCTTTAAGCATGCTGCGATTAAGGTCCATTTCTGTTCTTTGTTGCTCAGCCATACATATTTATTCCCCCCCCCCCCCCCCATCTTAACCACGCTTGTTCTCCTGCTCCGAAAATAGATTTTAATCATTGTAGGCATTTAAGAGACGTGGCATGTGAAGTGTAACACATATCACATTTTGAATTGCTGACTCCTAATACATAATATATTATACATATTGTATTGTATCCTGTATTGTATTTTCCAATCAGTCTCAGTACACCGTACGACCCACAAAATGTAGTCTGTCAAGGAGAGTGTGTTTGCCACAAAGCTAAAAGTGCAAATTTGTCAAATTAACTCCATCCCAGGGAAAGAGTGGTTCAGAGCATGATGTTGAACTTAATGACGACCTGGCTATATCGTCGAACCAGGAAAATTGTCATTCCACCTCCATGCAGGCTGTGCTGATTAGTCTTCAGAAATATATATAATTAATAACCAAAACAAGAATTCACCTGGAGGCATGAGGCATAAACTAATTATAGCGGTCTCCCAGGAAATACAAAATGTCAAAACGACACAGTGGAAAAAGCCATCTGAGTTACTGACATACCTGCTTTTATTTTGCTCAGGCATATGTTGATTGTTTTTGTTGTTGTTGTTTTCTAAAGAGCTCTTTAAAAGTCACCAATAAATAGCTGAAAACTGTCTTTTAGAGGCAGCCCAGTGGTCTAGTGATTGACATTATTTTCTGCATCTTTCATCGTGGGTTGCATATGGTGTTTGACATTCTCTCTTTGCTTTTGGCGTCTCTCTCTGGGTACTGGAGCTTCCTCCCAGAGGCGAAAAACATTTGTTAGGTTCACTCAAGGAATTAGTTAGACCAAAGGTGTGAATTTGTCTTATGTCAGTCTTGTGACTGATGGGTTGATTTAACTTAAGTTCAGTATTTGGAGATACAGAAATAGAGTTTGTAGTTGTAGGGTGGCAGGTGCACAGCTACAGCCTACAGAGAATATACAATATCCTTTTATTTTTCTTTTATCAATACTAGTGCCCGACCGATATGGATGTCTTTAGGCCAATGCCGATTTTCGGCTGGGAAAAGGTACTGATTGTTGAACGATTAATTAAAAAACTGTAATGCATAAAATGAAAAATGTTGCTGAAATGGTGCTGGCCATCAAAAGCAACGCACGTGCATTGAAAATAAGTCATAACATGCTCATTTCACAACCAATTTTCATTAAGTCCCCCCCCCCTTTTTTTTTCTTCTTCTTCTTCTTCTTTTTTTTAATTTTATTTTAAATTGTCAACACCAGAGGGTGTGCTATCAATCCAGAAAATGCATCCTTGATTGGGGGGCGGGGGGGGGGGGGGGGTTGTGACATCCACAAACATGGAACACAGCAATGTTTTGCCCATATGTCAGCATCGCTGTAGGCAAGGGCATTTCATATAGCTACCTAGTTTGTTTGTGTTTCCAGTAGTTGACAATCATCTTTTACGGAATTGATTGTCCTTTTTTTTCTGGCACCCTGTGTAAACTTGGCAATTGTTTCCCCCCTCTTTCTTGTGTTGTGTGTTTACTGCGACATTAGTTTTGTGTATGCCGAACTTGACATGAACAAGTAATGGGAGTTAGATCAAGAAAGCAAGTGGATTTTTTGTACTTCATGCTTCACTGTTCACTGTCTGCTTGTCTACCCATCCCGTTAAATACGGACTCTTTCCTTATTTGGCTATTAGATGTTATGTACTGTAGTGAATCAATATGGAAAACGAGTTGTACGGTATTATCTGTCATTGAAGGGCAAAATAAAGCTGGGAATATTCATGCCACTAAAATTGCCATGGCAGGCTACGCAGGAAGACTGCTCAGGTCATGTGTGTATATTGCTGTTGCTGTCACAGTTGCTCGAAGCGCACTATGGCATTGCTCACACTTTTTTTTTTTTTTTTTTTTGGTCCAGTACACATTATTTTCCACCACATCCACAAATGAGAAAATGTCTTCAGATATACAAATGTGACTGTGAACGGCCTCCCTTGGTGAGACAGCGTCCAATGCAGATCATTATAAAGCTAATTATAAGGTGTGTCAGGGGATACTTTTCAATCGCTCATGGGGGGGGGGGGCTGATTGACATCAGACATTATGTCTCCGGAGAGCAACACTGCAGCTACATAAGAACACAGCAGAACTAAGCCTCGGAGTGTTTCTTGACTCAATTATTTCCTAAAGCTGGTACGGTATGAACATTATTGACTCAGTTTTCTCTCTGGCTGTGCTTTTGTCACAGTAAGATGTCAGTGTGAAGACACAGTTTATTTTTAGCAAAGTACTGTCATTTGATTGTTTATGATGAGGTTTTAATAAAGGATATGATATCTTAAAATAGAATGATCAGCTATTTAATGTACAGTAGTATGAGCAAATACACATCTTCTAAAGTGGCACACAGTTTGAAGAGCAGGAGAGCAGAGCAGGACGCAGCGGGGCATTGAATGCTTAGCGTTCTGACAATGTGTAACTGAGTAACTCAAACTTACATCGAGAAAAACAATCTCAGCCCTGTGTGATCAAATAAAAGACCAAAGCTGTTAGGATGCATTGTTTGTCGATGTCATGCTCACATACCGCCCAGGAACACGGAACACGAAGCCCGACCCCCTCTCCCGCCAGTTCACCCCTGAGAGGTCCACTGAACACCCCAAGACCATCCTTAACCCTTGACCTCCCTTGACACTCTGGAGGAGGTGGGCAACAGAAGGATGCTAACTAAGCTAAAAGCTATGATGGACAGTCCCTCCCACCCTCTCCGGCCCGCCCTGACAGCACTAGGTAGCTCCTTCAGCCAGAGACTGTTACACCCGCGCTGCAAGAAGGAGAGATACCGACGCTCGTTCCTACCAACTGCTGTCAGGCTGCTGAATAAAAAATAGCAACAATAATATTGATAATAATTAAATGATGTGGAAAACAACTGTAAATAGCACTGCGATTTATCCATTTTGTATTTATATTGCACTTAATCGAACGGTGTTTGTTTGTTTTTTCTTCTTCTTTCTGCCTACATTCTTGCTGCTGGAGGCTGTAAATTTCCCCAGTGTGGGACAAATAAAGGATATCTTATCTTATCTTAAGCCAGGATGTGTTGTTGCTTCCCTGACATGGGAGATAGAAGTGGTGAGGACGGCACAGCGTCAGCAACCCGATCCTAGTACGGGCCCTGAGAACAAGCTTTTTGTACCTGACTCCGTTCGTTCCCAAGTTCTCTTATGGGCTCACACGTCTAAGTTTGCCTGCCATCCCAGAGCCAACCGCACAATTACCCTGCTCAAGAGACAGTTCTGGTGGCCTGGCATGGAGAAAGACACCTGGGAGTTTGTTGTTGCCTGGGTTGCCACCATCCCAAGGCAAAACCACTATTATGATGGTTGTAGACCATTTTTCCAGAGCAGCTCATTTTGTTCCTCTCGATAAACTCCCCTCGGCTTTGGAAACGGCCAAACACTTAGTCGATCAAGTATCCCGGGTGCATGGCCTCCCCCTTGACATAGTCTCTGACCGGGGCCCCCAGTTCATATCACGGGTGTGGAGGGCCTTTTGTAAATCTATTGGGTCGGGGGCCAGTCTGTCTTCTGGGTATCACCCTCAGTCCAATGGTCAGACTGAGAGGGCTAACCAGGTGTTGGAGACCTCCCTCCGCTGCATGGCTGAGAAGGACCCCTCTACCTGGGCATCACATTTGGCATGGGGGGAATATGCTTACAACAGTCTTACCAGCTCTGCCACTGGCGCCTCTCCCTTTGAGGCTTCTTTGCGCTATCAACCCCCCCTTTTGACCTCCCAGGTTGTAGACAGAGAGGCACCCTCAGTCCAAGAGTACATTAGCCAGTGTAAGAGGGTTTGGCAAAATAGAGACCGGGGGCGACCCACGAACAGCGAAAATCTTTGTGTGTGATAAATATGCCAAGTACACAGAAACCAGGCAGGGGGCAAATACTATTTCACAGCACTGTGTGTGTGTGTGTGTGTGTGTGTGTGTGTGTGTGTGTGTGTGTGTGTGTGTGTGTGTGTGTGTGTGAGTACTTTGCATGCCACACACACACACACACACACACACACACACACACACATTCTGTTTTTACAAAATGATGTTCTGTCCTCAGACTTTAATGAAATGGATGTGGAGGAAATCAGAATGGGTAAATGATTGAGGACACACTGGATGTAACTGTGACAGTACCATGTACGATTTAAACTTACTGACTGTTGTGGTTCAGATTGTGTGGGTGGAACGTTCCACATGGAACCTTTCTACACAGCCACCAGCATAAAGTCAACTCAGTTGCACCCATGGTGTAATTCAACATGTGAGTTATGATAAACGGCAACTATGATCAGAAAAATATCTGGAATTTAACAAGACACCATACAGCTCATTGATACAGTAATAATACTATTATTAGGGGGTGGGGGGCATTTTGGAGAGGGGTTTCTGCTTGTTTCAGACATTGTCTGGCTTTGTAAAGCATGCAGACAAGCCAGAGAACAAGAGGTATGCCAGGTCAGTGAGTATTTCTCACAACACTGCTTTTTTAAATGCAGTAAAATATAGAAAGAAAATGCCTTTCAACATTTTCAGGCGCTGTTCTCCAAAGAACTAAAAACGGAACAGAGGATGGATGCTGTTTCCAAACATGCTGGTGAATTCCTGAAACATGGCCCATAAAGAAAAGGAAATACTCAACACGACACGGGCCTCGACTGAATTTTTACATTGTGGTTATATAATGCGTAGTGTTGAGTTGATTTCAACTAGCTTCATAAACTGTTTGGAAATTTAGCACAGGGGTGGGCAAACTACGGCCCGTTGGGCTTTTGGTTCAGAATACAGTACAAGTTTTGATGTGAATTCTACAATTGATTTCATTTTTACTTGCAATGATGGGCGTTCAACACCAGGTGACTTTATTTTGCAGTTCCCGTACACCGAAAGAATGAGAGAGAGAGAGAGAGAGAGCACTCTAGAGAGCGAGCCATTTCCAATTCAGCAATCGCTCTACTTCTACTGGTTAGATCGCAAGCCATCTGCAGCAATGTCAAAGAAAAGAAAAGTCGACAGTGAGTTCCGGGTGTTTAAGAAGGAAGGCCTAAATACTTTTTTACCGAAGTCCGATCCAAGGCTGTATGTCTTATATGCCAAGAAACTGTTGCGGTTTTAAAAGAATACAACATCAGCCGTCACTTTTCCACGAAGCATGCTAATTACGCCAGCAACCTTTCAACACAAGAACGTACAGCTACCGCTGACAGGTTGCTAGCAAGTTTGCAGGCTCAACAAAACACCTTTACTCAATCAACTTCCATCCGAGAAGCAAGCAGGATGACAAGTTTTTTACTGGCATTCAAACTAGCAAGAGCCAGCAAGCCTTTCTCCGAAGGGGAGTTTCTTAAAGAGTGCATGTTAGAGACAGCAAGTATTTTATGTCCTGAGAGCAAGAACAAATTTGAAAAAAACAGCTCATCACGCAGGTCAGTGACTCGCCGGATTGAAGTAATTGACGAACACTTAACGAGCAAGCTAAACAAAAAAGCGGAGAGATTTTCATTATATTCTTTGGCACTGGACGAAAGCAACGATGTTAAGGACACCGCTCAGATCTTAATTTTTATCAGAGGGATTAATGAGAATGTAAGTTGAGGGGTTCGTAGGTTTTAGATGGATTGCTCTACGTTTAGAATGGGCAAAAAGGAGAGGACGACTTCGTTTGAACACAGCTCTTTCTTTTTTTTATTTTTATTTTTTTAACCGCTGCCTCCTCACTTCCCAACGAACACTCCCCCTTCCGGTAACGACCCACCTTCCTGCTTTTCTTCCCCAATCACATGTAAGCAACATAAGAATATTTCAGGACGTATTAAACAGAGTATAATTAAGGTAACTAACATAAAAGAATATAATGCTTAAATATAAAATGATAATAATTAACAATTTAACAAAAGCTTACATTCTTCCCCCTCTCACCAGAGAAATGCCCTCATTTCTACTTTGATCACTTAATGTAGAATTCAGGTTACAACAAACTAACATTGCACAGGGGGGGGGGGGGGGGGGGGTAAAACAAAAAGGCATCAGAAACATACAATCACATCAGAACAAAGTCTTTGAAACGCGAAGGAAGTTTAACTTGGCGGTGGCCTGGGCGTGAAGAGGAACCGGTGTTTGAACCCAGTGCTGCAGGCAGAACGGTAGGCCTCTGGTCCACAGATGAGGGAACAGGCAAGTCTGTATCAGTCGGCTGAGGCCTTTCCAATGGGGCCAGACAAGGTGATAAAGGGCCAGGCAGGCATCTCCTCAGGGTCACTGAAGATCTGGAGGGCTGGAAAGGTAGAGCACCTGATAACGCTGATAGGGCCAGGGGTGGATGAGGTGTGTGACCCACAGGTGCTGATGAAGCATCCAAAGGCACGGTCTTTACATCAGGGTAATAAGGACGCAATCGGTTGTAGTGGACTGTTTGGACTTTATCAGGTGGATCCAACAGATACTTGATCTTGTAGGTCACGCCAGATTCCTCTTCAGTCGATCCAAGACACTTCAGAACCACAAAAGGTCCCTTCCAGTGTGGAGACAGCTTTTGATGTGAAGCTGTAGGGTCACTCAACCACACATAATCCCCTGGGGTGTAAGGAGTGTGATGGACAAGTTGGTCATAGTGATGTTTCTGTCGCACGTGAGCTTGATCCCTGTTCACAGTAGCAGACCTGAAGGCAGATTGCAGCTTTCGGGTCAGTTGTACTGCATAGTCAGCTGAAGTGCCGGGGGTGGAGTTTGGAAACGGCACATCAGCGGGGAACAGGGCATTAACAGGCATCCGCGCCTCTCGACCATGGGTCAGGAAAAAGGGGGTGTATCCCGTAGAGGAGTGAGGGCTGGTGTTATAGGCCAAGGCCACCTGATTGAGGCAGTCGTCCCACTCTCCAGACTGCTGGTGAAGAGTCTTAGCTAATTGGTCGATGAGTGTCCGGTTAAATCGTTCCACCATACCGTCACATTGTGGATGATATGGGCTGGTCCTTGTCTTCTTCACTCCTAGTAGACCACAAAGATGTTTGACTAGGTCCGACTCGAACTGCCGTCCTTGGTCCGTGTGAAGACTCTCCGGGATTCCATGCTCTCTGATGAAGTTCTCAAAAATGCATTTGGCCACAGTTGTTGACCTTTGATCTGGAATGGCGTAGAGGTTGACATATTTAGAAAAGTAATCTTGAACCACCAGCACATACCGGTTGCCACGGCTGGTGACTGGCAATTCCAAGATGTCAGCTGCCACTTTCTGGAATGGTGAGGTTGCAGTCACTGTCTTCATGGGTGCTCTCTGATGTGGGACAGGATTGCGTCGAGCATCACACGGCACACACTTCTTGCACAACTGACAAATATCCCGGGACATGAATGGCCAGTAACACAATACCTGAGCACGTTGCAGAACCTTCTCCGCTGACAAATGGCCTGCCACCTGATTACCATGGAGCAGCTTGAAGACGTCTTCCTGCAACTCTTGAGGTATGATAACCTGATAGACTGCTGACTTGGATGTTCGGTTATGAACTTTCCTACAGAGCAGCTTATTGTGAAAGGTGAGCCTTCTGTATTCACGCCAGAGTGACTTCTCTGCAGCGGGTCTGTTTTTCATCCTCCAGAGTGGGGGTTTGTAGCCTTTGGTCTTCCATCTGATGACCTCCGCCAGGATCGGGTCCTGCTGTTGCTTCTCCTGCAGCTCCAATCCACTGGTGGAAAGCTGGAAAGTCGATGAGGGGCATCCTTCGGACTGGTTTGGAACCGGCTGATGGGGTATTGGTTCTGGTTCCAGTTGAAGATCGGCGGTGCACACATAGCTGGGTTTTGTGACGACATGAAAAGGCAGCGGGACGACAGAAGGGTTTTCAGTGGTGGCAGGTGGACTTGTTACCTCTGGGCGCCTCGACAATGAGTCTGCATTCTGATGCCGATATCCTTCTCTGTGGATCACAGTCCACTCAAATGGATCTAATTCCAGGGCCCAACGTGCACGCCGACCAGTCCTGTCGCTGTCGATGGGGATTCTTCTCAGGCCCAAGAGGGGTTTGTGATCTGTAATGATGACAAAAGGTTGCTTGTAGAGATAATGCCGAAAATGTCTGACAGACCAGACGATCGCCCACAGCTCTCTGTCATATGTCGACCATTTCCTCTCTGCTTTGGTGAGGACATGGCTGGCATAGGCAACGACCACTTCCCTCTCATCACGCTTCTGAGCTAACACTGCCCCAATGGCAGAGCAGGAGGCATCTGTGTATAGTTGAAACGGCTGGGCGAAGTTTGGGAAGGCCATTACAGGAGGACGTGATAGAGCTTGTTTCAAATAAGCGAATGCTTCTTCACAAGCTGGTGTCCACCGGAATGGTGTATTCTTCTCTGTCAGTCCATGCAAGGGTACTGCATGATGTGCAAAATTCTTAATGAACTTTCTGTAATAGGAACAAAGTCCGAGAAAGGCTCTCACTTCAGTTGGAGTGTGAGGAGTGGGCCAATCTTTCACACTTTGTACGTTCTTGGGGTCCGGCTTTACACCGTCCTTTGAGACGATGTGCCCAAGGAAGAGTACATTGTCCTTGGCAAGGTAGCATTTGGCAGGGTTTAACTTCAAGCCGCTACACTGGAATCTGCAGAAGACCTCTTCCAAGTGCTGGAGATGTTCTTCAAAGGATTGGCTAAAGATCAAGACATCATCCAAATAGACGAGGCATGTCTGCCATGGGAGGCCACGGAGAACCATCTCCATCAGCCTTTGAAACGTCGCTGGGGCGTTGGTCAATCCCATTGGCATCACTTTAAAGTGATAGAGTCCACTCCCTGTCGTGAAAGCGGTCTTCTCGCGATCCTCCTCTTTCATTTCCACCTGCCAGTATCCGTGCTGGAGGTCCATGGTGGAAAACCAAGCGGAACCTGACAGCGCATCCAAGGCATCGTCCACTCTTGGCAGAGGATGTGAATCTTTGATGGTTACAGCGTTAAGTTTTCTATAATCTAAACAGAAACGCCAAGATCCATTCTTCTTGCGGACCAGAACGACAGGCGCGGCCCAAGGACTGTAGCTCTCTTCGATGACGTCTGCTTTCAGAAGCTTGTCGACTTGGCGCTGGATTTCCTGTCGCTGGTCTGGTGTCACCCGGTACGCTCTCTGCTTGATTGGTGATGCATCACCTGTGCGAATGCGATGCTTGATGATACCTGTTCTACCTTGGTCGTCTTGGTGTTTGCTGAACACGACGGAGTACTTAGACAGTAAGGCTTTCAGTGACTGAGCTTGGGTTGGGGTCAGACAGGTTTCATCTATCTCAACAGGAGGAGCAGTCTTATCAGAAACATGCGAAGCAGCACCGCGTGACTCTTCTACAGCTACAGTGTCAATAGATGAGATGGAATGAAACTCACCAAGGTGTTGACCGACATGCAGCTCGATGTGTTCTTCGGTCGTGTTTAGAACACGAACAACAGTCATTCCATTCTGTACTTCGCTGAGAGTATGGGCCACGACAACTTCAGATGAAGGGTTGGGCATTAGGACTCCAACATAGTCGGTTGGTACTGGAGATGCGGCCGTCGCACCCGCGACACATGCGGTGATGATGGTTTCACTCCGGGCAGGAATGCAGGCAGGTGACATCACGGAGACGTTGCAGCAGGCAGCTACTTCGTGGTTCTTAGGGAGTAGAGGGAGATTCATGTCCCAGAGTATCAGCTGGCCTTTGCTGACATCTAGCAGGGCATGGTGCTGATTCAGGAAGTCCCATCCTAAGATCACAGAATGATGAGCTCCTCTGATGACCTGGAAGTCGTGCTGCAACAGTTCTCTTCCTAAGCGGATGCCTAATGATAAAATCCCCAGTGTGTCCAAGCATTGACCATTGACAGAGCGAGCCAAAGTGAAGGATGTCTTCATTGGGCGCTTCTTCAGTGCTGGATGTGATACTCTGAAATCCTCACTGATGATAGAAATGGTGGACCCAGTGTCGAGGAGAGCAGATACTTCAATGCCTTCCACAATGGAAAGGATGTTGGGGGACACAGTTTCCGAGTGAATATACTTGTTATTGTCTTGATTGTCAGGTTCCAGGTTGTCGGCAGGGGGCGCTATTTCACAAGCTGAGGTCTGCCCCTCAACATCAGCTAGTGGGCGTTTCCCTGTTGCGTCGATCGGGAAGTGCCGGATGGCACTCGCCTCTCAGGAGACTGGAAGTGAACACTGCGTCTGGCTGGTAGGTCCCCATCCCTCTCCCTCCGAGACGGCGAGCTGTAGTGTTTCCTGTATGGCCGATCGGACTTGGACTGGTAGTCACCGCAGTCACCTTGCGATGTACTATCTGCAGAACGATAGCGCTGGGCATCCCCCTGAGAGTCCCAGCTGCGTCTGCTTGGGGAATGCCGTCGCTGGCGTTCATGCACAGAGGAGTCCCAGTCAGGTCTGCGTGGAGAATGGCGGCGATGCTGGACATCATCAGGGATCCAGTCATGTCTGCTGCGCCGGAACTCAGGAGAGTCTGGACGGTGCCTGCGATAGAACTCTGGACTTCGACCGTAGCATCTGTCAGGTGAGTAGCAGTTTCTGGACTGGTGTGGACCACAATGGTCGGATGGAGAACGGCGGCGTGCACCACCGAGGGGATCACCAGATGCAGAAGATCGATTGGCCCAGTGGTCAAAGCGCTGGCTGCGGTAGGTGTCCTTCTCCTGTAGCTGGTGGACGTCACTCTGTAGGCCACTCACTTTAACTGTCAGTTGTTCCATTGCTTCTAGAAGCTCAACAGAAGCAGTATCAGAACATGTCACTGACACCTGGTCCATAGTCTGCATAGGTGGGTATGAAGCATGAAGGTTCAGTGCCGCACGTGCTCTTTCACAGCGCCCAGCAACAACGAGGGCCTCGTCAAGGTCACCTGCTCCCATCTCGTGGATCTTTGCTTGCAGGGCAGGATCCAAACCAGCCACGAAGCGGCGAAACTTCTCCCCTTCCTGTGCTACGCGGCCGTAGTCAGGGAAGGCTTCCATAACGAGGCGGGTGATGTCAGCACTGTACACTTCTAAGCTCTCACCAGGCTTGCGGGGGCGGGCATTTATATGGGTTTGGAAAAATGGCAGGGACAGGTTAGGACCAAAAACATCCTGGAGCCTCTTCTTGACAGCCCCGTAGTCCTCCTTGACTGCGGGGGAAAGGCTATCCCAGTACAGAAATGCAGCCTCAGCTAATTTTGTCGGTAAAACTGAAGCCAGTACAGATGACATTTCAGTGGTTGGTCGGTCATACATGGCTTGCATCGACACCTCAAAACGCCGAGACCAGCTAGTAAAAGACACGGTCCCATCTCCCTTAAAAGCTGGTGGTAAATCAATGTTGAGGCGGCCTAGCTGAGTAATATTCGCAGCAGCCATAGAAGCAGCAGTGGAATGAGCCACTTCAGGGGGTTGACTAACGGAAGTCTCAGTATTGGACATAGCGAGCTCAAAAACTGTGAATAATGATGGAAACAATGGCCAAGAAGAAGGTAGGAAAAATTCAAACTGCAGGAAGCCTCAAAATCTCATCCAAATTAGCGATTAGCAGCAGCCATTCGGTAGAGCGCAAAATCCATGTGGCTAGCAATATGACAATTAGCATGAAAAAAATCGTAGCATAAAAAGAGTCAAAAAGCCACACAAAACATACCAACACCGCTGCCACCAATGTAAGTTGAGGGGTTCGTAGGTTTTAGATGGATTGCTCTACGTTTAGAATGGGCAAAAAGGAGAGGACGACTTCGTTTGAACACAGCTCTTTCTTTTTTTTATTTTTATTTTTTAACCGCTGCCTCCTCACTTCCCAACGAACACTCCCCCTTCCGGTAACGACCCACCTTCCTGCTTTTCTTCCCCAATCACATGTAAGCAACATAAGAATATTTCAGGACGTATTAAACAGAGTATAATTAAGGTAACTAACATAAAAGAATATAATGCTTAAATATAAAATGATAATAATTAACAATTTAACAAAAGCTTACAAGAATTTCGAGATTACGGAGGAGTTTTTGGATATGGAATCCCTGAAAGGAAAAACACGAGGAGAGGATTTATTTAACAGCGTGTCAGCGGTCATACAGAGGCACAAATTACCTTGGAGAACGCTCACCAACGTTACCACAGACGGATCACAGAATCTACCACCGAAAATATCGGGATGCTGAAGAGAATTCAGGACAGGGTGAAAGAGGACAACCCTGAGCAGGAGGTAATTTTCCTACACTGCATAATTCACCAGGAAGCACTGTGTAAATCCATGCTGCAGCTTGACCACGTCGTGAAGCCAGTTGTGAAACTTGTCAATTTTATTCGAGCGAGGGGACTTCACCATCGTCAATTTATTCAATTCCTTGAAGAAGCTGACGCTGATCGCACGCAAGTTTCCTGAGCTGAATGACACAGATTGGCTTTGTGATTTTGCTTTTACTGTAGACACACTGACACATATGAACGAACTGAATATGAAGCCCCAAGGGAAAAAACACCTGAGATCTGTTCTGAGAATTGTGACAACACAAATGTCAACCAGACTTTGATGCACTGGCTAAAATGGGTGAGCAACAACACTGCTCCCATTAAAAAGGATGTTAATACTTTAATGCTTTTGTTCTGTTTATGTTTAATATGTTCTGATATGTTAATAAATCTATCTTGTGCTGACCCGGCCCGTCTATCAAATTTTAAAAGTCAATGTGGCCCCTGAGCCAAAATGTTTGCCCACCCCTGATTTAGCCCCTGCTCTCCATCCACTCTTAATTCAGTAACGTTTCGAAATAATGTTTTTGTTTTGTTGAAGAAATACATTTGATCTCAATTTAAACATCATTTATCCGTCCACTTTCAACGGCGCTTATCTTGAAGGGGGTCGCGGGGAATTGCGGCAGCCTATCCGAGCTGACTCCGTGTGGGATTCAAAATACCGTTTCTGACCAGATTTCAAAGGTGCACGGACAGATTACGTAGGAACAAAACATTTTCTCGGACGATTTGGTGTAGAGAGTACTCAACAACACGTGCAAGTGTCGGAAAAAGAAAACAAGCTCGAATGCCACTTTTCTCCCCACTTCCCCTAGTCGGGATGTAAACTTAACTTTTAAAACCTTACAATGCGTAAACATCGTTAAAGCACGTCTCTCAACGAGTTTTAAAAACTCGACAAAAGCTAATAGCATATATAAATATAGATTTTTTTTTCCAGGCAGGAATTAGTGAAAAGTCAATGTACCTACCTTGGTGGTGGTGGTCGAGGAGAAAAAAAGGTAAGGAATGAAGCTTTCAAATGAGGGGAAACAACCTAAAAGCAACAGTTGGACAGTGCCAATCAGAAAGAAATTCTCGACTGATTTGTAAGCTGCTGCGATTTACTGTCTGCTCTTTCCTCTTTGAACAGTGGGGGTGGCCACCGCATGGGTATATATACTGTATGTTGTGATGACACATGAAGCTGTCTTCGCAGTGAATCAGATTTAACCATGACATAATATATTATTGGAATACGTATTCTCATGTCCAAGTAGATTTGTGTATCATAGTATGGTGAAATAAGAACATAAACAAAGTAGTGATATCACACAGTTTACATGATAAAAATGTAAAGCCCTCCAAGTGTGGTTTTGCGTCAGACAAACATTGTGACCATCTAATGGCCTCAAGTAAAGCTTTAAACAGGGTAAAAAGATGTCCAAAGTCCAAAGATCTCTCACTTCAATTTTTTATTTATAGCGCAACATAAAACAATATTGTGGTATTTTACCAAACACACTATGTTTTCACATAATACACCATACACAGCTACAAAGAGAGAACAAAACCGCTTTTTACATACTGCATCCTTAACATGGAAAATAAAACAACAATTGAAAAACTCGAAAAGGAATGTAGCTGCCAGTTATGTGGGTAGATTTTTTTTTTTTAATTTGTATGATCCCAAAATTTGAGTATCATTGAATTAGGTGTTTAATGGACTTGTAAAAGTAGGCCATGCACAGGGTGATGCAAACGTCTAACTATGTGTGTGTGCCCACAAAAGACGGAATACACAAACAAGTAGAATTAAGGAGATAAAGGAGGCAGGACACATTTTCTATTCCTCTTGTTCAAAGTCCAACATCTTTAGCATTCTTCACAGGAACATTTACAATAACAACCTTAAAAAGGGTCATTTCCATGTGACGTACCAAACATAAAATGCAGATCAAGCCTCTCCACATAATCCAAGATGAATTCAATGATAAAGAAGTTCAAGTTCTGTATGGAATGAATAATAAAATTCGAGTGCCCCCATGCTGTAAAACAGGATTTCTATTAATTTCCTAAACCACGTGTCCTCATCTGAGTTTAGGACACAGGAACCTGTGCAGCATTTCAAATACAACACTAAGCACCAGTTAAGTTTGAATTTTGGAAAACCCTCCAATCAAATGGAGAATTCTCTTGCCATTTTCCAGGGGGTTGGTGAGGGGCGGGGGGGGGGGGGGGGCTTATAGCTGTGGTGAACAAAGTAATAGTTTGCACAGTGACGTGAAGGTTTTGTGTGATAGCACCAACTCTCAGAGCGTAACCAAACATTTAATGTACTCAAAAGTGTTCATCGTATGCACTATTTCTATGCAATCGTGTGATGAGGGCTATTCATAGTGGTCCAAACAACAAACACGGGTGATTGCGTGGAACCCCCCCCCAATACAAAACAAATAAATCACAGACCCGGTGTATACTAAACAAGGAATTATGAAAAGAAAGCCATGTTTTTCCACAAAGATATTCTGTAGTCTGCATATTCAAGTTGACAAGTGTATTCAATAATACCGTAATAACAGGTGGAATTAAACAAGTAGTGAACACGCCCCGCAAGTTTCAAATTGCATTTGCAGATACCAGTGTGTTTCGTAAAGCCCTGCTCTTGGAAATGGTTCCTTGCCATGAGGTTGATAACAGCCTCGTCCCTCTGTCCGTCACTGAACATTACTGCGCTTCAATGTCAAGACTGAACCGAGCAAGAAAAATGAAACAACAACAAAAACAGCCTCAGTGTGATTTAAGGTCACAAACCTGACCTACCAGCAACTCTAAAGCTCCCGATTTCAAGGCAAGGTCTTGTTTGCTAGTTTCAACATTAGATGGTTTTAGTTTGAATTCGGTCAATAATAATGACAATAATAACACGGAGCATTTGCATACAAGTCAGCTTTAGCAGTAGGGGAGTTTTGTTTCTTTTGGCGAAAAAATAATGTTCAATTTGTGTGGCAAACTAAGTGACATGAGATCATACTGTTATTTTGCGGGTTTCAGGTTTGCAGTAAAAGCTTTCCTATTCTCCGGTTTTGTATTCTTAAGAATTGGACGTTTTAACTTGTGTTTCGCAAGTAACAATATTTTTTACTAGTTACATGCTGACTTAGGATACAATTACAGTACTTGTGAGAGGAGAACAAATAGGTTACTTAGCATACATGTACACACAAAGCACAGGGAACAAGTGTACTGTTGCCAAAATACCCCCTACACTTTTAGGATTCACATACTATCCTCACCAGTTAAATAGTTTTACCTAAATATTTTACTATTTACATTTGTATCTCTCTTCAGAAAAAAAACCCCAAAACAAAACAAAACAAAAAAATCTAACCTTCAAGTTGTCAATAATCGTCTTTCTTTTTGTCATTAAAATCAAGTTTAAAAGTGCTTTTATAAATCTGTTCTTCTCTATGTACAATTTGTATTAGCTATATAAAAAAAAGAAAGAAAGAAAGAAAAAATAACCCGATGACAATCATTATTATCAGCACAAATAAATAAAAGTAAATAAAAGAAAAAGCGTCAAGTGATTGTGGAGACCTTGAGCACTCAAAGGTACATGGCTGATTCTCTGCCCTCAGTAGCAAGTTGTGATTGTAACCAGTGTCTCAACGGCACGAGGTAGAGAGCTGGAGACGAATAAGGTCTTTCCAAAGTACGGTGACCCCCCCCCCCCCCCCCCCCCACAAAAGGCAGCCCGGCAACCGGCCAGCCTTGATGCAATCAGAAATCGTCACTCAATTTGACTTTCACCCTCTTTTTTGTGACCTACCCCCACCACCACCCCCCCACCCCGCCCCCCTCCAATTTTTGAATGCATGGCTGATGGGGATGAAATCAAAACACGCAATTCAAGAGACCCCCATCCACGTGCCTCACTGTTTGGCTCTTTTGCAGAAATAACGCATGCACAGTGAGAGAGTGAACAATTCCGACGCAACAGGTACCGTCTCCCAGAAGCCGCGCCGCTTATCCAAGCATGTTCCACCACTAACGGGAACCAAACAATCGATGTACGCGAGGTGCCTGCTGAAGGACCCGTCGTGCCCCGCTCGAAGATGACAGCACCATGCGGACGAGAGGATGGGCCTTCACAGTAAATCAAGTGTAGAAGGAGAGCACCAAAGTGGATGCATGGATCACCGAAAGTACTCCTATCACTTATTATGTTCTGATCCAAGTTTTCTCCGGAATCGTTTCACATTTGAGCTTCAACAGGACAAAGATCAGCACTGCCTTTGGTGGACCTGTCAGAGCTCAGAGACCCCTCCACTGGTCTGGCCGTGGAGGGCTCGTGCAGCAAGGGAAAGGCGATGAATGGAACTCAGCCTAAGTGCTCGCAGGTGTCTGAACGTGCAGCTTTGAAAAGGCAGTCAAGCCTGCCCTCTAGAGTTGACACTTCAAAGTTTTCACTCCTGACTCAGGAAGTTAACATGACCCCTGTCGATGTCATCAATTACAGAGCTGCGATCAGGTGGACTTAGCAAACAAGATAAGCACAAAAATAGCACACTTGTTGTGGTGTAGTAGATTGGCTTGGAAAATATTTTCCCTCACGTACTACATGACCTCGATTTCAGTTGGAGCACCGAAGTACAGCATTAAGCGCCACACACAGTAGTGGAGTGAAACTCCATCAGAGGTGGAAGTTGAGCACCAGTCAAAAGCTGCTGGGGTGTAGAAGAGCAGGAGCACATTGAGGAATGACAAGAGAAGCAAAATGCACTTGACTCACATTTTGAATCATGATCATGATCCTTCTTCTTTTTGCAAAAGGATGATTGTTTAGAACCAAAGTATTTTAGTTCACCGGACACTTGAGTCTTCCAAAACATAGCCAACCTGAGAGGCATGTTTTAAAAAAAAAATAATAAGAATTTGTTTTAGCCTTGCTCATGTATGAACGAACTGCTGGCAAAATCCAGTTTGAACAAAACATAAAGGGCATTCCTGAATGCCCGACACAAATTGCAAAATTGTGTTTCAGTTCCAGTCATGAACACGTATTTGTCGCCATTTTTAGGGAGCTCAGCGTGAAGCTGAAACTTTTTTTCATGATAATCTGAGTTATCCACTCCCCTAACTCGTCCTAACGAGATTGCTCTCTTGTCAAGCCAATTATGACTCCTTTTAATACAGCTGGAAGATTGACAAAGAAAAAAGAAAAGATTTTCCAAACATGGGAAAATGGGATTCAGATTGCCTTAAAATATACCAAACAAAAAGGACAATCAACATCATCAATAATAACATCATTTAAAACCATGATTAAAAAAACAAAACAAATCTTCATCATAATACCTGCAATAACAACATTAACAGTAACAATTGCAACCATAATAATATTGATAATAAGAGCAATATTTAGAGTCATTAAAATTCTATAAACAAGAAACCACAATGTTCCTCTCCTAGGGAAGAGAGAGGAAGAGCACCACAGGCAGCGTGTTGAAAGCCCAACCACTGCCTGACATGAGGTAAAAAAAAAACAAACCAAGAATAAAAGTGTCTCCACTTCTGAGTGGGGACTGCAGAGGGGGAAGATGGAGAGATGGCAGACCGTGTGACATGTGAGAGACATTCATCTTGCTCATCTCTCTTGTCTGGGGCAAGCACCATTACTCCACCGGTTAGCTCGCAGTCTGTCGGTGGCCGACGTCACACAAAGCGGCTGTAGGGCCCAGTGAGGCGCGTGAAGGCATAGGGAGACACGTTAACCATTGAGGTGGTGTGGAACGTGGGAGCTAGCCGTGTCACCGGCCCCTCCCTCTTTTCTTTCGATTGTCCAACACCTGACATGGCCCCTGCCGCCGTGGCCCCCCATTTGCGTTTCTTGCTGAGCGCCTTGAGTTCATCCTGGGACAGGCCCAGGAGAGCTGCTTCCTGCTGCCTCTGGAGCGCCCGCTCTGCCAGCATCTTCATTTTGGCCTCCCACAGTGCCAAGCCATGCATGGGCTGCTGGAGGTTTTTGTGCTGATAGAAGACCAGAGAGATGCGAGAAGGGTGGGAGCGATCTGGCTTTTTGAGCGGAGTGGTAGCATGTAGTTCCCGACGGGCACATTCAATTAGTATGGACCCGTGGGTGGGCGCTACCGCTACGCCCCCAATGTTGGGATCGAGGAAATTGTGCTCACTATCAGACCACACCTCATCGTCGTCTTCCTCGCGGCCCTTGGTGCTCTCACCATCGCTCTCAGCTCGACCGGGGTCCCAGAAAGCCTGATCCGACTGTTGCAGGGCATCGGGGAAGAGGCGTCCCTCAGGGGCAGGGGATGGTGTACTGCCCGCCGCTGAGCCGCCGCATGATTTCCAGGCTTTCTCTTGAACCCCAAGGGGAGTGGAACAGCGAATTTCACCGGTTTTGGACCACATCTTGTCTGGGTAGGCGCCGGCGGGACTGCTGTGCTTCAAACCAGGGCTGTATGCACCGTGTGTCATAGCCCGAGAGTTTGGCTCGGGACTTGGGGCAGGGCTGGCCCATTGCCTGGGAGTGACAGGCTGTGGTATGTGTGAGGGGGACTGAGAATTACCAAGATGAGGAAGTAAGAACGGCTGAGTGAGACCTGGCTGCGGTGTCCCCGGATGAGGGGTGCTCGGGCGTGGGGTGGGTGGACGCGGAGATCCTTGGTGGATGTTACCCGGGGAGCCTAAATGAGGGGAGGAGGAGGGAGGTACGTGGGGGACTGGTGAGGTATCTGAGCTAGCGAGGGAGGTCCACGGTTGGGGGTAAGGAGAAGGTTGCTGCTGGGGATGAGGGTGCAACATCTGCTTTTCTTCATGAGAAAAGAAGTCTTCATGCCGTTGTTTTGGATTGCGATGGTCCCAATTTGTGGGAACAACGCTGCCATTGAACCTGTTTCCTGGCCAGGTGTTAGGTTGGGGGGTGGAGCTCGGCGTGCTGGTAGCACCTTGACTTGGCTCCGTGACTTCACAGACTGGCATATCCATTGGCTCCTGCTTGATGACTGGAGTGCCTCTATTGGAGGACTCAGAGGAGACAGAAGAAGGACGTGACTGGTTGTTGTCCGAAGGCTGGCTATTAACTTGGTTGGGTTGCTCGATATGGTCGGGATAGGAATGGGCTAGTCTCGCCTGAAGGCTGTGAATATCAGGCTTTTTGTCTACCTGGAAAGCCATCCTGCCTGCTTTGGGAAAAGAGCTATTGCGACCCTCGTAGGTCCTCATCTTGGGTGCGAAAAGTCCATTGGAGGGGAAGTTGAAGAAACCATAGTGCGATGCTGGCAGATTGTGGTTAGAGCCATTGATTGGGTCTCCTGCTGAGGGCGGGCCAGTTGTGGGGAGGCCTCCCCTTGCATAGTAGGCAGGATTTGGGCACATGGTCTTGATTGCATCTGCTGCTTGCAAAGTGTATCCGTCCATCGATCCATTGAAAGCATCCTTTTTAATGTTGGCCTTGAACTCTTGTTTTATAATTGCTGGATCTGTTCAAGAAAAAAAATACCAAGAGGACTTGAGAAGCACATTTTAGCCTAGCATTAAAAACTAACGATGAAACCACAACATTACTCTGAATGCAATTCAATTACCGTATTGGCCCGAATATAAGACGGCCCTGATTATAAGACGACCTCCTATTTTTCATGACTCAAGTTTGAAAAAAGACTTTTTGAGCACCAAATTACTTTTTATACATAAAATAAGTACAGTACATCTGAAACAAATGATTATAACAATGTATTTGAGAGAAAGAGCATGTTATTTTGCCTCATTCAAATCTAAAGATCAATCACATTCATAAATGAATGGCTTCTGGTTTTTGAAATGTAAATTACATCATAACTTCTCCTCAGCTGCCGGTTAACCTGGCCGATTTTCGACCCACTTTTCTCCAGATTGTCACTACGTTTCTCCATTTTCTGTTATCTCCTCTATTGTTTTCTTCTCTTTTCCTTGTTACCGCTATTTTTATTTTTATTCTTCACGACTTCGGCCTGCGAAGTCAAGTTCAGCATTCGCTTCAATGATATCTGGCGCCATCTAGCGTCGTGAACGGGTATAATGTCTAGGCCCTAATATAAGTCGACCCCCGCTTTTTCAGTCTTATTTCAATGCAAAAAACACCGTCTTATATTCGGGCCAATACGGTACTGTATGTGAAGTAAACAAGCCGAACCTTTATTGCCTGGGGGTTGAGGAGACTCGCTGAAGCACCCTTCAGCCCTCACCACTGTCTTCTCTGGTGTTTCCGCTGCCTGCTGCTGGAGTTTAGTCTTCTTCTTCTCTGACGCGGCTTTCTTGGCATCCAGGCGGCGCTGTCGACAGGACTTGGCTGGTTCGGGCAACTTGCGTACTTCTCGGCGGAAAGCCTGAAGCACCTGAATGGCTCCCGTCTTCATCTTGAGGTGCTGGCCTTCCTCGCTGCCAAATTCGTCAGTGGTGGAGAGTTTGTAGAGAGGCAAGACGTGGAGCTGTTCATCTGGAGGGATCTCCCCTACCCTGCGGTTGTCCTCCTTGGTCAAAGTGCACACCTAAAAGCGAGTAAGAAAGGAAGGAACTTCAATACTACAACTTTTCACTCTAATGTCGGGTTATAAACAAGTCCCAGAATACTAAAGTCCATACCACTGTGCAACCATTGTAAAGGTTGTGCTGGTCCTTATGGGCATGGGCGCAGAAGTCCAAGCAAGCAGTGACTCCAGCAAACGGTCTGCCTGCTTTCAAACCAAGCCTGCAGTCTGAAGCCTTCATCTCTGATTGACACTGGCAGGGAGAGCAGACATCACATGACGATTGCAAAGGAAATGATCTTTACATTTTTACGATTACATCACAATGCCATCAAGAAGAACCTGATGAAGCATTTCCAAGTATATTCTCCAGAATTTGAAGCAAACGGAAAGCTGATCAATGGAAGGGCTGAACGGTAACAAAACGACTACTCTCAACATTCTGATATGTCATTTGATGCGCCAAAGTTTGCACATGCATGCACTGCACAACACCTGATAACGTTATCTGAGATGAGCAGAAGCAGTGTCTGGTATGACCACCTGTACTGTGCCAAACTGCCCAAGTCAAAGCTCTGGTGTTGGGTTGACATGGCTTTGCATTTTCAATGCAAGCCAGCATCATATCAAAATGAACGGGAGCAGGTTGTTTGATGGTCCGATTTCAACATGGATATTGTAAGTGAGCTTTTAGTTTAACAGATGCAACTTTTCAGTGTGTGCTGGTAAAAGGTTCATCTAGTCACACAGCGCTAATGCATGTTTTGATGCTCCTTGGAGGGAGGGGGCACTAAAGGCGCTCCCTCCCACTTTGTTGGTCAATCACGAATGTGCGCGCAAAAGGCCATCTGTATGATGCAAGTCATGTTAAATCGCGCCGGTTGGAATTCAATCAATAAATATCCAAGTCTGGATATGTACCTTGCCCCACTAAAGGCTACCTTACTTAAGTAGCACAAGGTGTTCTATAAATGACAGCTTCCCATTAATTGAGGCGCTCACGACCCGCTCCGCATTTCGGCATCCAGGTCTGCGTGCTTGTCATCCAAGTGTTCCATGTTGAATTATAAATACTGTTAAGTATCCACGAAACGTTCGCGTTTCAAACAGGTCATAACGGTACCATGACAATAACCATTAACACCCCTCACATTTGGCGAGACGCGTGGTGTATTCCAATACGGTCGGACATTTCAAACTCAAACTGAAAAATGTCCCTGGATGCAGTAAACACTAATAGCGAGAAATATCGAAAAAAATGCAGGCTTTCAATCAATCTATAAAAGCTGACACATGACAAGAAGAATGATGAGGGTGAAATCACTTTTCTGTTTTACTTAATTACAACCAGTGGTCCATCTAGCCACTTATGTTGCACTACCTAATCACGTCACGAGGCTTCCATCCTTCACTCTAGTGGTTGGGATGTTAAACGTTAACTATTCATTGAGATTTTTATACTGTCCGAGGGCTGAAATAATAAACAACAAATCTTCTCAGGCCCATAAGACCTTTATAAAGTCCTGGATCTAAATACAAATATCAACAGTGCGTAAAATATATTAAATGCTCTTCTGTTCCATTGTTCTAAAGTGTATAAAAATGTTCAAAAGGTATTTCTGATTGTTATGAAAATGATTCTAATCAGTGTCCTTGTTGTATTTTGTTGAACTGAATTTATTTGTTGTTTTGCTTTTAGCTATTATTTCACTGCTTTTTACTGATATTTTACGTTTTTGCCGTGGTACCTTTTCCTTTTTTTTTTTTTTAAAACCCATATAAAATGGACTTGTTTTGTTAGCCACTGCTTGTTGCAAACGAAATTCGAATTATCAATCTATTGCGTCGGCCTTGACATCATCCAAAACTACCGGATGCCAATTGAGACGAATACACATCAGGAAATATGGTCATGCCGTATCTCCCCAAAACGTATGCTACCAAATCCAGTGCTACCGAAGCAAGTTAGTGCAGAGCCCTGTATTAATACAGCTCAGACAGAACATGTGTGCCTCATGTTACTGCTGAGTATATGAATTACTTCAGTTACTACAAGAACACCAACCTAAACCAGAATGCAACTGTACAGACACCTTTCTCTGTAACTGGTCTTAAAAGGCTACACTAATCAATAGGTTCCATTGCGATGAAAACTTTTTGAATATTAGAGACCTCTCTCCAAATTGTCTTAATTGTTAACATGAAAGGAGTGCGACGGGTAAAGGTGGCGCATAATCTTGAGTATATGTTTTCTAATTTCAGTATTCAGATACATATTTATCGACGCACCAACCTGGTTACTGTAGGCCTGAGGAGCCAACTTCTTGTACAATGGAGCCACTTCGGTGGCCAGATTCTGGAATTGATCCCTGAGTTTGTTCTCCTGAGCAGAAAAAAAAAAAAATGAAGACGTTGGAAATAGCATGCCACACTCAAAATTCTGTTACATAAATGTTGACGATTTGAATCAGCAGATGGACCTCTTCAGGGCGCTCTCCTTGTAGCCGGAACTTGCGTGGTGTTTTGCTTCGGGCGTATTTACAACCATTAAAGTACATGCTCCAAGAACAGCCAAAGGAAAAGGAAGCACCACAAGTGTCAGGGTCCTTGCCTTGACATGCACACGTACGACTGCAGGGGGAGACAGTGAACACATTTTCAGAATGAATTAAGATTACCGGTACAGCAAAACGCCACAAACTAAGATCAAGATATCAAGCGAACACAAAGAATAAAGAAAAGTCAGTATCCGAATACCACTAGTATCATTGTACTTTGGTTCAGTACGCTTATGAGATATTGAGCAAATACCTTAAAAAACTTGTGTCTTTACATGTAAAATGTGCGCTTTGATATTTTTGAGTCGTATTTCCAGCAAGGCATCACTTGGGTTAAGCAAGTCCTAAATCATAACAATCTTAATAATCTTTCTCAGTTACAACATATAGTGTGTTGGAGTGAGAGTAATGACATGAATTTTTGTGTATGTTTTTTTTATCTGATTATAATACCAAAAAAAAATATTTTGACTTCTAAAAGTTAAATGACTAACAAGTGAGAGCATGAGATTGAACGTATTGAATAGAATCATTTAAAAGTTATATTTAAAAAGAAGAACTGAACAAACCATTTGCTGTACACAGTTATATGGCGATGTCTTGAATACGCTATTCTTTTTGTCAAGTACAAAATGACCATGTAAATTTCATGTGAATGTAGCATTCACATGAGTAACATCTTTGCGCACATTGAAGCCTTGAATAAGAATCACCCTTATGATTTTATGATATTTATTCTATTGTATGGTTTTTATTTTTATTTTTTTCACAAATCCTTGGAGCTACTGTGTTAACCTGGGACCTCGCAGACTTTATTTCATGCCATGTAATGCGAAAATGTGGGTTGGTAAGACAAAAATGTTCCGTGGATCCTTGTTTCTTTGAATTTTGAGGAAAGGAAAATTCCTTGACTCCTTGAAAACTCAATGAGTAAAATTTCTAAGAAAGAAAAATAAGAATATACTGAAACAATAGCAAAAACAAACAAACAAATAACTGTCAAAACAAATCCCGGTTGTGCCTGCACGTTTTGACCTCCAAGAGGCAGTGTGGTGTCGTGCATGGATGGAGTACAAAACTAGAGAATAGAGCAGGGGTAGGGAACTCCGATTCCTCGAAAGCCATATCCTGCCTGTTTTAGAGCTCTCCCTGCTCCAACACACTTGATTCATTTGCTCATGATTGTTTCAGGCATCTACAGAGCTTGTTGATGAGCTGATCAATTGAATCGGGTATGCTGAAGTAGAGAGCTCTAAAACAGGCAGGATATGACTCGCGAGTAATCGAAGTTCCCTATCCCGGCAATAGAGGAATTTGTGATTGAAATCTATTAATATAAATCGTTTTTCACAGATTGGCAAGAATTTTGGACTTTGAGTAGCGTTATCATACCTGTGTGTATGTGTTTATGTGTGAATATTCCTTATTTGAAGGAATACCACTGCCGAAGTTGATGCTAATTTGCTGTTAGCATTTGATTGGGATATTACCGGTACATTGACTTTAGCATTAGCCCTAGCGATGTTTTAAAAACAAAGCATGTTTTGGATTTAAATATGCACTGTATGTAATTCTTTTTGTTGTGTGTTTAGTTTTACATTAACTCATTAACTCCAACTTAGTATCATTAAACAGCTAAAAACACACTACGAGACAACAGAATCACTTGCAAGCAACATGGTGCATTTAAGGAACTTTCACAATGTCGGGAATTTGTAAACACACTGCACCGTTCTGCACATTGATCATTTTTCGTCGATTACAACGTTTCAAGGATCGAGAGAAGAGAAAATCTAAATCAAGATTAATTGTCCAGCTCTACTTCAAGTTATACTTGACACAAAAACAGACATGGCTTTCTGCACTATAAACTTATTGCATCTTGGTCAAATAACCCCCCCCACCTACTTACTCATCATTGAGGCCACAGCGTCTAGTGGTGGGATTGCCAAATTTGGTGAGAGTGTCGCTGATCTCACGGTACAGTGTGTCAGCCATAGATCTTGGGACACCTTCCCATGCCATGATTAGGATGATGATGACTGCATTTGCACAATGGTGGCCTGCACGATGACGCACCAGACACAGGATCTTTTCTTTCTCGCTCCCACGACGAATCACCTGATGGCATTCAGAGGTGACCATTGTTAGTGTCTCGACTTGCACAGATACACACTTGGAATTGTTGTCATGATACTTTGTCCGTTTCTCTAAAGGGGCAGTCAAGTTAAAAATGTTCCTTGCAACAATATGTTCTATGGTGCACCATTAATCTAAGCACGGCATTCTTATAAATATTGTGAAATTGGAAGGAAGCAGCAAAATCCACCCGTTTTTATCCATCTGTCCTTTTGCAACTTACTGTCGACTGAAACCACATCACAGGACCTAATGCTGCATTCGTAAAAATTGGGAAATCTGAGTTCTCTGACCTCCAACACGAGAACGCCCCTTGAACTGTGTGGTCCGCGTTGTGAAGTTGGGGGAAAAAAAATACAGGACCCTGACTTCACCGACCGGCTTCAATCTGATGTCACTCGACAATGGCGAGCCGCATGGAGACACAGACCGTGAAGGGCAAAATATAATTTACAAGATAATGAACATGTTTATGGATCGTTATTTATTATTACATCAATGTAGTTATTTGAAATAACTTCCAAGTCGCGCAATGTGATTTGTACTGATGGTGTGAAGATATGCCATTATCTTACTGCATGAAGTTATTTGAGGAAATGTGTGTAACATATTTCTTTATCTATATAATTAAAGGAAATTATGAAGTTTGCTGAATGTCAAAATGTGTTGTGATGAACTTACCAATAAACTATTTATCGGAATCATCCATCTTTGTCGTTTAAATTGGCCTCAAATGCTTGGAGGTCGGGACTGGGACATCCCAGTGGGATATTGCAGATTTCCCACCTTCCTCGAATGCAGCATGAGGGCTCAGGTAAAGACTAATTATGGCTGACTTGTTTGGTCATGTAATGTTGGCAAGCTGAACCAGAATACCGTGTTTAGACTAATAGGGTGCATAGAACATGTTGGAAAGAAAATGTTATACTTTATTTACTTGCTTAGCATCAAAGCTTGCATTTACATCTGTCCAACTTGTGTAAAACAGAGAATGACGGTAAGTTGAGTATTTATACAAGCAGCATGAAACTGTCACTTAAACTTTATTAAACTATGTTTTGTAAACAACCTACATTTGCCACTCACCAAATGTCAAGACATGCATTAACGGCTATTACATGCAGGTTTTAATGCAAATAGAGATCCAAGATAAATACAGACGGTTAAGAGATCGAGAATTCAAAGACTCAATTACAATGCATTCTGTGAAATGTGGTGTGCTGGACCCCAGCTGACTTTGGACGAGAGGTGACGTACACCCTGAATTGGTCACCAGCCAATCACGGGGCATTAATAGAGTCGACAAAGAATCATTCACAGCTCGTGAGAAGTCTTTAAATAACCATTCTGAAATGATGGAGGAAACCAGAGTAGCCAAAGAAAACCCACAAAGGAACAGCGAAAAGCTGCAAATTCCATACAGCAAGTCCGGAACCTGAATTTGAAACTTTGGCCTCCGGATTGTAAAGCGGACGTATGAACCGGGTTGTCCAGTGCGGCGCCCCCAGGTAAAACAATGTTGTGTAAATGTGTTCTCTTTTTCTCTCATTTTCTTTCGGCTATTCAAACATATTACCACACTTGGCGTGCATCCTCTGAAATGTTTGTTTTGACAGTTTGTTGGCACAGGAAGATCAAAAACAACCCAGGCTGTATTTCGAGTCCAGAATAATAAACGAGGGAAAGTAGTTTGGAAACATTCCATCACAAGGTGCCCAACAGGTTGTGGGTGACTTACCCATTTGGCAATTGGGCAACCTCTTGAGCTTTTGCCTTCTCGGCCTGTGTACATCACTTTCTCGATCCGGATGGCCTCTCCTTTCTCCCCATACCTGCGCATGACAGAGTAACACATAAGGGGTTATTTTATTTTGAATCAAACTTCTCAACACTGTATTTTTGCCAAACTGGCTTCTTTTGACTCCCATACTGGCTTACACACTTAAAACACTTTACGGTGTAGTGTATCGTATACAACCTATGAAAAAATTCCAAAACCAAGTGTCACATAAGATATATAATTCAAACCCAAAGTATGAGTTGTCCCCTTTAACGTGGTCCAGACAATCAACAAGCGCATCTGCAATGAGATCTGCCAGCATTTCCTTTTTTCAGAAGCGAGAATTGTGGCGGGACAACTCGTGGCTGCTTCACCATGACAACGTGCCTGCTGGTGACATCTTGTAAATGAGCTTTTCTGATACAGTACCAGTTCTGCAAGATTTCTGACACATCTTGTTGCACCTGTGAGGTTCATATTCCCCATCGAAATGGTTGATTACCTCCACTTTCCCCACTGAAATCAATAGTTATGTTTTTATTGTGTTTTATTGTACAGTAATCCCTCACATATGTGTGAATCAGCATTCACAAATTCAACTTGTCATGTTTTTTTTTTTCTGTGGAGCCTACCCCTCCCCCCAATCTAGGTGCACAAAAACTTCAAATGGGTGAGTTTTTCGAACTGAGCATTGTGATTATGTGATCAAGTTCGATCGCGAGACAAACTTAGTATGTGGGGCAGAAGCCAAGTTTAGTCTGGGTTGTTAGCAGAATTTACAAGATAGACATTGCTGCGTGCACTTCGGGTACTTTTTTTTTTTTCCAAAATCAAATGATATTAAAGGCACTCTGCGATTGGCTGGCTACCAGTTCGGGGTGTACCCCGCCTACTACCCGAAGACGGCTGGGAAAGGCTCCAGCACCCCTGTGACCCTCATTAGGACAAGGCATGCAGTATGTCATCAAATGCTGATGCTGTCTACCAATGGAGTGTAGCCAGCCAATTAACGCGAGATTCCACACCCAGACGCCCTTTTGTTGCAGCGATATTTCAGAATAAAAAGTGAAGAGGCAGATTTTTCCAATCATACTCGAGGATAACTTCCCAAAACAATCTGCGAAAGGATGAATTCACAAATATTGAACTGCAGCTATGCGGGAAGTCCATTCTATTAGACAAGAGTGGATAAATCCACCCACTGGAATGATGCGATCACATGCACGTAATGATAAACTGTACTATACAAGGGCTTCAAATAAAAATTCTGCCGCCCAATTTTAAATGACCTACCACACGCATAAGAATAAACAGAAATCAAAACAATATTTGTGAAGACGATCGTTACCCATTGGTTGTTATTAAATTGTGCACAGTACCTTGTTGCCATAGCTGGTGATCAAATTGAACTTAATCCATGATGGTTTTCTGCCCAAAAATGGACTGGTGAAGTTACTTGAAGTTGCTTTCATGTGTGTTTCTCATTTGTGAAGGTCAATTTGGAGCTAGAGGGGGTTTATGGACACAGTCTGGGATCAAGGGTTGAACTGGGGGTGTGGCCAGGTCATTAGAACTTTTCAGATGTTGGCTTATGGCTCATATCAAGTCTCCTGACAGCTTGATACCTGCCATTGTGAAAACTTCAACCTGACTAGAATTGGCGTGACAGTGAGGACAATGGTGGCGTACTGAATGGGAATCACCCTAAGGTGGCGCAGGGTTTGAAATGAGGTCTAAGCTCCGTCACCACAGGGGGCCTGCTTGGGTCAGAGGTTGGTCAAAGGTCATCCAGGAACTATGGGGTCTTACCGAGTGATGTCATTTCTCAAACAACAATGAGAGTTTTTTAGCTTAACATCCCCCACAATGTCAGTCCTGAGCGAGCACGATTCACAAAGGGCCTCTCAATAAAAATCAGCACATAAAACGTCTCCTGTTATTCATACGATGAAATCCAGTTTCTAAAACAATTAAGATGTTGCACAGGAGAAACAGGATTTGGTCATTATGCTATTTATAGCCCCCCCAAACCCAGATTATAGATAGAGAGTGAAAATGGGATAAAGGTAGAGCTTATTGAAAACCTTTACCTTCTTCGCTTCCTTCCCTCATTCCTTTGTGATCATCACTTGCTCTCCCTTTCTCTGGACTTTGATATCTATCCTTCTTCCTTCATTATTTCTCCCATTCTCAGCTATCTGTTGCAGCTTCTTGCTTAGCCTGTGTTATGATGATGAGGATGAGGATGATGATGATGATGATGACGCCGATGATATTTCCTGTAACCCCTGTCGTGAGGAGGTGCAGGAGCATACGAGGGAGAGGAGACCCGAGAGCATGTGGCAGGAAGCAAAAGAAAAGACAAACCGTGTCTCCATCAGGTCTCGTATGGAGGCCACAGTGGGTCCAGATCCCAAGTGATTGTAGTAGGGCCCTTCATCTTTGTCCGGGGGTTGTTCTAAGAAAAACAGAGAAACTTAATCATAACTACACCCGGAAGGCATTGTGGAATACTGCAAATACTTTTTGAACTGTAAACCTAGAACAAATATTTCATTCTGTACCACGTGGAAGTAATATAATCAGCAACACTGTTGTGTACTTTGCAAGTAAATCTAATACTTGATGAGCTGCATGAAATCAGCCTGTAAAGTAAGAACAATTTAATGTATGTTAACCTTTCACAGGCTTTTTGGCTTGCTCATTACAATACGCTTTGTAGTCAGCTGATGAGGTAAGTACTGAAAGTGTGCATGTGTCTCTCGGGTTCAGAGGTAATTAGAGATCACGTCGTCAGCATAGAGACAGTAGGGCGTGGCTCAGTGTAAACACTGAGATCACAGCTCAAGTATATCCTGTAGTGATGTTACATTGAGGCAGCTTCTTTTTTTTAAGTGCAGCTGGAGTGTTCTGAATAGGTCTGTCATGATAACAAATATTTCAAGACTATATAATTCCCCAGAAACTACCCCGATAAAGTGCAATGAAATAGTGTTGTCAGAGCACAAGTATATCCTTTTTATTAACTCATTCACTCCCAAAGACGTTTTTAAACGTCTTTTCAGACTTGGTCCAGAATTGGCTGGTACTGAATGAGTTAAGTGCAATTATGCTTCACATCTCAAGAATATTGAACGTTTACATTGGAATGTAGAACAATAAAATATCGACAAAAACATAAATGAAAATGACTCAGGCGCTGTTAAAAAACATACACTTCAAAAAATTTTAAAACCACACACTATCTCTATTGGCAGAGTAAAATGAGATGTCTTATCTCCTTCAGAATGTCATTTTTGCACTTGGTTGTACAACGCTGGTATGGCTGTTCGGAAAATTCACTTTTTTTTTTTTATTTTAGGAAATTTGTACAGCCCATCTGGTCTGCAGTTAGGTAAAAAATGGAATGGAACGATCACAGAAAGGATGTTCACAGCATTATAATTATTATTTCTGGTTGCATATTTTTATATCTATGTATATAATTTTTATTCACCAGAAATATCTTTTTTCTATATATGCCAGTGGTGTATAGTGACAGGCAGAAAATGTTCTTCCATTGAATGGCAAAATGTACCTTTTCAATCAACCTGTGTATCCACCTGTTGCCATTCATCCGACAGAATAAGTCATGGCTCCCTGAAAATATATCAGCTTTGTGTTCAATTAAACAAGCCCAGATTTCACAGTGAGTAAGCACATTTAACTGCGTTGAAACAAGTATTAAAGCCTTTTTATATTTTTATTTGGTGGGTTTTCTGATGTCAAACAAGTAACTTGGCTCAACGAAGCTTGTTTTTCAACTGCTCTGATATTTACCCTCCTAAATTAAGGTCAAGTTATGAAATAAGTCTTGTATGATGCACTTAGACTGATCTGTTGATGTGAACGTACTGTATAGTGATTTCAAGCGGCAGTAATGTCCTCCATTGCAACATCTCAGCTAATAGCTGCTCTTACATTTCTCTCGTGTGAAGCTTTCCTACATTTGAAAGTAAAGAACAGAGCGAAACATGGTGGCAGCGCGTGTGTAGAAATTGGCGACGTGAAGAGGGGGTTGGACGAAACGCTAGCTCGTTAGCACGGAAGCTAACCGCGGACGTTAGCACGGAAGCTAATTGCGAAAAGTCGCTACGCAGCTGGAACCCACCACCAGAGACCAACCAGCCGAACGCCAGCGAGCGTGAGGGAGCCGGCAACCCCACTTGCCACGTTAGAAACACCCAGCAGCAAGCCCACTGGACACGTCACAAACTAGCATACAACTGGCTAGCAACGAGACCCGACAAAATGCCACCCAAACAGAAGCAAGACACAAAGCAGGATGAGGATTTCCTGACCCTCACTCAAGTAAACGAATTACTCCAGCAACAAAAAGAGCTTTTTACGGCGCTCTTGCAACAACAACAGGAAAACTTCAAAGGATTTGTCAAGATGATAATAGACTCAACAAACTCACGACTTGACACTTTTACCAGGGAAGTCCAAGAAATAAAAACCAGCATCAACTTTACCCAAAAAGAGGTAGACGACATTAAAAAAAATCTAATCTGTCAAACTGGCCATTCCAAAGACATGCAAACAGAATTCTACAAAATATGTGACGGCATGCTTGTATTAACAGACAAGATGGACTACTTGGAAGGACAGTCAAGAAGAAACAACTTGGTAATTGATGGAATTGAGGAAAAACCGGGAGAAACGTGGACTGAAACAGAGGAAAAAGTTCAAAAAATCCTCAAGGAGAAGCTGCTGATACAGGGGCAAATTGAGGTGGAGAGAGCTCACCGCACAGGAAGACAAGAACCTGGAAGACCTCGTCCGAGGCCAGTTGTGGTGAAATTTCTCAAATACAAGGACAGATCAAGGATCCTACAAAAAGCAAAATACTTAAAAGGCTCCAACATCTACATCAACGAAGACTTTACAGATGCCGTACGACAAAAAAGAAAAGAGCTCCTCCCAAAATTAAAAGCTGCACGTGACAGAGGGGAAACTGCCTACTTAAGACATGACAAACTTATCGTCCACCCCCGCACCAGTACTCCAACACAACAGGCTCGAGTTCAACACCATCAAGCAGCATACTGAGAATTATTCACCACCCGAAGATAAAAACTCTGACCCTACTGAAGCAGGAAATTCACATACCAAAAACATGGACTTCGAACCCTTTGATGACCCTTCCAACCCTTTGATGACTTCCAACCCTACTGACCACAAGACATTTGACCCTGAGAACAACTTGGACCCGGACAATAACTTTTTCAAGACCGACCGACCGCGAGGGAGCCAGCGACGACCGACCGTGAGGGGGCCAGTGATGACCGCGAGGAAGCCAGCGACGACTGCAGGGAAGCCAGCGACCGCGAGGAAGCCGGGAGACAACCAGCCAGCGACCACCGCGAGGGAGCCAGAGACGACCGAGAGGAAACCAGCGACGACAGCAGGGGAGCCAGTGACCGCGAGGGAGCCGGGAGACAGCGAGCCTGAGGGAGCCGGGAGACAACCAGCCAGCGCGCGTGAGAGAGCCAGGAGGCAGCCAGCCAGCGAGCGTGAGGGAGTCGGCGACGACCGCAAGGGAGCCAGCGACCACGAGGGACCCAGGAGACGTCCAGCCAGCAACCGCGAGGGAGCCAGTGATGACGGCGAGAGAGCGAGCGACGACAGCGAGAGAACCAACGACGACCGCGAGGGAGCCAGCGACGACCGCGTGGGAGCGGGAAATTCACATCCCAAAAACATGGACTTCCAACCCTTTGAAGATATTGACTATAAGCCATTCGATCCCGAGAACAATTTGGACCCAGACAACAACTTCTTCCAGAACAAACAAAGGGTAACAAACTCTGACTATTACCTGGATGAACAATTCAACACTAATATAAAATTGGAAAATGCACTTTCAGTAATACACTTAAACAGTAGAAGTCTCTATAAAAACTTCACAAAAATCAAAGAATACCTGACTAAATTCAATAAATTCAAAATAATTGCCATATCAGAAACTTGGCTTGATGAAGATAAAACAACTGAAATGGAAATAGAAGGTTATGAAATGTTTGCAACTAATAGGGAAAACAAAAAAGGAGGGGGGGTTGCAATATATGTAGACAAAGCACTTAAATGCAGTAAAATCGAGAGATTGACAAACACAATAGAAAACCTAATGGAATGTCTAACCATTGAAATACATAATAAAAAGGCATCAAATATCATCATAAGTTGCATCTATAGGACACCAGGATCATGTATTGACACATTCAATAAAAAACTAACAGATATGCTCAGTTACAACAACGATAAGAAAACACGAATAATATGTGGTGACTTTAACATTGACTTATTAAACCCAAATGGACACAAAAAAACAACCGACTTCATAAATACTATGTACAGCAACAGCTTTTTCCCAGTAATCCTGAAACCTAGCAGAATAACAGTTGACACGGCCACATTAATAGATAACATATTTATAAATAAGATTGACCATAAAATGGAAAGTGGACTTCTCATTAATGACATAAGTGACCACCTACCTGTTTTTGCAGTTTTTCATAATTATTTTGATAGAAAAGCTAAGTCAACAACTCGCATAACAGAAATAAGACTAAGAACCCAACGCTCCACCGACGCCTTTAAACAAGACCTAGAAAAACAAAACTGGACCGAGGTCTATTCAAACGAAGACCCAAATACAGCGTTTGAAGTATTTCAGTCTACCATAATCTCCTTATATGATAAACATTTTCCATTAACTAAAGTCTCCAAAAAGTATAAAGACCCAAGTAAGCCATGGATAACGAAAGGCATAGAAAACGCATGTAAAAAGAAAAACAATTTATATAAATTGTTTTTAAAATTGAGAACTGAAGAAGCAGAAAAAAAATATAAGACATATAAAAATAAACTAGTAAATATTATAAGAACCAGTAAAAGAGATCATTATCATGCACTATTAGAGCAGAATAAAAGTAACACACAAGAAATATGGAAGATACTTAACCAAGTAATCAGAAATAGTCCTAAAAAAATGGATTATCCAGAGTATTTTATCAAAGGCAAAAATACTATTTTGGAAAAAACTGCAGAAATAGCAACTGAATTTAATGAGTATTTTGTCAACATCGGCAGTAACCTAGCAAAACAAATTCCTGATCCAACAAACTTGTTTGAAATAGATAGATATGTAGAAAAAAACTCCTCCACGATGTTCCTTACTGCTGTAAAACAAGAAGAAGTATCAAATATTATAAAAACTTTTAAAAATAAAAAGTCAACTGATTGCTTTAATATTGACATGACAATAATAAAGCAGATTATAGAATATGTAGTGCGACCTTTCACGCACATATGCAACCTGTCATTCAAAGCTGGTATCTTTCCATCAAAAATGAAAATTGCTAAAGTTATTCAAATCTATAAAAGTGGAGAAAGACATCGGTTTACAAATTATAGACCAATATCACTACTACCACAATTTTCAAAAATATTAGAAAAACTATTTTCTCGCAGACTTGATAGCTTTATACAAAAGCATGCGCTGTTAAGTGAGAATCAATATGGCTTCAGGGAAAAGCGGACCACCTCAATGGCAGTTATGGAGTTTGTGGAAGCAATAGCCACTAATATAGACAACAAAGAATTTACTGTTGGGGTTTTCCTAGATCTAAAAAAAGCTTTTGACACAATAGATCACAGTATATTATTGAAAAAACTAGAAAGATATGGCATTAGAGGTGTAGCTTATAAATGGATAAAAAGTTATTTAGAAAACAGATATCAGTACGTGCAACTCAACAATAAAAAAACTAATCAACTAAAAATCACTCACGGAGTTCCTCAGGGGTCAGTGCTTGGTCCAAAACTATTCATCTTATATATAAATGATATCTGCAAGGTCTCAAAACAATTTAAATGTGTCCTATTTGCTGATGATACAACTTTCTACTGTTCTGGAATAAATCTGAAACAGCTCCTGACAACCGTAGAAAACGAATTAAACAAATTAAAAAACTGGTTCGACAGAAATAAATTGTCACTTAACCTGAAAAAATCGAAGTTAATTGTTTTTGGCACAAGACCAATCAAACACCAAGCTAAAATTATGGTAAACTCAATTGAGATAGAAAGAGCGTATGAAACCAAGTTTCTCGGATTAGTAATAGACTCAAAACTATGTTGGAAGCCACATATCGATAACGTAAAAAGAAAAATAGCCAAAACCGTAGGGATCCTCTACAAAACCAAGGAAGTGCTAAATAAGAGATCTTTGTACACATTGTACACCTCATTATTATTACCATATATGACCTACTGTGTGGAAATATGGGGAAATGCCTGCAAAACAAACACACTCCCTATTCTCAACCTACAAAAAAAAGCAATTCGAATTATTAATAGATCAAAATATACGGAACCCACAAATCCACTATTTATCAAATTAAATACGATGAAATTTTATGACCTGGTTGACTTTAAAATCGCCCAATTAATGTACAAAGCACACAATAACCTGCTCTGCCAAAACATTCAGAAGTTTTTCGAAATTCGAGAAAGCAGCTATGATTTAAGAGGTACCAACTTATCTCTAGGTATCAGAGATCTTAAATTAGAGAGATACAGACTTGGTACGCTGGTCTCAATTGTGGCACTCAAAACAAGTATCTGGTGCCCATTACAAATACAAAAAGAGCACCAAAGAGGGCAGCTGACAGCCGATGCGCATGGTTGCGGCGGCTAGCATGACCGCTACTTGGCTACCCTTAGCGCTACTGTTGCCTGCTGCTCCGCTTGAGATAAAGGGTTGCCGTGTCTATGAAACAACGGGACACATGCAAACCGAAGTGAAACAGTCCAACTAAACGGTGTCAATGGTTTTCAAAAGCTGTTCCACTCCCAGTGCTTTTGTTTGGATGCGAGCAGGGTTGACTTACAGGAGAGGGAACGGATCAGTGCAGCTCACTGCTTATTATATATGAAAACAAACACGCATATAATTGACCATTTCTTGAGTCTGGAAAAAAATATTGTGTCCATTTTATTAATCAAGCACTAAGTAATACTGTACCACCAGTGGTTCTTAACCTGAGTTGGAGCCACTGCCATGGGGGTTAAGACACAGCCGACTCAAGATGTCAATTAGTTATGACACGCCCCGCTTGGCCATCACTGGCTGCAGATGATCACATGACATTGCTTGACCAATCAGTGCTGTGGGAAATTTAGTTCGCTCAGTAATCAACGTGTGACTGTCGTGATAGTACGTCACGTGATTTAAAAAAACAAAACAAAAACGTTGTGATACATGCTATGTCGAGCAAAAAAAAAAAAAGTGGTCGGACAAATATGTCAAACGTGGTTTCACATGCTTCACGGAATGTGATGGGACTCAGCGTCCTATCTGCATGACTTGTTCAGCAACTCTAGTCTCACACAGGCAAAACTGATGGAATGCTTATTGATACTGAAAGGAGATGGGGAATACAAGAAAAAAATAGATTTACTTTTTTTCTGTTTTTAAATAAATGCATTTTCTATGTCTTGAAATTGGAAAAAGTCAACTTTTTGTTTTTCATTAATGAAGGGTTCGGTGAATGTTCATATGAACTGGTTGGGTTCGGTACCTCTAACGAGGTGAACAACCACTGCTGTACACAGTAATTATTGTAGATTGTAATTATCGTGGCAGGCTTAGCCTCCTGAAGTTGTGCATATTCAAGTATTTCGACATTTTTTCATAATGTTGCTCAGTTAAAATAAATATATCACCATATGGCAAGTGAAATTTTAAATTACATTAAAAAAAAAATCTATGTTCATCCTGTAGCGCCCCGGAAGATGGGGGGGGGGGGGGGGGGGGGACAAAAAAACTAAAACGAGCATCACAAAATAGCAGAATTAGCACATAGGTGAGTGAAACACTAATTGCTGGAAAATCAAGGTTGTCTCCATATAGCAAAAGATCAACTTCACGACAGTGCAGTTATTGTGCTTGCAACATTTTTGTGGAAGACTTCAGGTTTTCACATTTATTTAAGAGACTATGCTCTGGTAGGTGAGCAATGCAGTTGCTATTTGTGTGTGAATATGGACATCCATGAGGTAATAAATGATAATATCCATCCATTTTCTGAACCGCTTGATCCTCACTAGGGTCGCGGGGGGTGCTGGAGCCTATCCCAGCCGTCTTCGGGCAGTAGGCGGGGGACACCCTGAATCAGTTGCCAGCCAATCGCAGGGCACACAGAGACAAACAACCATCCACGCCCACACTCACACCTAGGGACAATTTAGAGCGTCCAATCAACCTGCCATGCATGTTTTTGGAATGTGGGAGGAAACCGGAGCACCCGGAGAAAACCCACGCAGGCCCGGGGAGAACATGCAAACTCCACACAGGGAGGCCGGAGTTGGAATCGAACCCGGTACCTCTGCACTGTGAAGCCGACGTGCTAACCACTGGACTACCGGGCCGCCTAAATGATAATACATCATTATAATTCAAGCAGGTTTTCCTGAGGAAAAAAAAGAGGCATCTGTGGTTTGAGGTGAGTATTTTGTTTCAAGTGGTCTACACAGCCTTGCAATTAATTACAGTGGAAGCTACTATATACAGTTCAAATATAAGTCTGCCACAGAGTTGCCATTTGTGCCTGTCAATGATTTATCGGCCCAACCATAGCTTTGTGCAGCACAAAACAGTGAAGCTGAAATTCAAAGTAAAAATCCCAGTCGAATGACATTAGTTTTTGCACTAGTGCGCAGAAATGACTGCAAAAAATATGTACCACACACACATATGTGACACAGTGACTCACCCACACAGGTGCAGTTGGGGGAATCTGCTTGCAGATCTTTAGAAGGCGTATCCAACAAGCTCCTGGTTGGGGTGTCTAAAAATTTTAGGGGGGACTCTAAGAACCCTTTCAAAGATGGAGAAAAAGGCAAACCATCCTTAGTGGGTGTGTCCTCCTCAGAGAAGCAGGTAGTGGAAAGAACGGCTACATCGCCAGAGGCTTCAAATTTCATCCGTTTAGCTATGGGGGAAGATGGAATGCTGAACGTTTCCTGTATCTGACTTTGCTGTGGATGCTTATCAAGTGGGCAGTCCTGATTTTGAGAGATGGCGGACTGGGGATCCTGCTGCTCCTTCACTGGGGTCACTGTGGATGTTTGATATGAGGTAAGTTCCCTTTGAACTTCAGACTCATCTTTGTTGGCATCCGTCTCCTTTTTGTTCCAATGCGGGGTGTAGCTGGAATCAGGGGTGTGATTGGAAGATGACTGATTCTGGGTGGTGGGTGATGTGAGATCCTGGGCACTGGCCTGAGACTGATTCATGATCTGTGAAGCTATAACTGTCTCGGACATGGCTTCACTGGAAGGTGTGTCTGCAGCCGAGTCCCCAAATTCCGCTTCAAACTGCAGTATCAGTTCTTCATACTTAGGATCTATGTTTATGAGACCGGATAACTGTGAGGTGTTTGGTATCGATGTGGAGGTCAGAGATGAGGCAGTGCTCGCATCGCTATGAACTAAACTACTACCCACTTCCTCTGACTTAGCATCGGTTCCATGGGCCGTTTGTGGGGGCACGGAGCCCATGAGGGTGGGATTGTTCATTGACAAAGCAGAAGGAGTGGAGGAGGGAGCCATTGAGAGGTTGGAAATTGATACCTGAGATTGGGCTGGAGCAGGGAAACCTGCAGCAATCACCTGAGTGGAGTTACTGTGGGAGGATAAAAGGGGCAGTGAATCTGGTTGCAGGTTATTCGGGGTGTTGGCTCGGCCCATCATCAGGACTGATGTTTTTTCCACAGTTATCTGACTCTTAGGCAGGAACGTTGGCACAGAGGCTTTTTGCTTGCTCTTCTTAATTATAATCTGTTTGGGTTTAGGAAGGACAGGGCCTGGGAGCATCCCGCTCATAGCTTTCATGACAGGGGAAACTTGGCTGTTTTTTTTCCTCTTGGGTTCCTTGAGCTCCTGTTTTATGCTCATATGATTGAAAGCATTGGCTTCCATCTGAGGCCACCATTTTTTTAGGTTTTGGAACGGCGCAGCTGATGCACCAAAGCCAGGGGAATGACTAGAGAAGAGGTTCCTCTTGTAGTGAAGGTGCTGTTGCAAAGCTGCCTGAGTTGAGTGTCTAATGGCTGCTTGACCAGGAGACATGGGAGTACCAGGGTAGTGGCGAACCTGCAACTGACCATTATCCAAGTTGTAATGTCCCTTGGAAGCAGAATGATCACCAACGTCTGTCTCTTGCTTTATCCTCGGCACGCCTTCATTCTCGATAAGCTGCTGCGTGGATGGGAGCTTGAAAGAGGAATTTCCGAACTTCCCACTGGTGTCACCCAGAAGGTCTTTGAGCTCTGACATTGGATCTGGCCTCGTGCGAGGTGTACCCGCATTGTGGTACAGGCGCTCTTCAGAAGCTCCATGTGTGTCCTGCAGCCACTGCTTGGGACTGCGGCCAAAAGTCTGTGGATTTCCCTGGCCTCGAAAGGGAGAGGTAGAAGAATGGGGGGGATGGCCCTGTGATTGGGGCCTGTGGTGCTCACAGGACACTGCTGCCTGCTGGTCAGTGTGTAATCCTGCAGGGATGGACTGAGAGCGTGATGATGGACAGGTGACTGCAGAGGATGGAATCAATTTAGTGCAATTTAGAAGTGAATATGCGAGGTTTTGGGTATGTTGGTGATGATGGAGGTTATTGTTAAGGAGGGCTTGGTCTGGAGCACCAGGACCTTGAGTCCCAGTCCCAGATAACTGTGTAAGGGCTTCTATGGCAATAGCAGTTTGAAGACTGACGTTCCTTTCTTTGGCTATTGAAAGCACCTGGGGAGAGCAGGGAATTGGAGGAAGTTTCGAGCAGGCTACTTGGCCAGCGTTTGTTCGTTGTTGTTGCTGGGGATATGAAGAAGTCGGGTGTTGGTGGTCACCGTTGGCCTGGAGATAGGGCTGATTCTGCAGATGGAAGTGCTGAATATTATTAGGCTGTAAATGTGGCAAATCAGTCCTCTTGCTGGTGTCTTGATTCTCACTGGCTGCCAACTTAATCTTCTTCTTCAGCCACTCAAGGTAGTCTGGACAGTCAGGCCCATCACAGTCGCAGTTCGGAGGCTTGCGACCATGTTTTGCATGGTTCAGTGCTGCCTGCAGGGTTTTCATGTCTTCCGAAGATGGGTGGCTTGTGTTAGGAGCCCCCGCAGAGTTTTCAACGTGTGCCCCATCAGCACCCATTTCATGGGTGAATTTCTCATACAGCTGCATCATGTCAGGCTGCACTTGGACGCAGGAAGAGGTGGTGGAGGGAGGTAAGGTGCCGGCAAGGGCAGAAAAAGTGACCAGATTGTGAGCATCTTCCATATCCACATGGTGGACCGGTTTACTTTGTTTTGCATAACTGCTGTTATGTTTCACCAATGCTTGCTGTTGAACTTTGCCAAGTGTTGGCACCCAGCACTGCTTTTGAGGTACATCTGTTGCCCTCTTCTGCTCTGTTTCTATAGATGCCTCATCATCATTAGGATCGCAATTCACCCCATTGGGCAGTTCCAGGCTCAGCACGCCTTCCTGGAGGCGGTCATGTGACCCAATTTCCATCTGGTCTCCACCTCTGGGGCCATCCAATGAAGTGACTTCGTGAACAGTCTGAAAGACAAACATAAACAAAAAAAAAGTAGCAATAAGAGAGTGTGCTTTGTGGCTGCTAAAGAAACAGTACACACTAAAACTTCACATTCATGCATCACTGAGATACAACATCTTGCCTTTCCCTCTTTTCCCTCCGCCTTTTACCCATAAACAAGCACACACCCAGTGCTGTAAAGGCAGATTAAATAGGTTAACATGTAAGGCATGGAGTGCTGCTTTCGTTGACAAATGACACCACACGTAATCTATCGACAATGCCAGTGTTGTGTATAAAGGGACAATCCATGGCAGAATTGTTAAACCATGCAAAACAGTCTGTTAGAAATTAACCCATAGTACAGTACAGCGAGACGTGTACACACACTGAGAAGTGAATGCAGAACAGGAATTGTTCTTTTCTATACAGCCTTTCAAGATCGGAACATATTTCTAATCAATGGGTCAAAATCTACCCAAACTTTCAACCTCAGATGACCTACTGTCTCAGTTTGGTGGGAGAAGTGACAAGTGAACTCTGCTGTTACAGGTATCGCCTTTAGTCATTTCAGAGTTGTCTTTCTGCAAACATTGCACTCATCACAACAAAATGCGTGTTAAGTGCAAAACCGGTATCACTATCAGTGACTGCAAGTGTAACTGCTGTGTCCTTGTCAAAAAAAGAGAATAACAAATGAAACCAAGCTTTTCCAACATGATATATTACACTAACATCAATCAGGACGAAATGCCGAATGTAGACCACTGTTAGGAATTTATGGTTATTTGCTGATTCACTATTAAACTGGGATTTCAGTGCATCGATTTATAACTCCAATTCACCAGCAAACAATAGCTCACGAACTTTACTCATAAAATAGGAAATAAGAGTCAACAGAGGCATGTTCAACAGAGATCATTCAAGAGCAAACACACAAATCATTAACAGAGTCCAAATGGTGGCCGACTTTTCCAGAATGTAGAAAACAATGGCAGACTGATATTGAGCCTTCGCACTTCGGTTGAATACATATGTTGAACTGAATTTGTGTTAGGATGTTCCGACACAAGAGCTGTATCAAAAATGCTTCCCTCCAACACAGAATCATGCTCAGTATTGACTATCACTGACAAAAGATATTCGATTAGCCATATAGCTAAACTAGGCATCAGTACCTCACTGACAGAAATATTTCCAGTATAAAGTCATACAGGTTGTATTGGATGGCTTAGGTGGTTCAACAAAATATATACAGTACATTTAATGCAGTAAATATACAGTGAAGTTCGGCACCTGCGGATTCACCCATTTGTATATTTTTGTGAATATTTTAAAAAATATTCTTTTTTATATATACAGTATATATATATGGAGAGAGAGAGAGAAAGAGAGAGCGAGAGAGAGACAGAGATAGATCGTTTTTTTTTTAATTGAATGTGCTTGGGGGTAGTTTACCCTTCCCCCAAAATTATGTTTAAAAAAGAAAATCAATGCATTTATAACGGGGGTCAATTATGCGCGGCAATTTTTGGCCAAAATCAAAAACTGAAAATGTGGGACCCGAGGACGAAATCCGAAACACTGAATGAAATTCTAGTATCTTAAAAACCAAACTAAAAGAAATCCTTTGGTTTGATCTTTTTTTTTTTTTTTTTGCACTTTTACCAATTTTATCTAAAGTTATGTTAAATATTGCAGGGCCAATGCTAATATTATTGGCCAATGTGTCATGTAGCATATTTTTTAATGCAATGCAAACAGTAAAATACAGATTTTGTGTTTTGCATAAATCAGATGTGTTTCCAAAGCACTCTGGAAGCTCAGGTCGCGTTCATCTAACTTGTATGTCATCAACGGGGAACAAACTTCTCAATTATTCGACTAAACAGAGAAGCGCAAAAAGCAATGGCAGTCAGAGCAGCATATAACAGTCAATGATGAAAAGAAGAGGCTTTGGAACTGATAAATACGAGTATATGGTGGAACCGTTCGGTACAAGCACAAAATCCTTCAAAGTGTTTCAGGATTGAGACCGGGGGTTCATATCAAGTCTCTTAATTGCAACATTCCTATCTCCTTGACAGACTTGGCATGGACCAATCATGATTGTCTTTGCATCTGCAAAGTTGTGACGAGTAACAGTGTTGATGTTTGGTGGTTGCAGTGTGGTTGAGAGGAAAGAAATTACATCTGTGCTATATGTTGCACATTGAGCATATTTGACAATCAAGTTGACTTGACTTGACTTGCAATGTAAGCCCACAAGACATAAAGCGGACATTTGTGGTCACATAAACGGTCCATTCATTATTCGTGATTATGACGTGATGTCATCGAAACATTCCCATAATATAACATTTACGAAAAATGATCATTTCATTTCTATTTCGTCCAAACCTCGCTCCAATTCAAGATTTCTTCTTTTGCTCGATATGGGGATATGTCATCCAATTTCCAGCTTCCCCGATCAGTCCATTAGCATGAACCTTTCAAGTGTTTATCTACCGGACAGGCCGTACGTTTGAAATCTTTTGAAATCACCTTCTGTGCTGTGTGTCTGCTGAGGATCCCAGGGGGTGGTGATGGTAGTGCTAAGAGGTGGTTTGAGGTTAGAAAAGAGGGGGTTGGCGGGGGTGGCGGCGAACAGCCGGCGGGCAGTACGTGAGAGGCCCCATGTCTGCACTATCGGCGGCATCAGACGGGAAAGAGGAAGGGGGCGGGGGCCGTGTGCGGCTGTTATGAGAACTGCAGTGTGTTGAAACAGGCTGCAACATCCCACTATCACACACACACACGCGCACACACACACACACACACACACGACCGTTCACTACCACTCTCCTTTCCTCTTTTTCTCACAGTTTAAACATGCAAAAGTGACGTGGGAAACGCAAATTGAGATGGACCACAAAGGTCGAATTTTGTTCGAGTACCATCTAGACAACCATGGCGCAATACACGGTGACAGTTCAGTTGTTATTCAACATGACTGATTGTCACCACTGGAAATTCAGTGACACGATCAGAGTGCCTCCCACTGCACAGACAATGTGATATTTCATCTAATATTTCCACTATGGCCGAACGTTCTCGCTCACTGACACACAAACACACACACACACACACACACACTCCTTGGCAAACATCCAAAAGTGCATCGAGAGGGGGAAGAAACGCTTCCCAGGATCCCTTTAAATCCAACCAACGCTGCTCGTCAGGTCAATTGACACTGACAATGAAAATGAGAGAGGGAGGAGACAAAGCATAGAAAGATTGATGTTGCTAAGGGGCTTCGGCCGCTGATGGGGAGACAGCGGAAGCTAAATCCTCGATTCACGACACTCGCGGTCCACCTTCTCGTCGACCTCCCCTCGCCCAGGAGGAGCAGGAAGCAGAAATCTTGACAATATGAACAGAGCTCAAGCACAACTTACATTTCGCTAGACGTCCAGACAGTGATACCGGTCGCAGGGCAGAAAGCAGAGGAGCCGGCAGAGAGGAGCATGAGCAACGTTCAAGTGTCAGAACAGCACACCGGCAATCTGAACGCGCCTTGCGTTGTAATTCCTCCTTATTTCATCCAGCCAGACAGCGAGAGCAGCAAAATCCACATGCGTGCATTCACACACGGTCAGCCACGCATAAATAACACACCTCCCCCTAACGCGGCCCGCGCCTTCGTCATTCTCTTTGCTTCCCCTTATGGCTGCCACTTTCCGTTCTCTTCTTTTTCTTTTCTCATTATCTCTGTCTGCTCCTCCCTTCCCTTTTTCAATATCCTCTTTCTTTCTTTCTCTCGGCTGCACATGCAGTCGGCTTCTCAGTCAACACCCTCCCCCCCACCTCTCCTTTCTCTCTCTCTTTCTCTCCCCCTTCACTCTGCTCCCCTTCCTCTCATGCAGCCTTTACATCCATAACCACCGCTCTCTCTCTCTCTCTCTCTCTCTCCAGTGTGTGCAGAGCGAGTGGCCATTATCTGAGCCACAGCGGGCACGTACGATGGAATGGAGGAGCGTGCAGTGAACAGAAACAGAAAGCGCTATGGGCTATAGTCACTAGGAAACAAGAGCACTGACTGCCGTCAGCTCCACCCAAAACACTCTCGTTGGTCACACAGAGGGCTTGACCGAACCTTTGGGTTTGTCCATTTCAACACAGCACGAGACTGGTTTTGTCTGATTTCATGCATCGCTTTTTGCCAATCGGTGGAAGCCACAGGAAAAAGCAAAATTGCATTGCTGGAGTAGGGCTCCTGCAATGGTTGTTTTCTTTCCGATTACATCCTCTCTCAGCGCGGACCACGGCGATGGACGCAGAGCGACCAAGGCTGGTTCCTCCATCTCCGCGCACTCCTCGCACGAAACCTCGCAGTCGATCCCGAAGCGAAGCCGCACGAGTGGGAGTGAAGTTGTTGTCGGACTTGCTCGCGCTTTCCACAAAGAATGAACGGAGAAAGTGGCGAAGAGGGAGTTTTGATACGATCTTTTCGTTCTGCAACATGGGTACGGAGATTCGGACGAAAGACGGCAATGTGGGATCAGAAGTACGTGGCGGAAAAGGGGCGAGGGAAAATCGGATGCCACTTGGAGCTCAGCGAGGATGAGGAGCAGGATAAGGGCAGGGAGACGGGGCGTCAGCACAAAAACGGCAATTCCATGAAGAAGTTCCTCTTGCTTTGTGATGGACGACGGAACCCCGTGCACGAGTCGCTTTGTTATTCTCGTGACTGTCAGTGATTGCATTTGCAAACGCACGAGCCTCATCGTCTTGCCCGCCAGGCCAAGATCACACCGCCTGCTGTTGGCTCCTCACCATCGTTCTACCATCGCTGTCGTTATCGCTGTCGAGCGCTTCCTTTCGCCTGCTTGCCGGCTGATTGGCCTTGCGGAGTCGCTCCTCTTCTCAATAATCGCTGGGGTTCGGCGCACATCTGCAGCCAGGTGAAGGAGAAGAAAAAACATGGCTGCCTTCTCCAAAGCAGACCGCTGTCCGCTGCGGCGTAGTATAATTCTCTTACGTTATTGGCCATTTGGAGACTTTGCCATTCTTTGACGGAAGTGACTTCCTTCCCTATTTTGTTCTCGCTTAGCCTCCCCGCTCTGTCATTTTCTACAAGCTTTCTCAGTCTGCCTCCCTCTCCGTCGACTTCGCCGAGCCTTTTCTCGTTCAAGCTGACTGCAGCTTTCCCCGGTCCTGACCATTGTACATTGTCTGCCTCTCTGCTGCCACATGTATTTTTATATATACGCGCAGAACAGATGAGCGTCATCCCCAAAGCGAAACGGCACAGCCTCAGCCTTCCGAGGGAAGGACAGAAGTGGAGCATAGGTCACATGACCGGAGAGGGCCAATGAGCGAGCGGGAAGGCAGTGTGCATGCAGTGGGCAGGAAGCAAATGTTAATGACATATTCTGGTTGCATCATCGGCGTCATCGTGTCACCATTACCATCCGCATCTGCCATCGACCAAGACATTTGACTCCACGAGATGGGCATCACCCACGGCACCCACACGCAAAAACTTCTTCTGGCTCACTCCCTCCCCCGGCTGAAGTGACGCAGCAGTTCAGATTCAACGCTCGTCTTGGATCACATGCCCGGCACACAAAGGTCCTCTTTTTAAAGCCAACACTTCATTCTGGCTGAAGGCTAACATTATCTAACGTTGACTAACGGGAGCAAACACTGTAAATGAAGTAACAAGACATGACATCTCTCTCATGTCAGCATGTGTGTGTGGTCTGCTACACAACAGAGTGAAAATTGAATTTCTGACTGAGTATAATAAAATAAAATACAAATTAAAAAGCATACCAATTAAATATGAAGTTGTGCCATACTTATCAATCGACACAAATCATAAAAAAAAAAAAAGAACTCTGCTGTCACTGCCCAGTATTAATGTTACTGAAGTATCAAAATGTTCACTTCATAAATGCAGAGGCGTGAAACCCTTCGATGGAAGCAACAGCACACGTTTACAATGACCTCACCTGAAATCACCTCGTGGGCAAAATGCACTTTGAACTCATTCAACATACCGGTACTTGATAAAAAAAGAACAGCAGTAGAAACCACACACAAAAAAAAAACTTGAGTTATGTTTACTTGAAAAAGCCTCAAGTTCGTTTTTTTTTTTTACTCTGAAATTCTGAGTACATTTCACAAGGGGGACTCTTGAGTAAATGTTACTTTGTATTAGCAGAGTATTACTTATATAATATACAGTATATATATATATATATATAATAAAATATACAGCAAAACGATTAATCATAAACTATTTAAAATCACAGAAAAAGTGCCCATTGTGGAATGAATGAGGTTATGTCATCTTAAAAAAAAAAAAATAAAACAAGAGCAGTCTCATTCCGAGCTGAGAAAAAAAAATCTACATCGTAATTACGTCAACAATTACATACATTCATACGTCACTATGGAAACAACCATCATGTCCGATATACATTATATTTAGCCTGACGATAAAAATGACTTACAGTAAAGGTTCTGTAACCTGGCAGCGATTGTGATCTAGCAGGAATGCCAGCATAGTATTTGGTCCGACCGGCACTTGTACAAGCCGCTCTCCTTTCACAGTTTTTTTCCAATTGTCTTTTCTTTGTCTCTGTCATGTTCCTTTTCTCTGCAGCACACATGGAGGAAAGGTAGGTGGCATGATCGACAACGCGAGTCAATTCTGAGCAGTGAGTTGGTTTAACTTATGACTAAGCCTGAGTCATCTGCTCTTCCAGATGACTGTTGGCATAAACCCCCTAAAACACCACAGCTGAGTTGTTTGTGTTCTTGTGTGAAACAGCGGTGGGAGGTCTGAGTCTGAAATAGCCTCGCTATTAGTTCCTTAGCTTTTATATACAGTATGCCACTGAGAATTGTAAAGTTTGGTTGCGGCTTTCGTCACTCATGTTTCAATTGTTTGTACCCTTTCCTCGTCGCTAATAAAACCTCACGTGAGCGTCGCGGTCACGTCATGCACGTCCCAAGCTCCACCTCCGATCTTATAGCGTCAGCGGAATCCTTTTTCTCTCCACCGCCGATTCCATTGACCTCCATACGCAATTGCCCCTCCCCCACAAAACAAGCCTCATTGCCCCGAAGTCTAATGGCATCAAGGTCATCTGATCTACCTCCTTCCCCCACCCCCCTCACTCTGCTTTTGCTTTTATGCTCCGTTTCTTTACATTCTAGCTTCTCTTCCAACGCCTGTTTTTCATTACAGGCACAGACATGCACGGTAGCAAATGCTGCTAAATTGGCAACAAAACATTGACACTGCAGACAACATACACAGGGCCAGTTAAGGATCCCCCCCCCCCCCCTTCCCACCACCCTTTCTTGTTTCACATGCACATGACTGCACAGACGCATGCTAGTATGCATACAGTATTGGTTTGTTCACTGAGGGTCAGTGGGTGTATTGGAGGGTGGGACCAGAGGCAGCAGGGCTGCACACAGCACATACCATTGTGCTCAGATGTTTACACTCCTCATTTGCCAGGATGTTATAGTCATTTCAAGCTTTTAATGATTTGCTTGACCATACAACATACTATATCGTCAATGAATTTTGACACTAGTATTGGGTGTACAAATGTATTTGATATCCACACAGGGACAAAAATGATCCATTATTATCCTCCAAGCATAATTATTGGCATTGTGGCTAAATAGGCAGTACACCAACGTTACCTCAAATTGTCCATGGGTCTGAGCATTCACACAAACTTCCAGAGCATTCCTTGAACCACGATGAGCAACATTCACAGATGTGTGTGTGTGTATATATATATGCATGGACGCACAATTCCGCTTATTTGCCGTAGCGAGAAGCAAAGCCACTACCTTGCCACTCGCTAAGCGCCCCAAGCTCCAATAAATCTATTTCTCCGAGGTGTTTCTGTCTCTCTGGCAAAAATGCTGCTGTGTATGTCATGGTTGTACCAACAAGTCTGGAAGAAGCGCCACGTGCACATTTTATGCATTTTTATATCTGGTATATCTGGGGTGGCACGGTGGCCCACTGGTTAGTACATCCTCTTCACAGTGTAGGTCATGGGGTCGATCCAGGCCTGTGGCCTTCCTGTGTGGCATTTTCATGGTCTCCCCGTGCCTCCAAAATTCCAAAAAAACATCTATGGTAGGTTAATTGAACACTCTAAATTGTCCCGAGGTGTGACTGTGAGTGTGATTGGTCTGTGTGCCCTGCAACTGGCTGGCAACCCGTTGAGGGTGTAGCCCGCCTGCCTGCCCGCCCGAAAACGGCCGGGTTAGGGAACGGCTCCAGCATGCCCTTGTGAGGATAAAAGCGGTTCAGATAAAATGGATAATTGGAATGTACTGTATATCTGCGAGTGCTACTCAAAGATTCATCTGCGTCATGTTGTCAGAATGGGAAAAATGTCGCCATCTCGTAGGTATGTCAACAAATGAATTCAAACCACTTATATATCAGAATAGAACAGATTTGTGCCACAAATAAAATCAGGCCTAGTTAGTTACTTTCATTTTAGCATACATGTCATTTTAAGCATAAGTATCGAGACAATCTGTGTAAATACCCACAATATGCACTCCTAAATAAGGGAAAACATGTAAAAAAAAATTCAGTTTCTGTTTTGCCGCGCAGAACAGCCTCATTTAAAGGGCCCAGAAACAAGGCCCATGTTTGGACTTCCTGAATGGAGCAATCTGCGCGTTGCCTGCAGCATCTTGTCAGCGGTGAGCGTGCCTGTATGTGTGTCAATGTATGTGTCAAACTACAGAATAGCTGAGTGTGCCCATTCGTTCACACTGCCGAAACTGTAAGAGAAGTGGGAATGGTGTGGTGTCCTGTTTGTAAATTAAACTGGGGTGGTGTAGAAATGTAATATGTGTGCGTGGTGCATGCCAGCATTACCGTGTGAGCCGATAGGGTGAGAGAAGTTTCACAATTGTTCAGCGTGCAGCTTCGAGGGAACACTGCAGTACGCATGTCAGTCTCACAGTTAAGAGATCCGACTTTGAATTTCTTTTGGATCTCTGTGAAACGTTTGTATGTTCTCCCCATGCTTGCGTGTGTTTTCTCTAGGATCTCTGGCTTCCTCCCACATCAACCAAAAAATGCTTCTGAGGTTAATAGGACACTCTAAGTGGATTGCTTGTTTGTCTATGTGTGCCCATGTAAACTGAGCTGAGATACAGTAGGCTCCAGTTACTTGCGACGCTAATGAGGAGGAGGGATCTAGAAAAATGGATGGATCAATGCAGCCGAATAGCTCATTCTTGTTCTTGCCGGACCATAAAACCTGCCTTGAAGGCCGGAAGATTCATTCTTGTGGGCAGCTGCAAATATTAGCTGAGTCACGAACTTCTTTCTTGGTTGACGGCTTCTTAGTTTATGGTTAAACTTTCTTCACTGTGTAAAGTAAAACTTCCGGCAGTTCTTGATTCATGGCAGGTTTGAGCCTTGGGAGTTTCTGAACTTCCTCAACAATCTCCCCTCTCGGTGAGAGTGGCAGCTTCCACATTTTGGCAAAACAGTAGCACATCCTAACATCGTTTGACCTGATGAATATACAGTCGAATAGAAGTGGCATCCCAAAAACCTCTCTAACGGTCTAAGTATAGGTCAATCCAGTGAGTGCTTTGACAGAAAAGCACAAGTCTACATTGTATATATGAGGGCTTGTATCGACTAGTCAACAAGTCAATTGGACAACTTGACATTGCTACTCCATTATGACCCACCAATTTGGACTATCCCTTCATCCCTCGAAAGGATATTTTTCCAAGAGATGAGACCAATCTTCATAGCAAGCCATCATCACCTCCCCAAATACTACATGAATGTTGCACGCTTCAGCAAAGGGAGCTTGACAGTAGTGCGTCTATGCCGATACACAGTAAACCTCTGTTTTACCGTGTTTCAGTTTTCACAGTGCAGCCGCATCACAGATTTTTTTTTCCGAACTCTTGATACGTTTTTGTGATTTGCGTTGATCTTGCACTTTCTCAATACTTTATGTGTTTACATGCGTTTGCATGGTTTGAAATCATGTTGAAAGGCATTCAAATGTTCCAGTGAAATACTATAAAAACATTGCAATGTGTATTTAAATTTCAGATTTTAAATTTATTGCCGACTGTGTGGAATACAGAAGACTTTTGGCCCAATTCTTGCTTTGAAAACTCCCTTGGGCAAACATATGTCTTATAGCATATAATTATTTTACTGTATAATTATTCCATCCGGAAAAAAAAAGTTGCAAGCGAATCAGCCTTCAATCTATTTTCAATGCTACCAGTAATTCAAATAAATGATTAAAAGCCCCAGTTTTTTTTAATTGCACATGACAAATGTATGTGAACGTCCAACCACAGCTGTAAGGGTTAATACAAAAATGACATAGTTTGGCAGCGTGGTTTGGCAACCTCCATCCCTACTGAATCCTTGCATTTGTTTAGCATATAACATTGTATTTTGTATTTTTAATTGGTTTGTCTATTTGTATTTTAGATTGGTCGATAATTTGATGAAAAAAAAAATAACAGACCCATGTAGGGACTACCAATTGTACAGATTTGTGGGAAAAAAATGGACCAAATTTGAATATAGGAGGTTTTGCGTCTGACAGCGATAATGTGAAATTCTATGTACTAATATTCTCATAATTTATGCATGATGTAAAACTTTTTTTTCCTAGCTTTGGTCTTCTGGTTAGTTGTTGATGTCCGAAATTTGAAAGATGCTGCTCTCTACTTCCTCAATCCTCATTTAAGCAGGGTATATAAAGAGCTGAACTGTACATCACATCTACACATACAAAGACATCAACATTATCTAGAGGCTTTTTTTGGGAGGGGAATAAGTACAGCAATTTCATTAATACAGTGTTATTATATATTATTTTTCAGAGTTTCTCAGAATTTCGGGGGCTTTTTTGTTTGTTTGTTTGTTTGTTAGTTTTTGTGGATTGTTTGTGGATAAACGCACTTCGAGTTGGTTGTCCAGACTGAGCCAAACCTCCCGAAATTCAGCACTTGCAAGTCAGCATGAGAAGCCCAGCTGGGGAAGGCCCCCTAACCCCTCCCTGAAATCCACACAAAGAAAAAGGAGGAGGAGTTTGGGAGGGAGGCGGGGAAAAAAATGAAAAAGGCGGCAGTGGTTGGGGGCTCGAAGGGAGCATAAGAAGCATGGAGGGCTCTATTTTATTGAAAGCACGTCCCTTTGTGCGTGTTCTTATAATACTAAGAATTTAATCAAATACACAATATCTGTCCGACAGACAAGAACACCTGTCATGAAAGGCTACTGACAGCAACGAAAGGATCTGGACAACTTCAAAACAAGAAAATCGTTAAGGGTGCAAAATGGTAAAATGATACCGTGTAATCCTGCCAATATGTACAAAGTCAGGAGAATTTTGTGGACATTTAGTGAATGGGATAGTTTTACTCAAGCAATTTTCTTTTACAGTACGGAAATGTATATTCTGTGCTTCGTGAGACTACAGACTACACTACGGTCTTAAATTAGGTACGGCTCAGACTCAAAAGGGAACAACAGAAACAAAGCTCTTCACTTCATCACAGCATAGTGGCAGCTTGCCATTCTTGTCTCTCGCAAGGCTTGAGTTAAGATTAGCTCTCCATATGTCTCGTCAGGTGGAGCCGGTTTTAAAGGGCCAGAGCTCCGCCATGGTAACTCCATGTATGAGCACAGCAGGAAGTGCAAGAAATGCAGACTTACCGTTAGAGGCCATTCAAGTTTTTCAACTGAACTGATGTAGATTAACCACATACTGACTTCCTTTTAGGAAAGGACGAACAAAATATATTTGTAAGCAGTTTAAAACGTCCTGTATTTGAACGCCATATCTTCAAACCGCTTCTGTTGCCTCACCAACTGGTTATTGTGGACGTTTTAATAGGTTTGTGTTTGTGTGTGTGTGTGTGTGTGTCAGTGTGTGAAATGGAAACTCGAACAGCTGTGAAGCTGTGCGACATCAAATCTGGCGGTGCTGCACCCGGTGGGAGCGGCTGCACTGCCGGCAGTCATGTGAGAGTTAAAGAGTTGGAGCAACATCTGAGAACTCCGCCCACTTTTCTTCCCATACATTTTTTATTAACTGCGGCATCATGCAGCTGACAAATTCCCTTCCCTTCCATCAAACACAGACAGCACCAATAATGCCAACATGACATCGCTAAACCGCCAACGAACTGAGCTAATGTAACTGATGATATCGATGTCTTTTAGAAGCTTGAAAAATGTATTCAACATACTGTATATGTTAACAAAAAATATTTTTGGGGTAAAAATTTGTTTTCCGTCATGTGGAATTCCAAACGTATCGAACAGATGTTTTCATTGACAGTGTTTTGAGAATTCAAATTCTTGAAACAAGGTCACAATTATAGGACGTGACAGGAGATAAACTTGTTTTGTTGTGTGTAATGGGGCCAGTAGGGTAAGTGAGGAAATGATTGCTACATAACATACATTATTTGGATGAATGTCTTCGCGCCAAGGGTATCTTAGTTAATGAAAACAAACAAAATAAATAAAACTCCATCCATCCATCCATCCATTTTCTGATCCGCTCATCCTCACAAGGGTGTGCTGGAGCCTATCCCAGCTGTCTTCGGGTAGTAGGCGGGGAACAGCCTCAACTGGTTGCCAGTCAATCACAGGGCACACATAGAAAAACTACCATTCCTGCTCACAATGACACCGAGGGAAAATTGAGAGTTTTCAGTTAACCTGCCATGCATGTTTTTGGAATGTGGAAAGAAACCGGAGTACCCGGAGAAAACCCACGCAGGCACAGAGAGAACACGTAAACTCCACACAGGAAGTCCGGAACTCGAGTTGAATCCCGCACCTCTGCACTGTGCTAACTAGTGGGCAATTGAGCGATAACCAAGACTTGAAAAAAAAAAAAACATTTAAATTAAAAAATAAAATAAAGTGCTTGAAAATAGTTTTTAAAGTATTTTTTTTATGATTATGATCAAATAAAAATAACTAACTGACCACCCCCTCCCTCATACATTCCCTTGTTTCACCGTCTTCATTGTTTATGTCATGTGACCTGTTGTAACTGTCATATGCTTGTGCAGGAGTTTTTTGCCTCACTCAAATTATCCTCAAATGAGGGTAGTTCGAGCGTGGGTTTTTTTTTCTCCCCCTGTCCCTCCCTTGTTTCTGACTTTTGGGTTGAGTGAACGCTGGCGCGTTTTGGCTGCCGCTGCTCAACCCGTATTATTTTGTGTTTTTTGTTATTGTAAAGTGTCCTTGGGTGTCTTGAAAGGCGCTTATAAATAAAATCTATTATTATTATTATTATTATAGAGTTATCGCGTTATGGGGACAATATCCTTCATTTTTGTCTTAATTTCACACATGAGCTTTCAGGGTTCTTTTCAAATATTTATTTCTGTATTAATCTACGATTGTATCTGCAATTTTTTAAAAAAAAATAATACCAAACCCCATAAAAACAAACTTAAATTAAGTATTTTTGACAATATAAAACGCATAAAAACTAACTAACATATTCGACAAACTAATTAAAACTAGCTGGCTTTTACAAATGAAAGAAAGATTAACTCGAATGAAAAATCCAAAGCTATTATAACCCTGCTTTGGACTCCTGTGATTTCGAAATCAATTGGGCACGCTGTCTGAGTGCTTCTTGTGTTCATCTTGAAAAAAATAAAGAAATCACATTTTGCACAAATCATGTGTCCAACTTCATGGGAACAGAGATGTATTAATATTTAAAAAAGAGGTTACTTATGACTTTACAAAGCAGTTGTCGACGTCTTACTCACCATTTTCCAAGTTCAAGATCTGCCCACAATTGATTGCTATTTTTTTCTGTCCAATCTCATAATCATTAGCTTTCACTATTTTGAACAAGAGCATGGCAAAGCAGTACGGCAAAACGTGAGCCCAGCATATGACAGGCATGCACTATGTAATGACTTGAAACAATTTATTATGCCTTATGGAAATGTAATATTCGTAATATTCATAATAAGGGGACTTTTATTGTTTGGTGGCCTTTGGTATCCCAGCATGACTGCAAAATGTGTCGTTGGGTTGATGTGAAAGAACTTGAAATGCCCTCACCTTAACCCATCAAACACCTCGGGGACGAATTTCCCCATCAATTGTGAGCGAGACCCTCATTCAACAGGAATAAGTCTCCCAAATATTGGTATGACAAATGAAGGAAATTCCCAGACATATGCACTCCTGATTTGTGTTGAAAGTCTTCCCAGAAGAGTCAAGACCACTACGACTACATGCGTCTTACAATTCCTGTAGCAGTAACGAGCCAAGAGTCCCAAAACTTTTGTCTTAACTTCCCCTAACACTTTTCATAAAAAGTGTGTTGAACGCATGAGTCAATGCTACACTCTAGTTGTCAAACCTTCCACTTCCAGAGTCTGCGCAATACACCAAACCACTTCCTGTTCTACTACACACCCACACACAACACACACACGTGGGTGATGGTTCGTGGGTTACGTACGTGACCACCATTGGCTGCTGTACCTCAACTAGCATGAAAGCGGCGATGTTGTCTAGAAACTAGGTCAAGGTTAACACTTTGCATAGCTGGCTGGGGATTCCATGCAATTGCTAACGAGATGATTACACATTCTATCTGACGTCTGAACACAGACACCATTTTAAAATTCTTTTGCCACCGAAAGGAAATCCTGAGCGTGAGAAAGCAAGCCGAGCTCGTCTCGTAACCCGCCGTTGTACTCGTAACCTTTTAGTTGAACTTACTTCCTTAACGGCATCAAAGAAAGAAAAAAAAAAAAAAGACGAAGGCGATCCTGACCGTTTTTTTTTTTTTGGAATTGTGGTATTCGGACTAGTGTTTACCTTTTGGTAATCAGATAGGAAACCTGACAGAGAAACAAGATCTTCACGAGATAAACGCAATTGAAGTGTTGATAAGCACGGCAACTGTTGCTAGAAACAAGCTCAGCTTAGGAAAAACACTGAAAGGAGGACATCAATTTGCTCAAGCAAGAAAACATTTGACCACATTCTTCTGCAGACGTTCACCGCTTCATACAGAGGTGTGATTTATTTTCATTTTTTTTTATTTTACCTACTTAGTGAACTCATTCACTCCCAAAGACGTTTTTAAACGTCTTTTCAGACTTGGTCCAGAATTGGCTGGTACTGAATGAGTTAACTTATTGTCCACACGATGGCAGTCTCTTTTTCCAAGAAAGCGTTTCTCCGACTGGTTGTTTGCTACGGCATGTCCCTCACAATCATCTGTTGAACTCTCGCCGCCGTAGCCGCCTCCCCGCAGAAACACCCGTTGGCGGCGCCGAGCGGGAACGGCGCAGTCGGAACGGCGGATCTCAGCCGTAACGCGCTGCAATTTGGGAAGCTTTACAGAGCCAGCAGTGCGCATGCGTGACCCACTAACTTTTACTCCCTTTACCTGATTTGACTCGGAAGGACGCCGCGCCCCCTCCTGGATTTCCGAGCCCGAATCGAGGCTTCCTCCTTCTCTTCCCTCCTTCTCTCCTCGGCCTCCTGCATCTACACATGCCTGCCGCCGGCACCAATCAGCGGGCAGCGTGGGACGCTTTAAACTGAGGACGCCGCTCCACATCGCTGAGGATCACAGCGGCTTGGAGATGGAACTCAACTTGTAATATGAGCCACTCGGAAGTTAGATCGGGAAAGTCAGTGACCAACAGGTCTATTCTCCACCCGGATCGTCTTCGGGCCGGCATTGTGAGATCCTCTTTTCGCTGGGGGCGTTTAACAGAACAGCGACAACGACGTGCTATCCACACTTGAATAGTAATCGTGTACTCTTTTAAAGTTTGTATTTGCAATTCATTAGGCTACGCACATACACCGGAAGGTCAGACCATCGACGCAAAAGAGCTACACGATCATGTTGCCGTCGGGCGCACAAATGAGCACATTTACACGTCCGTGGTGCTTTCGCGACCGAACGAAGCAACAGCTGACCTGTCAGCGACACACGAGCTCGACAGCAAAACTCGGCGTCCTCTCTTACCTCAGCAGCCACTTCAGGGTTTCCCGAGAAGCCCGGACTGTTGTCTTCCGAATATTGCACCTTTCAAGCCATTTAACACACCGGGGGGGGGGGGAAGGGTGGAAGGATAGAGAGAGAGGGAAGGGGAGGGGAGGGGAGGGAGAATAACAATCAATAGAATAATGCGACAGGGGCCATTTCCAAAGCACCTGCCATGAGCACGGTGTTTTTTTCTGATGAAAACATCTGAATCTGTCAACCGAAATTTCTGTCATCTTCCGCGAACATCAAGCAGCACACGAAATGGAATATCGCTGATCTGGGCTCTAACGGCAAGCCGGTATTTCCTTCCTCTGCTTGAACAGAAAACGGCGTGTTGATCAAATTTTAAAATCGACAATTCTGGAAGATGTGAAGCGAGTGCAGGCTTCCCAGTTCTCAACTCTTCACAAGGTACAAGTGTCACCAAATATAGGATAAAACAAATCGGCCGTCTTCGCAGTGGGTGCCGGTTGCAGTTAAAACAAAAGATCGTCTCATGTGGCAAAGGCGAGTCCCCTTTCCCTACATAGCAACAAAATGTGTTTTGTCTCAAGATGCTCCTCAGTGCCGCTACCCAGCCCCCCCCCCCCCGTCCCCCTTTCCTTTTCCACCACCCACCTAGCAATCCTGAAATAGTGTGATGAATATTTACCCTCCAAGTCTCACAGCTGCCTTGCTTTGTATTCCTTCATCCGTTTGCAGAATCCCCATCAGACAAGGAGCCCCAGCTCCCCCTCGTCTTCACCTCTATCTCTCGAGACCTTTCGTCTCTTTCTTTCTACTACACACTCCTCTTTCAGTCTCTTTCCCTCCTTCTCTCTCTCTCTCTCTCTTGGTTCCACCAGCTCATTCAGGAAGCCATTTTGTGTTTTTAATCTGGTTTTGCCGGAGACCTCGTACAAATGCTCTCTCTCTCTTTCTCTCTTCCCCTCGCTCTCTCACTTTACCCCCCACCCTTGCTCTAAATCCCTTGTGCTAGTATGCCAATAGGTCTACTCTGCACACGCACACAAACAGGCACGCTCTGTGGTTTTTCTCCTTTTCTGCACACAGGTTTCCAACGTCATCTCAACGGCCCCTTCCCCCTCTTTCTTGCTTCAAACATGCACATTACTGAACAAATACACATGTATGCACCCAACACACACACACACACACACACATGATGTCACATTAGACGTAGTGCACAAAAGCAGCCTGTCCACCAATCAGAAGCCAGTCTAGGCTCTGCTGCTAGGGTGAATTTGAAGGAGCGCAAGGGAGTGCAGCTAGAGGGAGGAATGGACGCTAGTTAAACAAAAAAAAAAAAAAAAGAAGAAAAAAGATGAGATTAAAATAAAATCGGGAAAGGGTCATTGGGTGAGCGTTATTCAACACCGTAAAAGAGAGGCTGGCGGAAAGACATGGAGTAAAGGTGGACGGGATGTGTTTGAGCGTGAACGTGCGTTTGGGTGGGGAGAAATGGGGGAGGGGGCGGTGCGGTGCGGTGTGTGTGTGTGTGTGTGTGTGTTGGGTTTATCTCTATGTCTCTTGTCAATTATCTCTTCAAGCTTGCCTTCTCTAAACAATACCTCTGGTATGTGGTATCAAGCACCATCTGTGTCAGGGCTGCCTGCAATAACTGGACTGGACTGCACAGTGCGCGCGCACGCACAAACGCGGACAAATACACGAATGCAAACAACAACACGAACTGCCCAAAAGCACGTTACTCAGCAAAGACCTCCATGCTGACTCAAAGCAAGTGAAGACGAGCAAAGAAAAGATAAGTCGGCAGTTGTACAACTGTGCATTTACATAACCTGCGACCTCATTGGGTGATACTTCCCGAACCAGACTCAAGTAAAGTCGCGTATTCCTCGAAGACCTTCGCACGATGAGACAATGCTTTGCTGTCACCGGGTAAACTGGATGGCTTTTTCTCTCGAAATTGTGCCTCGACTACTTTGTTGAAACGGGAATGCAGGTTAAAATCGCTGCAGAACCGTTCCGTCATGTCGAGCGGCATTTACATGCAAATGCTTCAGCGGATGTCGCCGTGAGATGAAGTCAGTGTCCGAGCGGCGACGACACATCGGAAGGAAGTGCAACAGACAGCGATTGAGAGGTAAGAGCGAGGAGACGAGCGAAAAAAGAGAGCGGGATGTGAACAGCGGCGAGGCGAGGTGAAGTGAGGCAGCCCCACAATGACACAGCATTTGTAGTGGCTGTCTGACGCGCTCGAAAGCTACGGGAAATCCCCTCTGCCGACGTCACAAGGGTCACGTGCGGGAATGGGTGCAATTCTGCGTGTGTTTACGTGGGTGCGGCGGCGTGCTGGCGGGAAGCGGAGCCGGTCGGGGAGAGCGGTCCAAGAGCGCCGCTATGGCAGAAAATACGCTTGCAGGTTGACCTTGGTTCTAACTTCCCATTGAAACAAGAATTACTGGACTCAACTATTTGTAACTCTTAAGATGTGCAATTCATATTAAAGCAAACCAAATGTGAGAAATGCGGAAACGTTTCCATGAGGATTTTTCATTTATCCAACACAAAGTCATACACTACTCACAAAAAAGTTTGGGATATTGGACTTTCGAGTGAAATTTCTGGATGAACCAAAATTGCACCAGCACCCTCGCAGGTGAACTTCATCTGACCGTCTCTTCACTTTTAAGTGCACATGTGCAAATGTTCAGTTTGTCAATACTTTTTGCCCAAGTTTCTGTTCTCAAAAAAGGAGCTTAACGGCAAAATTGACAACGGGTGATTGGACCAAAACACTTCAAAGGACGTGCACTTTGATGTCTTTCTGTGACTCCTCCAGTCTCCAGTCTGCACACGTGATGCAGCCTACTGATGACACTCTAAGTGGCCACTACCCTTTCGAGACCGCGCAGTTTTGTTTTTTTTTTTTTTTGGTTACATGATGTCAAAATATGAACGGCATGTTGTAGAGGACAGTTTAAATTCCACTTCGAATTGAACCAGGACAAACTCCTGCTTTTCAGCTCCTTGTTAGAGAACAGCAACTACCAGTACAACAATTGGACATGTGCATTCAAAATGAAGTTTACCTAAGCGGTGATAGTGCACTGTAGGTTCATCCTGAAATTTCACTCGAAAGCAGAATACTCCCAATTTGCACTTCAAGCTGCAAATTGCTGACGAAAGTACATGACTACTATTGTATTGCCTACGCTGCTCTTATGAATAAGATATCATTTGCATGATTTAAGTCGAGATTTATTTTATTTTATTTTTTTGAAGTAGTCCACTTGGAGGACACCGTGTAATTTTGGCCTGTCAAAACTTATTTGTGGATGTTTTGAGCTAAAATCCATCCATCCATTTTCCGAACCGCTTGATCCTCACTAGGGTCGCGGGGGGTGCTGGAGCCTATCCCAGCCATCTCCGGGCAGTAGGCGGGGGACACCCTGAATCAGTTGCCAGCCAATCGCAGGGCACACAGAGACGAACAACCATCCACGCCCACACTCACACCTAGGGACAATTTAGAGCGTCCAATCAGCCTGACATGCATGTTTTTGGAATGTGGGAGGAAACCGGAGCACCCGGAGAAAACCCATGCTGGCCCGGGGAGAACATGCAAACTCCACACAGGGAGGCCGGAGCTGGAATCGAACCCGGTACCTCTGCACTGTGAAGCCAACGTGCTAACCACTGGACTACCGGGCCGCCCGTTTTGAGCTAAAATGTGTCAGCTAATCGAAGGTGTTCTCCGAGTAGCAAACATATTTTAAGGATGGATTGTAGCTGCGGAATCAGTACAACAATGCCAAAGTTGAGGGAAAATTCTGCTTTTATGGGTCTTCCATAATTGTGCTGACATTATGTTCAGGTTTCATCATTGAGACCTGTAGCACATCATTGAATTTCGTTGCACAAGTGACTTGACTTGCGGCACCGACGTTTCATTCCACACAGCAAACTCAACCAATTATTGTATATTATAAAGTACCAGGGCGGCCCGGTAGTCCAGTGGTTAGCACGTCGGCTTCACAGTGCAGAGGTACCGGGTTCGATTCCAGCTCCGGCCTCCCTGTGTGGAGTTTGCATGTTCTCCCCGGGCCTGCGTGGGTTTTCTCCGGGTGCTCCGGTTTCCTCCCACATTCCGAAAACATGCGTGGCAGGCTGATTGGATGCTCTAAATTGTCCCTAGGTGTGAGTGTGGGCGTGGATGGTTGTTCGTCTCTGTGTGCCCTGTGATTGGCTGGCAACTGATTCAGGGTGTCCCCCGCCTACTGCCCGGAGACGGCTGGGATAGGCTCCAGCACCCCCCGCGACCCTAGTGAGGATCAAGCGGTTCGGAAAATGGATGGATGGATGGATGGATATAAAGTACCATTTTTTAATTCCACTTGGTTGACCGATGCAATATATACGTCTGGTCTTTGGGAGCAGCTCTTTTTTGTTGTTGCTGTGGGCCTCATCTTAATCTAAATGTAAAATTAACCACGCCCCGATTTGGAACCAAATTGTAAAGAAAGCGGGACGCACTAAGAAGAAGTTCAGAAACAAATATGTTTTGATTTGCCGCATTACAAAAAAAATGGAGGTGGAGGTTGTTCATTTCTGTGACTATAATTTGTTGAACTGCGTCGTATATCTTGGCCTATACTGGCTGTAAGGTGTTCAATAAACATGAGGTGAAAAATATGGACCCCGTATCCTTCAGTATTACCACATGCAGCCTTTAATGGGGGAGAAAAAAGGACGCTGCTGCTTGAAACAAAGCTCCCCGGTTCAATTATTCAAATGATTTCATTGGTTTGCACCCATGAGAGGGAATGACGACATGCTGGGGGAGAGTGGTAACCTGCGCCACAGTTTAGCACGTTCAATGCAAATGATGTTTGGAGAGGAAAGCTGCAGCAGATGCACGATGTGGTTGCTAGGCGATAAGTGCTTGCTTACTGCATCCATATGGAGGTCAGAAGGAAGAGAGGGCGGGACTGTGGGGGACTCGTATTGATAGATCAAGATCATTCGCGCAACAACAAGAGAAACGCACCCATTGCATGGCCGAATGTTGCGAGAACGTCATGAATGTTATGTTAAAAAAAAAAAACTTGTCAAGAGTCGAAAGGTGATGATATCTTCTGCATGTGTAATGCGTACAATCTTAATTGAGCTTTCATTCACTTATTGACAGTGAGTACACACAGCAGGAATCAGTGGCTGATGCAATATCAAGAGTGAGAAATGTCTAACCGGAATGGGCTAAAGTTCTTTTCGAGGTCAGGGGTTCAGAAATGTGGAGGCAGTAAACTTCTATTACCCAACGACAAGAGAACCTCAGGAAAGACAATGGTCACAATGTGGAGCACTCCTTTCAATATGCCTTTTTACTTCTCGTGCTCCAGGGCCGAGCGACTCAGGACAAATGCTCACATTTTGAGAACCACTCAGTCCTCTCACATTTAATATTCGGAAGGTGAAAGTATGACGAGCAAATTTCGGTGAACAAACAACCATTTTGCAGGAAACCCTTGAGGGGGGGGGTTGCGTGAAACACCCAGGCAGCAAAACAAGACAGGGCAGGTCTGAGCAGCGCTGATGAGATCCCTTATTTCCTGTTTGTGGCACAACAAACCACGCGTCCTGTCTTTGAAACGTGAAGTGATCCTCAACCATGACAAGTTCGCCCTGCCTCGATGACCTCTATTAACAGTCTCTGATCATTATCCATTTTACATCATAAAATATTGCATGCACACAAGTATTCATTTAACTGGGTCGTGAAACTCTGTAGAGTTGCGACGATTAATCGACAACTAATCGATGATCAAATTAATTATGTTGATGACTATTTCAGCAAATAGTGATCTTGCTTTTTTTTCTTCTTTTTTTTTCAATCAGAGAAGTAAACTTTTCCAGATGAACTTGCCACATCAATTTGTGTTGAATATTGATCTCAATTCTTCATGCGTGTATTTTAGACACACAACCTCTCAACCTTTAACTTCTATTTATTGCAATGTAAATAATAAAACATTCTCAATGTTTCATCACAGCTTATGATGATCTTGCAATGTAAACTGATTAAAAATATGACTCATTTGTTTGGCTGTCAGCATCCGTTTTTATATCATGAGTTGAGTGGCCTGGTCAAGTTTTTCCTGTTCTCCCCAACTGCTGACTGTTGGTTGCATCTTCCTCCCTCTTGACTTGGAAACCCATCCCCCGCCGTTTCAAACCCCGATGCACATACAAACACATTTAGCCACGCGCGCGCACTGCACACTTGTAAATGTGCACTCTTTCTTCACCCACCCACACACACACACACGTACACACACACATACAAACACAAAATAGCCTAAGGTTAACCCCCACCCTCAGTTGAAGCCTAGGAGGTCAAAGGACAAAGCAGAGGCAAATACAGGAATTCTCCTGTGCGGTTGCCTGCACAGCTCCTCAACCATGCACACACACACACACACACACACACACACACACACACACACACACACACACACACACACACACACACACACACACACACACACACACACACTCTCTATTCACAGGACCCTGGTAATTGGAGCTGTTAAGAAAATGGACTCAGAATAGGTGGCTAGAACTATTACAGCATAACATACATTGTGAAAACATACTGTCAACCCAGGTTTTTAATCACATATCGAAGTTAAAATTGGTAGAAACACTTTTTAGATCTAGTTTTTGAAGTGACATGTGGATTTGCATTGAATGGAAAAGTTAAACCCGCAGTTGAGTGAATTAGACGGACAGAAAGGAGCTGCCTAATATAATATGTACTGGAAAAGGAAGTGTGGGTAGCGAGCCACCGATTTTCAAAGGATGACATAATAAGACATTTGTAATTAAGAGTAGCGGGGCTATGTTCAGTTGTGATGTTGATCATAATCGCAGGTCAATTCAAACACAAAGTGCCCCGGCATTGAGACCTCCACGCGGGGGGCCATATTGACTTCCATAGTCCCGCCATGTGACTGTAATGTCACTTCACAGACACATTCTGTTCATATAAGAAGCCACGATGCGAACAAAATTAAAAGATCGGATATAGCAAACAATCCAAAATGAGCATCATGCTGTGCAGGGTGAACGTAGCCTGAGAATCCGGAAGGGATCCCTCAACACTCCATTCTCCCATCTTTTGACACTCATAAATCATGCCATAACATCAAATGCACCAAACATCCAATCTGTTCTGCTATTTGGAAAAGAAACGGTGTTTTAGGTGCCTACTCACCTCCCAAGTGTCCCGTCTTTTTTTCAGCTCTTCACATTTGCGCAGCTTGCAGATCTGCTTGCCCGTCTTGCGGTTCAGGCAGTTAACACAGGTACCGCAGTTCTCTTTGCGAAGGCACGGAGCGCAGGTGCCACATTTCTTCCTCCTCTTCTTTTGGGGGTCGAAAGTGGCATCCAATTGGGTGTCAGTGGGAGACAGGGAGAAGAGGCCCGCTTGGTGATGCTCACTCTCGATGTAGATGCTCAGCGGGGACGTCTTGGCTAATGATTTTCTATTAGCAGGATGGTTAGGAACTTCGTTGCTGAAAAAAGCGTTGACATCCTGAGAAGGTGGACTATCGGATGCTGCCCTCGGCTTTGGCATTATTTCTGACACTGTGTCAGGATTTTGTAGGATTTTAACACTGCTTCGCTTTGGAAAAAAATGGATCAAAAACAGCCAATTTCAAAATGCTCCACGTGGTTTCATTTTAAAATATGTGTGTTTGTCATATAAAGGTTACAGGTCATCCAGATGAACCTGTGGAATGTTTTCTTGCTACCCGGAGGAATGGTTGGTGGTCCACCAGAGTTTGGGCAGAAAAACTTGTGGATGCATGCTTATGCCTGGACCAGCCTAGAAAAAGATATAAGGGAAACAACAGTGAAGAAAACTTTAAAAAATTGCTGTAGAATACTATTTTGCACTTTTTTTGCACACCGGACATTTCACAAACACTTGGCGTTACTCAGCGACACTTTGATAAATCTGGATAACTGCACGAATATAATCAGTTTCTACCAACGTGGAACTCAGTGGAAGACAAGCTAGTTCGGGCATATCTGAAACGATCTCCTTCAGTACAGCACAAGCGAGTTACAACATTAAATGACAATAAAGACAACTTACCTTAAAGTGTGTATTCAGACATACTGCTTTCTTAGCCCAATTGTTCTAGAGGTTCTACATATATTCTTTGGGAAGCTGCTATGTTTAACCACAAACCCCTCATGGACAATAGCCTAAGTCCCCCACTTGAAAGAATGGAGGGGGGGGGGATGATGTGCCGATGCTGCACACTCTCCTCTTTGTCTCACGGTCACACGTTCCAGTATTTAGAGTAGAAGGTAAAAACCTCAAATTTGTATTGATGACCTTGTCCGTCCCTTTATGACGCAGGATAATGCACAAGCGGTCAAGCTCGGATCACCTTCAACTTATTTAAGGAAGTGTTCAATCTACTTGAATGGCCATGTGGAACCAGATGTTTGCATCATCGATATGCAGCCTTCAAATCCGCACCGACTGCATATATACAATTGCAACAGGCGATTCTTGGGGGCTCACGGGTGAGCTGGAGCCTATCCCAGCTGACAAGTGAGAAGCGGAGTACAATTTGGACTGGTTGCCATCCAAATCATAGGGCACATTTGTATCAATATGAACCAAAATCTTTGATTTGATGATTCTCGTGTGCAATATGACTCAAGGACAGTTCAAAGTTGTCCAAGGAGGCTCAAGCTCATACTATCAAGATGTATTTAATGAAGTGTCTGGTAAAGGTTTATTCAACTATTTGGGGCCTATTTTTCACATACTGACCCAGATAGCGTTGTAATTTACATATAAAATTAACATGTAAAATTTAAACCTAAAACTATCCCCCGCATCCATCAATTTTCCAATCCGCTTTATCCACATAAGGGTGCTGGAGCCTATCCCAAACGTCTTCGGGCAGTAGGCGGGGGACACCCTGAACTGGTTGCCAGCCAATCGCAGGGCACACACAAACGGACAACCATCAACACTCGCACTCACACCTAGGGACAATTTAGAGTGTTCAATCAGCCTGCCATGCATGTTTTTGGAATGTGGGAGGAAACCGGAGTACCCGGAGAAAACCCACGCCAGCCCGGGGAGAACATGCAAACCCCAACTGAATAGCACTTTTCCCTCATAGTTTCAAAGTTTGGGGTTCAAATCTTGGCTCAGGTCTTGCCTGGCTAAACTGGCGCTAAGTGGGATCCATTGATGTCTTTATCTTGTTTGCTCTTTAAAACGCTACATGAATGCAACGTAACTAATATTTAACGTTAAGTTACAAAGAGGGCTGCTTGTTGTTTTGACTTAAGCAGTTGGTGATTGGGTGGTTGATGCCATGCTCAATGGTACATTTAAGTGGACGGGAAGCCAAGTGGCATCTTTCCAGCAACCCATCCTAATGACCACCTATGGAAAAATATCATATTTTATTTTACATATTTTATTTTTACAGTATATTGGCAAGTGTTAATTTGGAGTTGCGCGCCATCAGTGTAGTAACACAATGTGCTGTAAAATGTAGGTTAATGCTCTGTCTGTCTGTGTTGCTGCTCCATATGTGTGTTACAGTCGCAGTTGATGACAGGTACATAATTACAGTGACGTATGCTATATTGCTGCTAGCTGGCGAAAGTGTTTTGGGGTTTGTTTGGGGTTTTTTGCATTATATGATGGCCATAAGGTAGCAGATTTTAGTGAGACAAAACAAATGGTTTTGTTTCATGTGTCGGTTTTGTACCAAGCCTGAGGTGAGAGTGAGCAAAAGAAGCTTGAAGCAAGCACACTTTGGGTCTTATTTGGAGAAGTGTGCGAGCGAGTGAAAACAGGACCGATGATTCCCCCGTGTTAAACCCCCCGTTTAACACGGGGGGGGGGGGGGGGGGGTTCTGCAGACATAGCCAGCCGAGAAGGTAGTTTGTGGCAGAAAAGTAACAATGCTGTAATATGGCATCATTAGAGAATGAGCTCGTAAACTTTCTTTTTGACTTAACAAAACCCTTTTTCACAAAAAAAAAAAAAAAAAAAAAAGTGAGATGGGAGCTACAGTATGTAACAACATGAAGAAAATAGGGACTTAGTGAAGACAGCTCGAGATGGAGGATGAAACATCATCCATTCTGGTAACATTTGTTATATTAAACCAACAAGTACAAAAAGACCCTAAAACTCAATTTAAGGCGCTGCACCACCAGTCAGCCAGTTAGGTGTCCAAACATTAATTTGGAGCAAGGTCGTGTTCACGTGGCAGAATTTACCCCCGGGTGACACGTGCCCTATCAAAGCAATCAGATATCAATAACAGTGCCCTTCGAGTTACATTAAGATAGTCCCTGTTATCTCCTCGCATTAGCATTCGCAATACACACCCATTAGTGTTACGTGTGGGCTAATTGCTCTTTGTGACAAAATGGGCACTTTCAGCGGGTGTGAATTCGCACACATTGAGATACTAAAACGCGCACGTGCCCAAGGTAAATGGGCCAAATCAATTAAGGGTATTCTTCGACATTGCATCGTATTACTCGTCATAACGTAAATTTAAAAACAGAGGATTAAACATTACTTTACAACCTTCAACATTTCTGTGGATGGGAAATGACAAAAAACGTAAATACCATATCACGTGTCACTCACGTGGATGTAGCCCGAGGATAAAAAACATGCTCAACAGCACATTTACTACATAAATGAAATAATAATTACCTGGCGTGAAGAACAGCGTAATTGTGTTTGTAGAAATTTCACTTGCAGCTTTCCGGAATGAGGAAAAAATACAAGAACTCGAGCAAAAAAAGTAAGTCAAGGAGAAGTTAAAGTAGGTTTCGGGGTCAAAACGTGCGTGTAAACGCTCGTCAAAAACTTGGAAATAGTCGACACCGAGGTGACAAACGAGGGGGAAAAAAATAAGTCGCCAAGTGAACCACTGGGAGGGCGTGGGGGGACGTCCAGGGAGGGAGAGGGGTCATCTTTAGCAGGCTTGAAGTCATCAGTAAATTATGGGCTGGAGTTCATCCAGATGAGGGAGGACGAGATGTGATCGCTGTCATGTCAGTCAGCAGTGTATATATATATTTAAATATGTAAGAGGATTGGCTTTTTTAGGGAGGTTGGGGGGTGGAATATTGGGGAACCTCTCAACGTGACCCTGCTAAACCATATAATATATTCCCGATTATAAAACGGCCTTTTTTTAATCTTCAGGTAATTATGAGATTAATCAATATGTAACTGGCTTGTGTTATATTTATCAAGGTGCACAAACATTTATAAAGCAAAGACCCCTCAAAAATGCTTACCTCTCCAAGTAAAATCTTAATGGCCAACATTAAAATACAGAAGTGTAATAGGGTGAAGTGTTCTCAAAAAAATGAGATGTTAGTTTTATTCCTAAGAGGTACACTATTATGAAACATTCATAAAATTGTAAGCCACTGTAACATTATCAAGTTAGGAGATTGCACATGAATGCCACTTAGTTTTGATTTGTACTTTGCCTGTTGCGCCATTAGTGTTATTTCTGCGGGACTATTGCTGCTGCTAGCGGAGGTGAAGTAGCGGCTCCTGCGTTTGACAAATTTCAGGCAGCCCGACTGCAATCTATTAAAAAACAAAAGAGAGTCAGGATAATTAGCCATCCCTTAAAATAGAAAAGAGGGCTTTAAAAAATATGGTCGTTTCATGATGGTATTATTTGTGGAAAAAAAGTGTAGTAAATGTGTGATTTTTCAAAAGTAACGTGCATGCCCACTGATGTCATTAAATTACATAAACTATTAAAAGCCATGTGTTTTGGGGTTTGAGAGACAGACATAGTGATTCCAAAAGTTTACGACGAGAAATACCAGAGGGAAAGTTGCAGATCAAATCTTTAATACCACAACTTTGGAACACAAACAAAAGGCAGGCAAAAAACGTGAGCCTTCTATTTGTTCTTGTAGTCCAACCCACCACAGAATACCGGTCGTTTTTCTTTTGTTTTTTTTCCACAATTCAAACAGCAATCACAAGCTGCTTCGAGCACTGAAACATAATATGATGGTCGACAGGCACGGCTCCAGGATTTTTTCTCTCCCGGGGCTGAAGGGGTGCTTGACCAATACATAACGGGGCTGAGAAAAGAATTTCGAAAATGCGTCTATTTTAGACGATCAAATCAAATGCTTGAAGGACTTAATTAGGGCCACGCAGATTTCTGACGGGGTACAGCACCCCCTAGCGCCGGTATAGCGCCATCACTGATGGTGAACCGGTTTCGTCTCAGTTACCATGGTGACAATGAGGCGCGATGACAGTGCTCGATATAAATGAACGGGCCCTTTTCAAAATCCATTTTGTGTCCATTTATAATTGAATCCAAGAACAATTTATACAATGCTGAAGACGATTAGACTCGCCTACGGTTTAATTTTTGTGAATAATATTTTTAAATGTAACATTTCGCTTTTCTGAACTTTAATCAGTAAGTAAACATTTTTGCTCGGGGAAAATAAACATGCATTCCAATGTTACTGTGTGATGCAAACCACACAAAGAAGCAGATCACACACATAGAGGCATGCAAAAAGAGATGATAGAGTGAGAGGCACGCAAATGGTTCTGCTGCACTTCACCTGGGGTTCTGGATGGCCAGTAAGCACACGAGCATCTCCAACTAGTTCCCATTTTTACAATCCTGTCAATAGGGAACTTTTACCCGTGACCTCCCTCCCCCTGACTTTTTTGTCTCTCTTTTTCGTTTTTTAATATACAAATAAGCCCAAGTTTGAGGGAGTATTTTGTAGAACGCATGCCACTGAAAACACATTTTCTCAAGAAACTCAACAAATATGTGGATTGACTCATTTATATTGAGCACTGTGTTGTTCTCAGGAAGATTACAAATAAATATGGGTAGGTACTACAACACAAATTGTTAAACTAATGTGTTTGAGCGCATATTCAGGGGGACCGAGTACATATTTAATAAGTCAATTATTGAATCATCCTGTTCTTTTTTGAGAGGAGGAAAATATTGTACAGATGACCAAACAATTGTATCTACCGTCCGGTTAACTTAAATTATTTAAAAGTGATACATTGAAACAGTGTGCACGTGCCCTCATGCATCTCTGCAGGACCTGAGAATAAAAAAAGCGAATGTATACTTTATAATATTGCAGAAACACCACGGTGGAAAGAGTGTTCTAGACAGGAGACGGTGACATCGCACCAACTTCATTCAATTTTGCTCCAGCAGAAGTGAAAGTGCTTGACTGTGAACAGCTTATTGTATACTCTTATGCCAGTGTATATTCTAGCGAAAACAAATAAAAATTACAAAGCAAAGCACATAAGCTGAACGGGGGAGGATGATATATAAATACAGGAAACAAAACGGTATAGCAAGACAGTAGCAGCCAGGATTCCAGGGAAACAAATAAAACGATGCATTCAGTAATTATTTATAAATTGTAAGGGATCATAAAATTTGAGTTACTTTCATCTGGATTTAACAGCACCTAAACCACCATTGCTCTGGTAGCTTGGAATGACTGAAATGATCAAGAAATATTCGGTTATAGGAGTACATTATTAGTATTTGGATCAGCTTGGATATTTACAAAAGCTTAGGTTGTTTCCACTGGGTTCAAGCATTTGATGACTTCTTGGTAAATTGTTGCTACAATGAGTCCTCAAATTTTGGGGTTAAATCCTGTAATGTACGTAAACGTGCACCTCCACACACAAAAAGAACCCCCCCCCCCCCCCACAAAAAAAAAAAAAAAAAAATCACATCATAACCCTCCTCACATTCCAAGGATGTTTGGTCCATTTAGAGCAGAAGTGGTGTTCTTATGTCCGGACCTGGAATTTGCCAGCCTTGGTCATGTACTTGATGCCTTTGAAAGGTTTATACTTCTCCCCGTACATGTCCAAGCGGTTCACCTTCAGCCCTGTTCAAACAGAAGCATATACTTTCATGAACATGACGTGTCGATATAGTACAAAAATCTTAGCAAGACATACAGTGCCATGAGACAGTAACCGTCCCATTCTCAAATTCTTTTTTTTAATTTTTGCAGTTTCCTCACTTTAATATTCAAGATTATCAAACAAATAGGAGCATCAAAAATCTGTCCATCGTTTTTGGCTTCCCATAAGCAGAAAAATCAGACAAAAGATAACTCCAGTAAACATGAAATGCAGGTTTTAAATAGTGATTTGTTTGTGTGTGTGTGTGGGGGGGGGAGTGAGAGAGAGAAAAAAAAAGACAATTGCTGCTGAAATTAAATAACTCGTTGGGCCACTCTCAGCAGTAATGCCTGCATTTTCTATAATTGGCAATGAGTCTTTCACACCTCTGTCGAGAAATTCCGACTCATCTCAGCAGATTTGTTGAAATTCAGTAACACTGGAGGGTTTTCATGCATGAATATCCGTTTTAAGTCACGTCTCAGCATTTCAATTGGGTTCAGGTGCGGATTTTGACCACGCCACACTCGGTTGAAGAGCTGCTGTGATTGACATGTAACACAGCCAGCTTTTTTCACCGGCTGGATTGATTGTTAGTGATATGGGTGACCGTAGGTACTTAATTAAATTCTGAGTGTACACTAGGTGGCAGTGTTGCGATAGAAATACAGTTGAGATGGAAAAGGTTGTGCTGTTAATAACCTATTAATAAAATACAGTATTTGGTCACACTCTGGCCTTGCTATTTTGCCTCGCTACACCACACACTTAACCCAGTTAGCGGCGATTAAAGTACAGACAAAAACCCACTTCCGTCCTTGCTTCGTCCGTCCTTTTTAAAAGAAAAATTCTTGCCCTTTCCGTCCCAGTCCCAAAAATGGGCGTCGTTCCAAGACAGAGGGACGCACTTTTTCAGTCTTATTTCAATGCAAAAAAACATCGTCTTATATTCGGGCCAATACGGTACTTTATTTTCATCTGTTGTTGAATATCTCTGCCTCATGGCATTGTGTTACAGATTTATGAGAACCTTTGGCCAACTTCATTATGGCAGACAGGTTTGATTTGAGTGATTTCTTGTTTGACGGTAGACAGACTTGGGTGTGCTCAGTGAAAATGAACTCATTAATTCATGATTTAAAAAGGGTGGGGGACTATTTGATCATAGGTAGCTTTGAATGTTTTTTTTCCATTTAATGAATACAATCCCCATTTAAAAACGGCATCTTATTTTTACTCGGGTTCTCTGTGTGATATTTACATTTGTTGGATGATGTTCATCTTTAAAGTGGGGAAACTGTGAGGGAAATAAAGAAGAAAAAAGGGGAAAAAAAGAAAGAACTTGGGAAGGAGTCAAACTTACTATTTATTTTAATGACAGATGACATTTTTTTGCTCTAAACCTGAATCTGCCCCCATTTTTTTTCTCCAGCAAATGAGGTTTTTAATAATAATAACAACAACATATGACATAAATAAAAACTATATATTGTTGTATTTATGAATTAAGGCTTAGGTTCCGCAATAGGTGGATTATTTTTCGGAAACGTCATGGCTATAAATTACAACGCATGGTAAAAATCTGGGTTGCGCAAGCTATTGCAGGTCAAACTTAAAAACAAATAAAGAAAATTCTCTCAGATACCTGATGTGTTAGAGAAAAATTAAGAGTAAGTAAAAAAAATTGCTGTCGACCAATATATGCTTTTTCATGGCACTGTGGTCAACTGGCTCATTTTCATGGCAGTTACAAATGGAGAAACCGAAACAAAATATGTTAATGAGTTTCAGTCAGGTTTAAATACACATAAAATCTAATAAACAGGGTTTGCAGAGCAATCGTTTGTATTAAAATGGATGTAATGATGTACAAATCATTTAAAATGAATAATTATTTTAGCGCCACCCAGTGGATGCTATGCAGCAGTCCAAACATTTCGAATCAGGAGGGTGTCAGCTGAGGAAGCTTTGTGACAAAAAGGCCGCATTCTTAAGTGGAGGCGTAAACTGAAATTGTGTTCATTGCACACCGAGGGAATATGTCCATGTTGTGTGGCATGCGTGTGCATTTGTATGTGTGTGTTTGTGTGAGTGAACCTGAGATGGCCATCTGTTGGATTTTGAACTGGATGTTGATGGTAGGGTTCTCATCAGGCTTGGAGGCCCCCGCCTGCAGACTCATGGTCCCTTTCAAGCTGGGAAGCTTCTGGGGGTTGATCTTGCCAACATCCCAGGTCAACAACTGACCAAAACACACACCCGAATGTCCATGTAGCAACACGAATGGTAAGCATTGATATACGGTCTCAGCTATCCCTTTCCATACAAGAGTACACTACATAGTGATAGTTACGGTTCATACCTTTGTGACTGGGTCAAAGGTGTATGTTCCCTGGGAGGGGTTAAGATTGGCGTTGAGAACTCCCCGAGGAAGCTGACTGCTGACTAGGACCGACTCCACAGCCTTGCCCATGGTCTGCTTGGGGCCAAGTGTCAAGTCGAATCGCCCCTGCGAGCTTCCTTCACGGAAAGTAATGTTGTGCTTGACGTACACTGGAATTGCCACCAGGCTAAAAAGGCAAAAACATGAAGCCACTCATTTGATGTGTTTGGTATGTAACCCACATTTGTATGTGAAAGGAGCATAATGCAATCGCAAAGTCATAATTACAGGAAATACTTGATTGGAAAACTCTTTGAGGCCGTAAACATAAGACAACCAAATAAAAACCAGTAAGCACGGCAGTAACTGAGTATGTCATCATGTGCCCCGTGACAACATACATTTGAGGGTACCGGTAGTTTGAGCGTGGGGTTTTTTTTCTCCCCCTCTCCCTCCCTTGTTTCTTTCTGACTTTCGGGTTGAGTGAACGCTGGCGCGTTTTGGCTGCCGCTGCTCAACCCGTATTGTTTTGTGTTTTTTGTTATTGTAAAGTGTCCTTGGGTGTCTTGAAAGGCGCTTATAAACAAAATCTATTATTATTATTATTATTATTTACTCCACTGGCAAACGTGTTCACTACGTGCCATTCGTAACCGTGAAACGCTATATGATGGGAAGACCATAAATCAAGGACCACCGTACTTGAGGTCTCGCAACTACTTTGTGATATGAACAGAGAGTATCAAAACACCAACTTCTGAGAGCTGACATGATAGGAAAGTAGCCGGAAGTTTCCATCGGGAGGGATGAAGGAGAGGATCCGCTCAGCCTCCCAGCGCTTGAACCGAACACATGGATGAAAACTGACATCATCCAGCAGCCGAGGATTCTGAGACAACATAGAAGAAAGGAACGTTTTCATGTTTTTTTCTTGTCGTAAGAAAAACTGCTGGCGAACGTGAATAAACCGTTACAAAAGATTCTATCTGCCACCTTCGCAATCCCAAATGTTCGCTTCTCAGTGGGATATGGTCTATTGGAGGCTTTTTAGACCTAATAACTAACATCGAGCTCATCGGTCGAAAACGTTTCCTTCCACTCGTCTCCCTTTTGAGGCGCGATTAATAGCCTGCAAGTCCAAGTGCCCAATTCGGATTTAATGCCAATATCCAATCCATCCATCTGTTTCCATATACATTTGCAGAAAAGTGGTGAAGATTGCACGACTGTCTGTGTCCTATGTATTGTGTTGTGTTATTTTTGTTATTTTGACTTCAAAATGGCGCCGCGTGAGTGGCTGCCTTTCCAGCAGCTCCTATATTTTGTTGTTCTACTTCTTTCATAACTTTGCTGCTGTGAATCGGGAATTTCTCCATTGTGAGACTAATAAAGGTTTTCTTATCTTATCTTATTTCAAGTGATACAGAAGGCTATGTTTAGATTCACAGAACACATGAAACCATGTGCAGATGCCCAGAATGTATGCAAATAACCCCAAAAGGAAGTGGCACAGAAGGAAACAAGTACAAAAGAATACTAATATTAAATATTATTAGTTGGCCTGATTTGGGCTGAGTCTTCACTCCCATTGATTTAAATAAGGGAAACCTCCACAAGACTCCGCTGGTCACCATATGCAATGACTGACATTCCTCTAATGAAGCATATTTAGACCATATTTGATTGGCTACTCTGTTCAGATAGATAGTAAGATTGTTGCAAAACTTGTTTTGCCATTAATATGACTCATGACCCGTATAAACCCAGTGGCCTGCCATCAGGGCCCGTAAAACCCTATTTGAAGGCCGAGCAATGACCTACATTTACGACTTGAAGGTCAAGTGTGAAGTAATTTCAGAAAATCCCAAATGAATTATTTTTACATCCCAAGTAAATTAATTAAATAAAATACATTAAATAAAGTGAGTCGCTAATGGTGTCTTTGTACACTCGCCTGACTTGTTTGCGCCGCAGCGTGGGATTGGCTCAGTGACGGTGTGGATGTGGGTGTGAATGCAAATGTTCAATACTCCTGACAACTGACAGATAATTGTTCTTAAAACGGATGCCCGAACATTTTTAATTCATCAGCGGCATTAAAAAAAAAAAACTAACTATACTATCGATACTAGTTTCTGGCAAGAAATATTGTCCTGAAAATTTTTTTTTTAGTCGGACATGAGAAAAAATTCATTTCCAAGGCGGATTTTTCATATTAAAGTGGACATTGTGAGGAGAGGTCAGACAATGCTGTACCTGGCTAGCATGTTTCCAACCCGGTTCAAGTTATTTACAGTACTTCCTCCACTTGTATTCTGTATATAGTGAAGTTCCGCGGTATTTATGACATAGTTCTGTTCCTGTGGCCGCAAAATAAGCCAAATAGGTACGCAAGTTAAACACCCCGTCGTGTATCTCTAGTAATGAAGTCATCATTACAGTAAAATTTTGTATAAAAACACTTAACACTGCGCCATAAATGTAAAACTGTACGACGGCAACTAGGCGTGCCCTCTTGTGCGACCTAACAACATATTTTTTTATGCCGGTGCACAAATTAGTTAATTGTGTGCGGTTTGGAACCTTGTAAGCCAGTAATGTATTATTATTATTATTATTATTATTATCATCGGAAACCACCAACTTAAATGTATACATAGCACCGTTATATTCTGCTAGTATATGTTTCCATCAAATCTGTCTCAAGCCATTTCACTTATTGAGTCAGTTTTACACCACTTACCATAAATGACAGTGTGAGGTCAGGCATGCCAGTCAGTTTGACGCAGGCATCGATGACTCCCTGGATTTCCGCCGTTATTGTGGAACCTGATGGGGGGGAAAAACAATTATATTTCATGACAAACAGGTTGCGTAGAGGAGCCATGAGCGACCTCAGAGCATTACCTGATTTATCAATGATGGCGTCTATCTCCTCCACCACATCGAAATAGGCTTCATTGTTGGTGTATTTGACGCCAGTGCGTCGCCATGGTACCACTGACAACTGGCCAGTAGGGAGCTGTTCACCCACATTGGTGCTGCCTGGGAATTGGTCAAACAAGATTAGTTTGTTACTCAGACCGATGTATAAAGGGTCATTGTTGATCGTTGATGTGCATTATTTGTTGATGAATGAAATTACGTACACTAATTTGATCAAATCAGGGCTCCAGACTGCCCCAAAATGGTGCCCTTTTGCTCCTAAAATTTGAGGCGGCACATGTACATTTTTCATCGACCCGCATCTGCCTAACCAGGAAATTTGCAGATTTCATTTTTTTCCCCTTATAATTCACTTCAGTATTTTTTGCTGTTGACCAAATTCTCATCCAGGCTCCTGTCCATTCATCAGCGTGAACGCCTAAACTTGCTTCTCGCGCCCCTAAAGTTTCAGGTTAGCAGTCACTGTGTTCCCAGTTAAAAAAATAAAAATAATAAAAATAAATGTTTGGAGCCCTGTATCAAAGTGGACCAGGTTACACAAAACAATATTGACCAGTGGAAAGTTCTTCAGCTCCAGAATGGACATTAAAAACTTAAAAAACAATGAAACAAAATGAAACCTACATTGTTGAGCAAATCTATGAGCACCATGACTACTTTATAACTTGCAGTGAGCTTACAAAATGTTATAACTTCAATAGGAAAGGACTCTCATCCTATGAATTTGAGTCACTTAAGAGGGACCTTGAAACTTTGTGTGTGTTAACTATTACAAAAACATAAAACATGATGGTGTTACCATTGCTGTTGATTTAGAGCATCTTTGACACAAATATGACACTGAAAATGATTTAAGCACAGTACTGTAATTCCGACTAAGCTTTTCTCCCCAAGATACCCCAAACCCGCACCCAACCAAAATTGTTGGAGATAATCCTACACATTGTACCTGTGATAGTGTTGACCATTGTGCGGAGAATGGTGGGAGGCTTGATAAGCTCTTTGAGGATGTTAGACTCTGTGGCCAGGGGAAAGCCGTTGTCCAACATCTCCTCTAGTAGTTCATAGACCACGACCACATTGTCCTTGATGGCAGCCTCTGTGCAGACACCAAAGTAGTCCTGTTAAAAACAACACACATTAATGGTTACAACGTTTGCAGTGTCAAACACAACAACAGAACTTCAGTACGAGAAATTCATCAAAGGCAAAGAGAAGACACAACGAGAACCTGAAATGTGTCGACGACTCTGTGCAGAAACTCAATCACAAAGAGTGGCGGCACCTCACTCTGTATGACCGCCACAAAATATATGCGATGTCTTAGAACATTGATAAGGTAGTGGTGAGGAGTGGGGATCACAGGCGGGACATTCTCTGGCTCACTGGCACGTTCCTGGGCCTCAAAGAAGTAGTCGCACACAGAACGGCTCACCACACTCTTCCAGTGCTTCTCCAGGAAAATGTCTCCTGAGGAGTTGACCAGGAAGAGACTGTGGATCATCTTGACTGAATGCTACAAAATATAAGATAAAAAAATCGCGAAGGTTAAACGAGAAAGTGTTGTCATATCAATTTGCGTGTTTACACATGTACACGAAAATGAAAATTGACATAATGACATCAAGGTGATGACTGATGAACCCTCAAAATTATGCAATGCATGTGCAGTTTGATACTTGTGTACCTTTATTGAAAAAAAAAAAGAGAACCCCATGATTTTTTTTTCCCCTCAAACCCCCAAATATACTTTTCATTCCCCCCACCTGAGCTGTGGACCTTTGCAGTTCACTCAGAGTGGTCATGGAACCCTTGGCTGCATCTCTGATCGGTGTTAAAGGTTTAGCTTTAGGCCGTGGCACGCCAGGTCTTGGTAGGTTTGCACTTTGGGTGTGATACTCACTCCATTTCAATATGATTGATTGAATTGTGTTCCCTGAGATTGCAAAAAATGTGCATCCTAATCCTACTTTAAACTTCTCCACAACTTTATTCTGCACCTGCCTCGTGTATTTCTTGGACTTTGTGATGCTTTCTATCCCCTAATATATTTTTTAACAGACCTGTGAGACCATCACAGAGCAGGTGCTTTTATACTGTGACTGGATTACTGTGACTTGATTTATCATCATCATTCTTTTAGGTCAACATTGGTTCATTCAGAAATCATAAGGGAACCTCTGGAGTCAATTTGGAGATAAAAGGAGGTGAATCATTTCCCATATCCTACATTTCAGGTTTTTGTTTGTAAAAAAAAAAAAAAGTCTAATAAAATTCATTTCACTTCATTACTGTGTCTCACTTGGTCCGAATTCTTATCCCCCCACCCCAAAAAAAATATGTTTGAAACCTGAAGTGTGGCAAGGTCAACAGGTTTAAGGGGGGCTTATACTTTCAACACAATAGTTGTGAAAACTGTTCTGTCATGATGGGTGAGTAAATCAGTAAAAGAATGTATGAGTACCGGTAATGTGCTGAATAGGTGCCCATGCCTCCGAAGGCACTGGGACAAAAGATCCTTTACCCTGATGTCCCACAACATACTGGTTAGGATCACAAACATAAAATATTATGATATGAAGGTATAATTACTTAGAAAAAGGATGTGAAAGAAGTGACGGAACAAAAGAATCATGATTGTTTTGTCCTAAACCCTTCATGTGACACAAAACACCACATTCAGCCAACTCTGCATCACCAGCTACTTGGGAAAATCATGAAAATAATGACACTACAGACAAAAAAAAAAAAACCCTCACTAACATACTGATCATTCCTAGTTTCCACAAATAAACCTCCACCCACCAACCACCAACTCACATGACATTCTTTGCGGATAAAGGCAGTTTATGATTGCACAAATCTCAATCTTTTATGCTATGTGTTCCATTGTATTATTGGTATTTTATGTTCAATTTTCTGGAAAGAGCATTGTGAGAGCTGCAGCTGGAGTGAAAGTAAAGATGCATCGCATTTTATTGTATTCCTGCTTTTGTGGACCCACAAAGTCTTCACTAAAAGAATGCAGGGCATTTGTTGTTCACTACACCCGTTTTTAGGGTGTCACCACAATCGAGAAGTGGCAGAAAGTGCTCAGCAATTTTGACCATCTACTAAAAACGGAATCAAGCTTGCTATTTGTGTTGGCAGAGATGAGAATTGTCCCACAAATCCATAATTGTGTGTACATATGCAGAAAGTTGGTAAAGGTTTTGAGCTCACATGCCTTATACTTGTCACCACGGGTGTGGGAGGTCATATTGCCATGTTATCTGGAGATTAAATGTGACATTATATCCTGTGATGTATTAAGCGGCATCCGTTTTTTTTCTTTCCCACTTTATCTTGGGGAGAGAACATGTTCTCAATATTCACCGCATGAGAAATTTTCATTTCAATTTCTGGTTTGAATTCAACACCCCCAACACCAGTTACACATCATACATTAAAATGAGCTACAAAAGAAGATACTCTTGTTCAAGAGGTGTGCTCATAGCAATGGATATTCGGCTGCAAAACTATTGGTACTTTACTCTGGCAGCACATCAGCACGGTGAAGATGACGATAGAAACCGAATTGAATGCACATCATGCGGACGAGCTATGGATCTCGAGCAGGACGACAACTCGGGAGAAAAAACGAACCACTCAAAAGCATAATTAAACGGGGTTCATTGTTAAACGAAATTACGACAAACATGCCGATTTCAAATATGAAAGCGGTAAGATACTTTAAATGCCGACAGCTTTTTGTTATTAGTCATCACTCAACCCGCCTTCTCCTCCTTAGTCAGTGTCTCATGACTAGGAAAACGTCACCCATAACGAGAATAAAAATATATTAAAACATAATTTCCCCGCAAGTAGGAGATCGATGACATGCTGTAGATTCACAAAACACTTACCAAAAGTAAATGTTCCGTCTCGGTCTCGAATTTCACTATTTTCTCATTGAAATATGAAGCTTCCGTTAGAAGGATCATCCTCTGGTGACAGGAAGCTGAGAAAAACAGCCAACCACAACCTGAGCAAATTACCCGAATCCCGCCTTTTCTCCGCAGTCATTGGCCAAGAGTACGGAAATTGTGTTCCGGGCACTCTGTGGTGATTGGGCACCAGCGTCACCGGCGCTTCAGTAAATACGCTTGAGGATTGGCCCAAATTAAAGCAGGGCTGACATTTTGTTTCTTGTGTTTTCATTTTGTGGCGTTCATTCAACCACCAGGAAAAAATGTCCAAGAACGTTGTAAAAAGAAATACCAGCAAAGACAACTTTAATAAGTGGTGTATGACGTTTTCTTTTCCCCTTACCCAAATTGTATCCCTCACACGTCTCTATCCTTATGCATTTCATGTATGCGGCTGTGTATTTTTAGGCAACGATTGAAATTTGGTGTTACACTTTATATAGTATATCCTCCTGACTACCAGTAGTTCAAATTTGTCCTCTGTAGAGGACATTTGTGAACCTAAATATCTCCCACCCAGTGCCTCCAATCGCATTAACTCCTTTTGTTACTCTAAGGAGGACATTCTTTCCAATGATACCAAATTTGTAGGGGTTAGAAAAAGTAAGAAAATGGCTTCCCTCAGTGCAAGCACTTTATGGGAAGAGGAAAAGTAATACTTTTTATCAAGCACATTTTGTCTTGAAATGCTGTTGGCATTTTAATTATAAGACTCTTATGAACACGTTAAAGTGTTGTTTGAGTTGTTTTAAGTGTATTTGAGCCTGTTTAAAAAATGTAGTGGGATTTAAAAAAAATTCTTTTGGAGTAGTCCAATTACTTCGCATAGATTGGGGAATATCAAAATAAATGTGATTGGACAACATTTTTTTTCCTGGTAGTCAGGAGGATATACTGTAGGTACTGTATCAAGACGCCCCTGCGGTTGATTAGTATAAGTATAAAACAATTTAGGACAGCATGGTGTGAAACAAACATCCCTTAGTAGCGATTCTAAAAGTAGTAGCCCGGGACTCAGAATTATGAGTAATTAGAATAAATAAATATAAACAAAATCACCTAAAAAATTTCAACAGAAACATGAATGGCTCAACATAATTTATTTTCATTTTATGTTAAAATGTACAGAGTTGTTTGAAAGTACTTGCTAAGAAAAGGGGGTGGGAGTGGATAAATGTAAATACATACAGGGACAGATTAGAGAGTTGAGACCGCTGAGCACAGCACAGCACTCAGCCAAACACTCTATTTATTTTGCACTCTCTTAGCATACAACGAAACATGTACAATTCCAAAGGATACAAAAAGGGAAGCGATATAAACAGACAGAAATATACGGAGCTTATTTTTACATGCCTCTTTAATGTAAGGAAGTCATCCTATACACACATAAGTAAAAAAAAAATGCCAAGTGACCTTTAGATATTTGTAGTCCTTTTGTTTAAAATAGCATCAATATACTACACAAAGATAGAAAAACTCTAGAGGTGAGATGGAATGGAAAGGTTAAAGGCATCTTATAGTCACTAAAAGTGAGTAGATTTTTTTTTATCATTTTGAATTTCATATTAATTATTACCCAAGAGGTGAGCTAAAAATATGCAGTGTTTTTGTCCTGAAACAGAAGAGAGAAAAAATGACAGTACCAATAACAATGTCAGAATTTCTTTTTATATTATAGAAAAAGAGTCAGCTTAGGTCATAATAGAAAGCTGCCCAGTCTGATAAAATTCAGAAAGAAAACAAAGTTCAGAACAGAACAATAGACACAAAAAGTATGCAATGTCAGGTCTTTAAGAAAACGAAAACGCCTCTTTTGACTTTGAATACTGGTACATGGAGCAACAAGGTGAACCGTTCCACCCGCGCCATTTAAACACCATAACCAACAAAGATCTGACCCTGCTTTCATACGAGTGTGCCTCTATGTGTGGGCCAAGCCATGCACTACACCAGGCCTTTAGGTATACGTACACCCTTTATAAGGGCTAACTGTCTACCGCAGTATCTCTAGCAAACACAGAAGTTGAGAGAAAATAAAATGCATATATAAAAAAATACAAGTTTAACAGAATACACATTTCAAAAGCAGATACCTCAACCTCTTTGGGTCTTTAACACTTGAGGGAAAGTCAGCTAATTGTTAATCAAATCACCTTAAAACAGCTCAATGGAAATCTCACTGTTTGTTCTGAATTCTTTAACCACAAAAAAAAAAAAAAATTGACATTGCACACCAACTGTCAGTGGAGTGTGGACAAGAATAGCTGAAAGTTGTACATTCCTGGGCTAGCCATCTTATGCAAGAGCTAGCCAGTATGTGTCTATGCCTGTGTTGCTTGATAATGGGAGATGCCACAATATTTACATCTTAACTTGTCAAAGTGGCAGAAAACTGGAACATAATGCTACTATTGGATTACAAAAAGACATTGTTGTCTCCTCTGTGTCTATGCAGTGTTTTTGGTATGATGTCATCCATCCAGGAAGAAAGAAATATGAAGAAACACCTTGAAGACAGGAGGGCCCCGCTGGCCAGGCTGGCCATGGAGATGTTGGGGTCTTTGTGAGGACCCAAGAGGGTGTGCCACCATTTCAAAATGCCACAAATATAAAGACTGAAGCATATAAGAGGCCAGACTGCACACAGATATTCCAAAACAAAACAACAAAAATAAAGTTCAACATTGTTTAACAAAACAAGAATCCACCAACTATGTCTCTTTTTTTTAAGGTAAGGCTTCCTATGTCAAAAGATTGTGTGCATGGTTGAATATATTCAGATAACTGTCTTTTGCATTTGCAATCCCTCAAAGCAAGATCAGAATCAATCCCGTATTGTCCTTTTCTGTGTAACTTCCTCGCGCCATCCTCTTTTCCCCTCTTCAAAGAGGAAGAGTAGACATTTGGGCCAGTTCTCCTGGTCTGCGTGGGCCTGGCGCGGTCCACGTACACACCTTGCCTATCTTATGAGAAATGGGCAAAATGATTACAGAGAAAAACAGGAGGCCCCCGATTTCCATTCACTTGCACTCTTGGTGCCTTCCGCAGCACTGTAGAGTGTGAACACGACTGATGCACATTTAAAGTACGGCGAGAATCAGCCTTGGACCTATGTCTTCATCTGCTCATGTAGGGTGACTGTTTTGGGACACCGGCATAGCTATGATGGGAGGGGCCTGTATACATCATATTGCCATGGTGGTTTGGCTGCATAGGCTGCTGGGGGTAACCCTGCCCTCCCATCATTCCCATTTGCATTTGCATGGGATACTGAGCTGTCTGATTCATGTAAGGAGGATTACCATGGTAACCACTGTTCATCATTGGTTGGGGCATTCGGTATCCAGCTGACATGGGATTGAGTGGTGTCATGTTCATGGAATTGTATGGTGCCGGCGTTGGCATGAGGTTTGGCATCATGCCTCGTTGAACAGCCAAGGTGCGAGGTGTGCCTTGCATGGCCACAGCCCCCGAACTGCGTCCATAGAGCTGCTGCTGGTGCGGGGCTGGGGCCAACTGCTGCGGGGCTTTGGACCGAATGGATATATGGCCTTTGACAGTGGCCATTTGCCCCTGCAGTCGTTGTGTGTGGGGTGGTGGGCCCAGACTGATGTTGGTGGTGGGCATGTTGCATTGCAGCTGCAGGGAGCCCAAGTTCATGGAACCAGAGCTAAGGTTAGGGGGTGGGGTCATTGTGGGCTGTCCCTGGGAGAGGGGCGCGTGGGCAGAGGGTGCCAGCCCAGGATTAGATAGTGAAACACTGGTGGCATAAGAGGTGACAGAGGCTGAGTGAGAGTACGGCATGGCATGTGGATCCATGATGGTGTTTGTAAGCTGCTGGAGTTTGGCCAGGCTGAAGGTTGCAGACGGTTGGGGGTACACCCCTGTGCCAAAGTCCTGACCCATACGTTCATACAAGGTACGACCACTTCCCCCGACCCCACTCTCAGGAATCTCCATAATCATGGGAGTGGAGCCAAAGCCATTTCCCATGCTACATTGGGACAGGGACTGCTGTTGTTGCTGCTGAGGAGGTGGGGCTGAGGGTGGAGGCTGAGAGTTGGGGGTTTGCTGCTGCTGAGGCGGCTGCTGCGGAACCTTCTTTTGGGATGACTGTGGCTGTTGCTGATTCGTGCTGGGAGGCCTCTCAATGACACCACAGCTCTGGGGAGACTTAATGCCACAGCTAGGGGTGTTAGATGGATGAGGAGGAGGTGGGGGTTGGGGGACAGAATTGCCAACATTACTGGCTCCGGGACCACTGTTGGGACCCGGTCCAGTTTGCTGGATGAGGCCACAGCTTCCTAATCCGTGCTGATTTCCTCCATTCCCCGTGGAAGATGCTAGACTAGCGGTTGGCACGAAGGAGCAGCTGTTGGACTGCGAGGAGGATGGAGTGGCCGAGCTAGAAGAAGAGGTAGCAGATGACGAAGCTGAAGAAGCACCTGCCACAGACATTCCACCTCCATTACCCCCATTACCCGTTCCATTGCTACCTCCACCCATTGTCGAGTCATAGCTGCTGGGGTTATCATAGTTCTCTGTAGTGCTTTCGATACTACCCAAGTCACTGAAACCACTGTCAACCACCTGCTGCGAGTGGTCTGACACAGATGGGACATCCATCATAGGAGATGTCTCCATGTTTTGCTGGGAAGGTGCAGACAGAGTACTGGGATGTTCTGGGGTGATCTGTGTGTACCCACCACCGGTTCCACCACCTGCTCCAGTGGGGCCAGGAGTCCCACCCCTTTGGCCCACTGCTGTTGTGTCCATGATGGCCGAGGACAACCCGGGACTGTTCACGGAACGCACTGACTGACTGGGCAGTGGGGGCATTGCAGGATTAGGCAAGGGGCTGCTATGTTGGGAGGCCCCACAGTCCTCCACTAATGCCAGGGTCTCCTCCTCGGCATCCCCCGTGTGGCTGTAACTCTGTAGTGTCCGGCAGGCAGCAAGTGTCTCTTCACAGTCCTGGTAAGCCCCATGGTGAGGCTCAGTCTCTTCATCTTGGGCTTCCCCTTGTGTCAGAGACTGCACTGCCTGGACTGTCTCCAAGTCGAGTTCATTGGAGTGGTGATGTGGATGTTGTGAGTGATGGTGACTCAGCTCCTCTTTGAAGTCAGAGTGCTGATGAGAGTGGGATTGAGTGTGTTGGGGTTCAATCAACAGTGCTACATTTTTGTCCTCCGTCTGCAAAGGCTGCAGCTCCATGGGCTCTGACGGAACAGACATGGCCGTAACAGTTTCCACAGCCGCGGCAGCCGCAGCAGACTCCTCCTGCTCTCTACGCCGCCTGTCCTCCTGCTGTGGATCAGCGGAGGAGGACCGACACGTTGACTCCTGCACCTGCTCTTCAGGGTCCTCCTCCTCCTCCTCTTCCTCCTCCTGTTTGCTGACATAGTCCCGGGCCATGCTGTTCTCCATGCCTAAAAAAGCCTCTCCGCCTTGTGGTTCTTCTTTCACTGGAGGGGAGCTCGCATGGGAAGCAGGCTCTTCCTCCTCATCTTCATCCTCCTCCTCATCAGACTCCTGACTTTTACGTTTTTTACTGTTGTTGCTTTTCTCCTCTAAGTGTCCATCGCCTTCATCATCTGCATCATGGTCCTCACTACGCCGGCTTCCTGAACCTGGGGTAGCTGCTGCTCGCCTCGACAAATCAAGATTACCATGGCCCTGGCTCTCAAATTCCTCTTCTTCCCTTTCGTCTTCCTCATCAATTTCTTCTCTTTCGCCAGTATCAACATCCTGAGGGCGGAAATGTTGGGCCCTAGGCCCTAGGTTGGATGAGGAGGAGGAAGTGGCCAAAATGGGGCGGGAGAGTGGACGGATAGATTTGTTCTCCTCCCAATTTCTCTCTGCTTCCTCCTCCTCCTCCTCATCATCATCATCATCATCCTCCTCCTCCTCATCATCATCCTCTTCTGCGTCGTCTGGTTCAGAGTTGAGAGGTGGCCTTGGAGCAGGTGGGGGTGGTTGACGGAGGGTAGGGTTCCTGGGTGGCCTTCCTCTCCTTTTTGGTAAGTTCTGCTCGACAGGAATCGGGAGATAATCGTCTTCGTCAGAATATTTTTCTTTGTTATCTAAGATGGCTCTTGAAACACGCTTGCTGTTTCGATCTGTTGAAAGCGGCTGAGGATCTTTGTCTAACTGCTGCTCCAGCAGTCTTTGCCTCTCCTGCTCTTGCCTCTCTGCTTCCTCTTGGGCACGCTGGAGATACCAGCTCCGAGGTTTCCGGCCAGGCTTCATCTTGATTTTGGGAGGTATAGGAGCACCACTTGCTTGACTTTCTGCAGCAGCTCGCTGGTTGGCTCCACTTCCAGGTGGTCTTCCAGGTCCCCGTTTCTTCCAGTGCAGTGGTTTACGGCTCTTTCCCTTAGGCCAGCCTTTCTTCTTCTTGACTGGGACCTCAGGATTGGCGGCTTGATTTGCCGAGGGACCTGATGGCAATGCAGCCCTAGGGTTCAGCATAGCAGTAAGATCTAAAATGACAAAAAATAAACAGGTGTGAAATACAGCATGAGAGACATCCATGTATAAATACAAAATGATCAGAGAATCAACAAGGTCCCCAGAACCCACCATCTTCCTCTGAATCGGAGAGGTTGCAGTGTCGACCCCTTTTGGGAGCAGGGTCTGACAACCTAAGTACTGAGTGAGCAGGTGGGTAGCGGCGCAAGGGGTGACCCAGGTTTGTCTCCTCCTCCAGCCTAGGCATGGGCCTCTCTGTGTCAGAGTCGACAAAGGGTTCGTCCAAAACCTCTGTGGTCTCAGAAATAGTCTCTGTCACCACGCTGCTGTGTGGGTGGCTACGCTTGCGAAAACGACGCTTTCTCAACGGCTTCTGGGCAAAGCAGAAAGGAAATTGAGTTTACAAGTTTATGCTTCATTTATAGTTTTACTTCAAATATTCCGAACTAAATTTCTATTATTGTAAACTTGTCACTGAGAATAAATATGAGCACTTTCTTTGTACCTTGCACTTGAGCCCCATAGCTGGCTTTGTGAGTATGGGTGGAGAGCTTGCCCTGCTTTCCTCATCATCGTCATCCTCCTCGTCGTCGTCTTCTTCTTCTTCTTCGCTACTATCACTGAAGCCACTCTTCCTGATGAGAGGAGAATCATTCAGCCTGGAAACCCCAGGAAGCTGTGCCAGCCCCTCACTCGGTTCCTCCATCTGTCTGGGTTTGGGGCCTCTCTTTTTCCTCGGAGGACGCCCTCTTCGGGTGGGAGTTATGGTGGGGTGCCGAGCCATGTCTACTGTGTGAAAGCTTGTTGACTCTACTTTTCTCTCTGGTGAGAATAGGGAGAGCGGGCTGGTTGCGGAGCCAATTTTTCCTTCATCTGTCCTTTCATCATCCTCACCCTCTTCTTCCATTGGCCGCACCTTAGGTGGCCGCCCAACTCGCTGGCTATCCTTAACTGCTTTACCCCAAGGCCAGTTTTTGGGTGGGCGACCGCGGGGCCTGCGTTCGCCATTTGCTGCCAGAGGTGGACGTTGTGGCTGTGGGGCAGGTGGACAACAAAGTGGAGGGGATGTTAGAGAACTTTGGCTGACAGGAAAACCGAGGAAGCCTTTTCTCTCTTCTTCTTCTTCCTCCTCATCATCATCCTCCTCCTCCTCCTCATCTTCTTCTTCTTCTACCTCCCTTTTCTTTGCTTGACGAATGTGCCAAGACATTGATGGTAGCTTGTGACTTGGTTTGATCTATTTAAAAACAAGAAGCAACAGATGTCACGGCTGGTTCTCTGAGAGTGCATGGTAATTGTGTAATAACTTGTCATGTGCTTACCTCTTTGCGGTCATCCACAGTTTGTTCTTGATCATCCTCTTCATCTTCATCCTCATCAGCATCCGAAACCACGGTGTTGGTTACAATCACAGGAGTCCAGCGGAGACACTCTGGGTCAACTTCTAGCTGTCGTGGTCGGGTCTTGAGACGAGCTATATGGTTATCTATCAGCTTCTCTCGTCGCACCAGGACAGTCCTGACAAGGAAAACGTCATTACAATCCTGCATTCTTATTCATTGTCATGTTAATGACAGTACAATACTCCTCCACTTCATTACCTTCCAAAGCAATCTCTGTAGTAAACCCACAACCTTTTTCCCGCTGTTTCATTATTCTGAAAATTGTGTTGTATTCTCTTTCTGCAACTTCGTGAATTACATTGTGAGCAATATCCCCATGTAAGTAACAACTATTTCTGGGACATTTTAGGGCCATGTCAAAGGGCAATGTATGATCTTATGATAACATATCAAGGTTTATTACAATTAACAATTTCTTACGGGCGAACCGTAAGAAATTGAGACTGCCTGACAATTTTAAGGACAATATCTGACATGAAGCTAACACATACATTGTGCCGATGTACAGTATGTTTGAAGATTCCGTGCTCTAACCTGTCTCCTCGTTGCTCAAGCATGTTGAGGCTGTGCAGGGTTGTGGTGATATCCTGGGGGCAAATCCCGGTCAATTTGCTGAGCTGTCTTATTGTGATCTGCCGGTCATGGACCCTATGGAGGCACTCGAGGACCTCACTGCGCCAATAGGCCATGTAGGATAGCCGGCCGAGGTCTGAGAGAGGCTTCTCTGGTGATCCAGGCTGGCCCTCACGTTTAGATAGCAAGTAGCCTGCAAGGAGGCACATGGCAAAATACATGGTGAATTCAAAGAAAAGTATTGCTTTCATAATTCAGATAGAGGAACTAGCAGCTTCTCTGTCACATGTTTGTGTCAAGATAGCCAATCACAGTTGCTTTGTGTTTATGTGCAACAAGGAGAGATTATTACTGAAATCAATAAGAAAGCGCCCATAGCCCTTTCGCTGGTACTGAGGAAGAATCATGATGCATGATACGTTGTATTTCTGCTGGCAGTGTTTCTCCTGGAAAGACACAGACATATTCCACCATTAGAGAACGATAATAAAAAACGGTCACTTGTTAGTAGGCCTCAGTGGGGACCGCTAAGTTTGATGTTAATGTGTAAAATGTTCACGTGTTAAATCACTAAATGCTCTGTTTTGATTGCATACTGGCATTTTAATTGATGCACTTGCAAGGAACAAGTCGCAAGCACCTGGGGAGTTTGGTATGAAATGAACACATTATGCATGCATTATTAAATTTGTGCCTCCACGGTGGACACTTGCATCACTGGTATGTTATAAGATATGGTAGTTGTATGACAACAATGTAAAAAAGTTGTATTGAAAGTAGGGGTGCACTGATCCCGATTTTCTGGCCGATCACCAATCTTTACAATGCCTGAGCTGCCGATACCGATTTTTGCAGATCCAATTTTTTCCCCCCATAATTAACGGGCATACAGCTTCAATGTTTTAATCTTGTCTTATTGTAAGACATTGATCTTTACCTGTGAAATGAAACAAACGGGTTATTTTAACTGCGAATGAATTACTTCTCTCAAATAAAAATGAAAAGCTTATTTGTCATCTCACAGCCGCAGGGAGATGAGATCGGTGGAGAAGATCGGTTTTATTTTCAGGGATCGGCCAATCACCGGTGCCACAACATGAGGGAAATTGGCACCGATATCGATCTTAATCGGTGCACCCCTATTTGAAATGATAGTTTTACCTTAGAAAAATAGCCGACAAGGTGGCAACCTTTACTGTCATTCTGTGTGAGGACATAGAAAAGGAAGGGCTCCACGTCGTAGTAGAGGGTCTTGTGGTCGAGGAAAAGTTTGGCCAGCAGGCACAGGTTCTGGCAGTAGATTGTGCTCACATTTCCATCGACCTTTCAAAAGGATTAACGAGAGAACAGTTGTGAGTGTTAGAAAACAGAAGATTTCCCTCATGATGCCTGTTCACCCACTGAACACTATTCTAGGGAAAAGTCACGTGCTGTTTTCAATAGTATGGAACAAGTGAAGGGTCAGGAAATGACCTCAACTGAGTCTCAGAAGAGATTGTGCGATACAAAGGGATGGAGGAATGACAAAAAAGCTGTCAGATCAGGGTGACTTAAGTTTTATCCTTCCGTGTGAATGAAACTAAAGAGAAGGTTTTTGGAAACAGCATAACATAATATGAAAAAATTAAAACTGATAGGTGTAAATGTATATCATAAATTCTATGTTATATACATACTCTTACATACATATATTCATAGCCCCTCCAAAATTACTTGAAGGGCCAGGTCACTTCCTTCCTTTTGATTGTGTATTGAATTCATTTGGGTTTCAAATCAAAAGATCAACATCAGACAAAAGTTCAGAATCCCATCTTTTATTTCATGGTATTTACATTTAGATATGTTAAACGACTCAGGACAGAGCACCTTTTGTTTGAGCAAAAGTATTGTTATATGTGCCTCCCTTTTAGATTGATTGCTTAAACATTAGATAGGGCTTGTTTTTGCCTTGGGGTTACACTTGTGAAAACGGTATTTGCTGTTAAGCAATCATGACGACCAAACCGCTCTCTATGGGAGAAAAGCAAACCATTTTGAAGTTGAGATGAACAGGGAAAATCAATCAGGGATATTGCACAAACATTGGGCATAGCCAATATAACAATTTGGACTGTCCTGAAAAAGAAAGAAACCACATCTGTACTGAGCAACAGACATTGAACAGATTGGCCAACGATATCAACAGCAGTTGATGTCAGAAACCTTGTGAGAGCTGTGAGGAAAGATCCAAAGATAACAGTCAGTGACATCACTGCCAACCTCAACAGGGTAGGAGTGAAGGTATCACAATCCACTGTTCAGATCTTAGACTGACCAAGTTTATCAGTGGACCTTAATCCGTTAGAGCAAGTGTTTTATCTCCTGGAGATGAAAGTGAAGGGAGAAACCCCCAGGAATAAACAAGAACTGTAAGAGGATTCAGTAAACCCTGGAAAAGCATTTCAAAAGAAAAAAGCAACAGTCTGGTGGAGTCAATGGGTTGCAGGCTTGATGCAGTTATTGCAAGCAAAGGTTATGCCACCAAATATTAACTCATTCACTCCCAAAGACGTTTTTAAACGTCTTTTCAGACTTGGTTCAGAATTGGCTGGTACTGAATGAGTTAAATGTTATTCACTTCAAGTTCATTTAATAATTATGTCCCAGTACTTTTGCTCACTTGAAAAGAGGATGGCTTCAAACAAACCTTTGTCCTGAGTCGTTACAACATCAAAATGTAGATACCATGAAAAAAAGCCTGCTCTTCTGAACTTTTGTCTTCATATTCATATTCATCATTCCATCTGAAACCCACATGTCTTCAGTACACAACAAAAACAAAGGAATTGACCTTGCCTTTCTAATAGCTGCTGTGGCTTTTAATCAGGTGTGTTTTGCAGTCCGGAAATTACTGTAATTGCATAACCATGAATACAGCCATGACATTTTCCGTTGCACGAAATCCTTTGTCATGGTGCAAGTGATATAGCTGGAATGTTCTAAAGATTGATTAATCGGTCAAGAGTTAATTGCTGGTCATTTACAATCGACATTGGCAGACAATTAATTATGTGAAGGGAGAGAAAAGAAATAGACCTAGTAGCGATGACAGCGGTGCATCTGTCTATAGCAGGGTCATCCTTCGCAATGCTGACTGTCAAGTATTAGTGTGTACCTCAAATACAGAGACGTCATCTTTCCTGTAAATCTCATTAGCTGGAGGATGGAACCAGTTGCATTTCTTCAAGTGCTGGTAGAGGATGCTACGGCTCTTCATGTAGCGCAAGCAGAATTCGCACAAGTACAGTTTGGGTAGTCTAAAAAAGAAATTTAAGGTGTAATATGATCAAAAGGGTCAATGTATTTTTTTTAATTCTCACAATATTTTACAAGTATCACATGAGCATTTTTTGGCAATCTACTGAAAAAAATACTGCATTAAAAAATGGCAGAGCTTCGGTGTTTAGTCATGTTAGTTTGCAGAATATACTCATATTCCAAGAAATCATAGTTCATGGCTCAGCATTCAAACAAAACTAGGGACACCAATATGAACAACACTGTGTAAAAAGAAGGGACTTAAATATGGGTATTGCAAATACATTTGTATCTTTTCCGTACCTGCTGTACTCCTGCGGGTAGGGAGAAGAGTACCACGTCTGGATGTCAAACTTTCCAAATTCAATGACTGATGGACATCGCATCTGAGGATCTGGTGGACCTGTAACCCCAACTTTCTATAAAGGGTGACCAAGGGTAAGGAAAGAAGAGAACAAAAGGCAAAGGTTACATCCTGCACTGCAGGTAGCATGAACACAATACTGTGTGTGCACAAAATAGAAAAAAGATTAAACGGGGGCAATAATGAACAGCCTGGCAACTGAATGTGAAGCCAATGAGAAGACATTCCTTTATCAGTGCCGGACACAAGACTGACTCTCATCAAACTGTATTAAGTACTTATCTTGGCAATGCCAACAACACTACTACATCTACAGCATATATTTTTTCATATTCCCTGTATGCTGGCTGCTGATGACAGTGCCTTTTTGTATTTTTTCACCCCCCGCCTCCCACCCCCAAAAAAAACAAATCTGCTCCACCAGTCCATACCCAGCCCTAACCCAAATTAGGTCTGGGCAATGAATTGTAACGTAATCATGATGTCAATTTGGGATTTTCATTATCATAAAATCATTAAAATTGGAAGAAAAAAAACGAATAATATGCCGAACAACACAGGGTATGTTTACAAACTCCTATCTTGTGAAAGCATTCTGAAGGCACCATGTTGAGCATGTCACGAATGTTATTCTTCCCTCCCTGAGTGTGCTTACAGTTGTTGAATGAAATCCCAGCTAGCGTGAAATGTAACACTAAACACGCAACAAAAATTATTACACACATTGTATATTTGAATATAAGAAATACTCTGTTTTACAAACATTATTAGTGCTAAAACACTAGTGGCCGATGCTAAATCCTATTGATGGACAGAAAATTAGCATTGACTTCCAGATGTGATATGCCTTCAAATAATGAATATTCACACACAAACGATGCGGTAACACATACTCATCAGTAATACAATACTCAAAGGCATATTCTTCCTAATCTGTCAAGAAGTTATATTTGTAAAGGAAGGCCCAGAATCTGCCCCGTGACCTCGTAAGGAAAAATTCTCATGTAATTCCTTCTTCTTGGTTCTCTTTGTTTGTTGGTGGTCTTGTCCCCAAATAAAATTGTGATTCACTGAACTTGTCTTTGAGTATTTAAGTTAAAAAAAAAAAAAAAACTTTATTTGACAATAAAGTTGTACTTGATACTTGATTTAATACAACAAGTACGAATTACAAAAACTAGGGTCGAAAAAAAAAACATGCGAAGCGCTTGATCAAGCGCCCGTCTGAGTAGAGCAGGAAGTCGAGTGACCCTGCAATCCCTGAAACAATGGTTAATTTTGGCTGGTAGCCACTTTTTTTTCCAGGAGTCGCCGCTACTTGTTCGCATTATGTGTTTCATTATGATTGTCATGCTATTCGATCAGTTTTAACCAACAGCTAGTGTGTGTGGCCGAGTGCAGCATGTAAGCCATTGCATGACATCCATCCATCCATTTTCCGAACCGCTTAATCCTCACTAGGGTCGCGGGGGGTGCTGGAGCCTATCCCAGCCGTCTTCGGGCAGTAGGCGGGGGACACCCTGAACCAGTTGCCAGCCAATCACAGGGCATTGCATGACATTTCTAACTTAATAAAGTTCAATCATGATGACGTTTGTCTTTCCTATTTAGCGCCGCGTGTGTGTGTGTGTGTATACATATATATATATATATATATATATATATATATATATATATATATATATATATATATATATATATATATATATATATATATATATAAAATTCAAAATATTTTTATATTTATTGCGATTATATTAATATATTCTTAATTTATCTTGTCACTCATTTATTTTCTGTTTGATCATTTTAAGTTTAAAAAAATTTAAATCTAAGAAATATTGTGATGATTAATCATGATTTCAATATCAATCAAAATAGTTGTGATTATTTTTCCCACCAACTGCCCCGACCCTAAGGTATCTCTTAACAGCAGGTGTAACTTCAGAATATACTGTACATGAGTCTGTTCTTCTACTGGTGGTCCCGTCATATGCTTTATCTCGTCTCCACTTATCCCATCTCTGGCAATCATTCTACAGTTGATATATTAGCTCATCAATTGGATACCTGTAACGCAAGCTCCTGAATGTGTCTGAACAGCTCAATGTCTTTTTCTGTTAGATTTTCGTGGCCAGGTAGTCTGTCGTCCTCATCGCGCCAGTCGCTGCCTTCTTGATTGTCTGACGGTGGGGAGGGAAAAAGTAAAACCATATGGAAAATTAAAAACTCTATATGAGACACATTAACAAACCTTTGAGGTTTCCTTTAAGACTCAAGAAAACATCATGTATGGAAGACATTACACAGATTACAGATTGCTGAAGATGAAAATATTCAACGTACCCGCCCTGTCGTCTCCATCTCCCTTCCGATTGGCTTTCTTTCTGATGCGACACTGTTCCGAGTAGTCCACCACTTCCTGGCGTGCCTTGCGACCCTCAGGCGATGGTGTAAAAAATTTTGTTAGTGCATCGATTAATCCCTTGGTCTTGTTGTTGAAGCGAAGGCTGCTTTGTGTCAGGTCGTCATCGTCCCGCATCGAGAAAAGTAGTCGGTCATCACCAGGGTAACCTTCGCAAGAGGAGCTGGACGAGGAATTGGCCGAGGCCGAGCGCTTCCGCCGAGCTCGGCCACCCAGTTTCTTGAAGGGTCGCCCTGGCCTGGGTAGACATTGATTGGGTCTAGTTACAATTTTTGTCATGTAGTCAGAAGATCCTGTCTGTGAAATTCGCTATCAATGGCCTTCATTTACTAACTGTGTGTACGAACCGACAATTACTTTCTGTAACTGTGCGTCTGCACCAATTTGTGGGCACAAGGTGAGTGAGATGGAACCAACAATGTGTGAATCATCAATATTTTCGTACTTCAGTTTGTTGTGCAGGTTCTGTGTTTCAGCAAACTTTCCAATGATACAAACTTTTGGAAAAAAAAGGATAAAGACTGAGAACATTATGAACGCTTTGGAGCAGGGGTGTCAAACTCATTTCACATGGTGGGCCACATACGGCCTCGGTAGATGTCAAATGGGCCGGACCATTAAAATGATACCATACTTTGCTATAAATAACCAAAACAATATGTCTTTCCTTTGTTTTTGTATAAAGAAGCACAAGAACATTAGGAAAATTTGGAAATTTAATGAACATTTCTTTTACAAAACATTTCATGAAGCACCTTACATTTCCTTCGACAAATGTGCAATTTACTTTTATCATTCACATATATGCATTGCAACTGATCCCACTGATGGTACAAACTTTAACAAGTAATTGGTCTTGAAAAATATAGTAATGCACTTTAAGATTAAAGGAGATTTATAAAGAAAGGACGTTTTAAACCATTTACACGTGCATATAAAATCTAAATGTAATCCCTGCCTACACCTTACAAACTAAGGAGAGTGCTATTAAATGTGATCGTGCGATTGATAGCGTCTGCTGTCATGGGTCTGTCTCAGTGACGGACTGAGGCTGCTGTTGTCTTCATCTCTGATCAAGCAGATACTCAATGAATTGCACCTTATTAAAAATATTAATTCTGTGTCTTTTATGCATTTTTTCACTTTTAAATTATCCTGCGGGCCTGATTGAACCTCCTTGTGGGCCGGTTCCGGCCCACGGGCCATATGTTTGACACCCCTGCGTTAGAGCATTCTCCTGCAACAGTTCTTTTTTTTTTTTTTAATCTTGCAACTTTAATAACCTTGTACGCATTGGCTGAGATGGCCGTAATTTTTGGAATGTGTTCGATTGAGTATAATGGAATATATTGTGAGTATGAGAGTATAGTGATATATAAACATGACAGAGTGTGTGCTTACATTGTGCCTGTACATACCGCATGTTATAGACATATGTACAGTACGCATATGTTGTAGCATAAGTTGTATACTTGAGTAGCTCTATATGTTTACGTTTTCCCTTTTCTTTCCGTTTTGGGATATATTCCATGAACGACCTATTATTATATTAATATTAAACAAGTTAAAATACACAAAGGACAAGAGGTAGGGCTGAATACGTTTTTCACTTCTACTTTCTTTGAACATCTAAACTGTGCTTTTATTTTTATTTTTTTACTTCTGTTTAATTTCCTATTAAATTTCTGTTACCTGTTTCTATGTTCAATAAACAAAACTAAAGAAACAAGCAAACAAATAAGATGTGTCAAACGGATACCTTTTGGGGGAAATATGGGTGCGGTTTATGCGAACAGGCGCTGTCATTTAGGATGAATGCAGATTCATCAATAAATGCACACAAGTGCTTTGAAAATGGTGCAGTACGCATGTGTCGTGAATCTGGCTGTAATTTTGCACATATGCTCAACTTGTGCGCAGAGTACGAATATTACTGCGCATTTGTTAGTCAATGAGGGCCAATGTCTGTGTTTTAACCAAAAACACGAGAGACAATCAGGTCCAAAATTATTCATACCCCATTTTCATCCATCCCGATTGCAAATTGATGAGATACATTCACACCCAATGCTATTCATACCCTTGGGTATGAATAATTTCGGGCTCGACTGTATATACAGCGAATGAAACGGTGTAACAGAAAAATGTTGCTCTGATGGCATGCTAGCTCTCCAAAAGTTGAGGTAATTCTGTACCTGTTCCTGGGCCGTCCAAGTGGTGCATTATAGCGCCGTTTGATTTGTGCTGCCTTCTCATGTAAAAGATTCTTTCCCTTTTTCCTCGGTTGGCAGATTTGACAGATCCACATGCCTGGGTCAAAAACAAGAAAGCAGATATATTTGACTTTTACACTTGGATTGAGAAACAGAATGATGCAGAGAAACACATAAAACATTATTGTTGTGTTCTAGATTTAATGTGTATGTAATCTAGAAATGCAAGTCTCACCTACTCTTTGAGGCAGATTAGATGAATGATTGACTTTATGGGAGGCTGTAAAGATGCAATAAAGCCACAGGTACAAAGTTAAAGAGGCAGTTCTGTTTATTTACCTTTTGGCATCCGCATGAGGGGAGGATCACAGCACTCCATGTGGAAGCCCCGGTCACATGAATCACAAAATAACATATTGTCCTAAGCACGGAGACACAAACACGTATTGAGGATTCAAATGCACATCTGATTGAGGAAGCAAGAGTCTGATTAAATCAACAACATTAAATTAGTTTTCGGGGGTGGAGGGGGGGGGGGGGGTTCTTCCATGGGACTTGGGGGGTTCCTAACCATGGGACATTAGCGTTATGTCAGAAATGATCAAATTTCACTTAGATGTTGATTTTTTTTTTTAAACAATAGAATCTATCTTTGTCTATCTATGCATAGTAGGTGCCAGGCAAAACAATTAAACCATCCACCTGTTTCCATTCATACGAGAGAATAAAAGAAGCTTTGTGTTCAACTCCTCAGGCCCAGATTTCACGGTAATATGACATCATCATTATTTGAGTATTTACAGTGGGTGGAAAAAGTATGTCAAATTTCTGATCACAAGGTCAAACAGAGTCAACTTAAAGTAATAGTACACAAACAGTGATATGTTTTCATATATTTATCGAGCATTACATGAAAAACTGGAACGGTCTGAATTTGGCGTTCGATCTTATCACGGCATTCAGAGTAGAGACGTGGAATGGCAGTGCTGGAGAAATACTTACGGCCGGGCAATTTATTACGCCGGTCTACTACTTTGAGCAGTCTTTTAAATTTCTTGTTTTCAACTTTTTGATGGCAATCATGTCTTTAACGAGATAGGTCACTGCCCCAGTTACGTCTTTCCAACGCTTGCTTGTTTCTTTTCATGTGGAGTGCCCTTGTTAAATGACTGTGTTACTGTGGGCTGTATTTGCTTGGATCTTGCGGCTGCCTCTGGCTGCCATGTGTGCGATCTCCACAAGTGATTAAATAGGTTCAGCGTGTTGCCATCCGATGTCAGGACAGAGTCTCTGTAAACTTTATATATAACTTTGGCTTGCACCTTTTCCTCCCCACACTATATAGGTGGAGTTTTTTTTGTTCAGGACCAAATCTGTTTTGCTTTGGCTTACAGCCATGGCTTCCCGCTATATACCAACAAACTAGGAGGAAGGACATCCACTGCCCTGCGGCCTGTGCATGATGTGATTGGTTGCTGCACGTCAGCGGCTCTGAGCCCCAATAAAGCTAAACTGGACAGAATGTGCCCTCTAGACTATTCAATGATGTTTCAGCTTTATGAGATCATCAACCTGTTAAAGTCCTGAACGATCTAAGATCATCATATCGCCCACGACTACATCAATGTCACTGTAGATGCAAGACACGTGCATTAATCAAGAAAACAAACCCAAAAAAAAGTTGTGTTTGATGGAATATTTTTGTTTTGGTGTTTTTCTAAACAAAAAAAGAAGTACCAATAAGAATAACGTTAAGGCATCAGATCGATAGGCAGTATCGCAAAGTGTAGTACTATCTTTAAAATCGTAACAATACCCATCCCTATGTATATATAAAGTCCAAATCTCAATGCAAGTGAAATGCTGTGGCATGACCTTGAGAGAGATATTCACACCGGACATCCTAAGAACTTTGATGAAGCGTATCAGTTTTGTAAACACCAGAAACAAATTGGGTGAGGTTATTTATTTTCCATTCCTCACGATTGCTAAAGATCCAGCAAAACTACCGGAATTATAGTCAGCTTGCCGGGTCCACATGTGGAGTTGCTGCTGGCAAGCTTGCACCCTGCTCAGTAGCTCGCACGCTTCTTTACTACTGTCTCCCGCAGCGTATTTTGATGCGAACGGAACAGGGTGCGTGTCAAAGTGCCGCTTTACATTCGACTGTTTCATCGATGGTATTTTGTCATTGCAAATTAGACACACCGCAGAACCTGTTCTCTCCACAAAGGTGAATCCTTCAGTCCATACCATACTCGTCATCTTTTTTCTTGTCGCCATCTTATTCATCGAAGGATTAGCTTTTAGCTAATGACCGAGCGGGCTGATTCAAAAGGGGATGTTTCCCTGTTTCCCCAGCAATGGCCTACGTAGGCCAGTATCATCCAATTAAAATTGCTCCTGCCGCCAACTGCAGCAACAGAACGTGAGCAGTGAAAAATCGATGGATGGATTAAAACAAGCGAGTATATTTAGTTTTATCTGCGAGCCAGATGCAATTATCAAAAGAGCCACATATGGCTCACGAGCCATAGGTTCTCGACCCCTGCTGCAGACGTATGTAACAGAGGATCTGGTAATTTTTCAAAATTAAACATCTTTCAGGTTCCGAAATAAATAAAACGGAAGTAAGGTAAGTTACTTATCCTTTCGGTGCGGCCCGGTATCAAATGACCTACGGACCGGTGCCGGTCCGCTGCTCGGGGGTTGGGGACCACTGATTTAGATGATGATAAGATTACATCTAATGACTATGCAAAAAAATTAAGTAATACCAAGTGGTTCACATACTTTTTCCTCCCACTGTAAGATTTTTGTGAGACTGTCCTTAAATTTTTCAGCTCCGAAATCAACCTGAATACTTTTAATTATACATGGTGTAATGATGTCAAGGATAGACAAATTAAATAAGTGGAAATAGAAACAACCCCGGTCCATTATTTAATTGCGCTGGATATTTTGATTTGAAATATGACAGTTTCAGGTCATTTACTCATTAAAATGTTTCATTTTTTTCTTAATGTATCAAACATTGTGTGATATTAAAAACAAACAACCCCCCCCCCTTAACTAATAAGCATTTAGTTGTGTCTTTGAATTGCAGTGATATCTCACTTCATACATCTGAATAACAATGAAGGCAAGCGGACAAAAATAGCACAATCTCAGAACTACAGATAGTATTTCGACCATCATCTCGATCTGGCTCCTAAGCAAAGAACAGAGCCTACACTGGCACTGTTCATGTGTCACTTTGCCATCTTCGCTCATCCACTCACCGCATTCTTTCCTTGATCCTGACAGCTACTGCAGGTTTTGCATTCGATGCACTGCCACCACAGTGCCTTGACTCTCACCGTGAGTTCTGGGGAAAACTTGAGACAGGACGGGTGGCCTGCAGACAGGTACAAACGCATGCACAAACACGTACGTCAATGTTTTGTGGTTGCTGACTGACAGTGGTGACCCGCTTAAATCATTGTCGAAGGAGTGAGGGAAAAGCATTTGGGAGTTGAAACATTCCACAAATGCTCACTAAATCCAATGTGCCCGCGAAATAGTCAAACAAATGACATGCTGTCAGACAAAGGTCTGCTTTGGTTTTGCTTGATGAGCAGCCAGTGACAAACCTGCTGCAGATGAAAGGAGGTACACTATCTCCCTGCATCAATTTAACAATACCTCATTTAGCAACAATAGTCACAGACAGATTACACATTGGTTACACCGTGGAAGAAGTGAAATTGTCAGAGAAATGTCATCTGTGGATGTTGTGCCTCTTCATCTTTAAACACTTTCATCACGAATACGGTAGGAAATGAATGTCAATCATGCCTTTCAAAGACAGCCACATCAATGTTTTGAAAGCTGTTAAGTCAGCTCCTTTTTTGTGTGGTAAGTATTAGAAAAAAATAAAACAGCATTAAAATTGAAAAGCAAATTTGTTTTTTCGTCTTCAGTTTTCACTACCACCTGGCCTTCTTTCCTATTGCTCTATACGACAGTCAGTCACATCAGTCAGTCTATCTCTCTATAAATTTATCGAGAGAGAGAGAGAGAAAGAGAGAGAGAAAGAGAGAGAGAGAGAGAGAGGGGGGGGGGTGAGGGTGAGAGAGAGAGATTTTTGAGCAGCGCTTGAGTTAACTAACATTCGGAGTGAATGTGCGCCCCCAGAGAGTATTTCCAAACATGCCCGAGAGTGCGATACAGGAAACTCCTTTACTTGTACACTATGTATACAATATAATCTTATTGCAAGAGTTGACTGAGCTCTTGTTTCAACGAAGTTACGCCACTCTCATTCTGCGTGAGTATGCTGCACACACTCGCACGCGCGCACGGACTTTTGTCATTAGTTTAGCTGGTGCTTCTATGTTGCTTTGCAGGCTGCTTTGCTGTTTTAGCAGCTTCTTCGTCGGTTTAACTACTACTTTGTGTTTCGACACGGCTGCGCGCTGCCGACAACACACACAATGTAGCGGTCGGCATTTGCTTTCAGATTGTTTTCTATCGAGCATTTTATCAAAGGCCTTTTCTATTGATATCAAACACGTGTCTATCACGATACATACTGAGAATGAATTATCGCCCAGCCCTCATTGGTTCAGCTCTATGCGCAACAAAGGCATATTTTATACATACATACACACGCGCGCACACACACACACACATACACATACACACTTTTTAAACGGACACTCACCACTGTTGCCACAGTCTGCACAGGAGATGAGCTCCTCAGGCTTCTTATCGCGATTCTGCTCCTTGGTCCCCAAACAGAAGCTACAAATAGGGATGGGCTCTGCCACCGGCTAGAAGGAAAGATGGAGAAAGTAAAAACAGGAGGTCAATGTTACAGGGTCAATATGGGGTCACAAAGGGATCTTGTGTGCCCTATATGGATGAGGGTTGGCTGAATGTGTTTGGGAACATCAGTGACTGCTAAAATGAATGTGAGCTTGTTTGAAAGCCAGTCACAAAAATTATTATATCAATTTACCGCTCAATCAATCAATGGGATAGGACAGTTTTTTTCTGGACTGGATAAATTGTCATTTACATGTGTGTTTGTTGTCATACGTCATCAACATTCAGTTGCACTTAATTCGTTCCCACTGTTCTCAACTAGCTTGCCGCTGTGGGAGGAGGGACACACACACACACACGCACATGCTCCCACCCACACACACACACACACGCACGCGCACACACACACACGCACACGCACACAGACTGCATGAACAGTGTCAATGCAGAGAGAAAGAAAGAATTGGCGTATGTGAAGAAAAAGTTTTCCGGCAGCTGTAGTTTTGCAATTACAGAAAGTTGGGGGGCATAAAAATAATTAGTTCCACGTCTAATGCCACAGTGGGAACATTTTGGATTCAAGGCAGATGAAAGCGGAACGGGCTGCTCACATCAACCAGTCACTGCAACACGAGGAACCTAAACCTATAAATCCATTTGAAACTCGACCAACCCGCCCATTTGCTTCAGCTGCTAACAACAAAAAAAGACACGGCATGTCGGGCAGTCCATTTGCTGACAGTGAGCATTACTTGCTTTATAACCGAAGAGATGCATCAATTCAACGCTGTTGAGAAACATCCATTTTAATAAATGCAGCAAACCTTTTGAGAGAGTACAAATTTTCAAAAAAGAACTTTACCCGAACACCCATTTCAGCCTTGTACACAAGTGAAAGAGGACATTCTGAAGGAGATAAGACCTCGACTTAGTCTGCCCACAGAGACGTGCAGTTATTTATTAATACTTGGAATTAAAATTGAATTAAAAAAAGCGGGGATCCAGAATTTTTGCTCGAAAATCATTTCGGATCAAAAATCGATTTGGATTATAATCATGACGTCAACAATCTGAATCGGATTGCCAAGTATTGTAAGACCTGTCACCACACCCCTGCCCCATTTTATTTAATTTTATTCTTGTTTCGGGCCACAGCAAAAGCAACAGTGTCATAGTCCAACAAAAAGCAAAAGAGCACATCGGTAACAAAGGTCAATTTTGCCTGAAAGCGAGTTGTGAAGAAGAACATTTAATTAATCCCACCCAAATCTCCCATTCAAATTATACATACAAAACACTCTGCTACTCCAACCTTAAGGCTCGATGACAAGTAAGTACCCAGGGAGCAATGAACAATACATTATCGCAAAGAAAATATGATGGACTAAGCATGGTGGGGTTGCCATAAGAAACACAGAAGTATTACTTATCACAATAATATACAATAGAGGGAGGTAAATGTTGCCAGCAATAGTCAAGACAGCATATGGTAAAAAATGGTAAGATACAATGTACCAACAATGATAACCAACAAACATGCACACATTTACACTTGACAGACAGCACTGCCATCTTAAAACCCCTTGTCAATAGATTATAACCAGACCAATTGTTCACACTTTAAATCTGTGAATATTTTTGCATTGTTTATGTTGTATGCGCAGATTATTATTCCAAACTTTCACACCACTCGCATATACACAAAACCATGTGATAAAAGCTGCAAGTGTGGGTGTCAGGTTTGTCCAATTTGACACTCGGGAATAAACAAAAGGAGGAGACAGGAGACTCGATTCTGGTACCAGGAGGGAACGAGGAGAAGCATTCGGTTTCAGTTCTCGGCACGTAACCCTAACGATCTCCCCCTTCACCTCCTCATTTATTGGGAAAGCTACTACATAGGTGTGTCCAACCTAAAGGGTGGGGGCTGTTGAACACACACTGAACTTGTTTGACTATGTGTGTGTATGTGAGTGCAAATTACGTACATGTGTGCAATTGTCACAAAAACATCACGCCGCAGCTGGTGTTGATGGCTCCATTCACTGTTCACCCTTGCTCACTGTTTAGTCTTAACACTTATCTCTTCCCAACCACGTCCTCGGAAAGGTGGTTGCGTCCCTAAACTTCCACACAGTGCACCAAGCATTCTTGATTATAAAAGTGAGTATATAATGGATAAAATGTGAGTACATAATAAAGAATGTATCTCTATTAAAAGCAGAAGCATTCTTCATTGCAGGCATAGTCAATTAATGATTGCAAGCATAAGCGTTCTTCTTTGCAAGCATAATCAATTTATCATGTCAGGCATAAGCGAATGTATGATGACTAAAAATAATCAATCCAACAGTGGGTCAAGGTCTTTCAGAAACAAAAACTGCAGCTTTGTTGTTTTGATTACAAGCTGACAGCCATTAGTGACTTTTAGAACAATGTGTCATACACTTGCTGTCAAACATACCAGAACGGATAGTTTGAAGTTATCCATCCGTCCATCCACCCGTCCATAGACCGATACATAACATGATGATGCCTTTAAAGTGATTCACAATGGAACAGCGTTCATATATTCTGATTGTGTGAACAGCTGAGCGTATTATTTAAACTATTTTTGAAAAGTAGTCCATCCAGCCATCATCTGATCTACCTATCCTAAGGAGGCATGCTGGAGCCCATCTGCCTTTGGGTAGTAGGCGGGGCACACCCTGAACTGGTTGCCAGCCAATCGCAGGGCACACAGAGACAACCAACCACTCACACTTAAAGTCACACCTAGGGAGAATATAGATATAGATAGCAATCAATCAATATATCATACATGTTTTTGGAAAGTGGGAGGAAACAGGAATACCCGGAGAAAACCCATGCGGACATGGAGAGGACATGCAAAAAGTCGACCCAGGAAGGCCGAGGCAGATTCAAGCCCACAACTTCTACACTAACATGCTGACGGTGTGTGTGTGTGTGTGTCTATATATATATATGTGTGTGTGTGTGTGTGTGTATATATATATATATATATATATTCATTCCCCCAAAACACTTCAATGTGCATCAATTATGTGCAGACCATCCCGATTCGCAAGCCGGCTGTCCGCGGGGGTCCACTGTACATTAAAATGTACCTTTTAAGGAAATGCCAAGAGATCAATTGGGATTAATATGAGGCTGGGTGGTATATCGTTCTCACATAGGTATCTTGATATAAGCAGTTAAGATATTAAAGGGATCATCAGGCCATGATGGCCCATTTTTCACTAACAAGCGCAATTTGTGTTTTTAAATTTTTTAAATCAGTAATGTTTCAGCTTGCATTTTCAGTGTTATCAATTTGTTTAGGAGAAATCAGTAAATAAATAACTTTCAAAAGGTCCTTCCTCTTCCCCACGACTTGTTGAGAGTCTCATGGAGAATGACAAAAATCTGTGATGAGAAGCTGATTTAGTGATGAAAAGCTGAAATTCTGAGGATTTGGGCCATTTCAAAAAAAAAAAAAAGGTATTTAATGAAATGATGAATCAATTCTCAATTAACAAGATTATCAATTAATTGATAATCGATTAATCATTGCACGTTCATCTAATAAGGACACGCTATAAAAAGTGTAATATTTGAGCAAACTATACTATTTTCAAGAAAGGTTTGTTTTGGGGGGAATATACTTGATTCAACCCATTTTCAATTGCAAAACATAAGGACATTATCAGTACTCTGTATCAGCGAGTGCTCAAGTACTGATACGCGGTTGAAAAAAAGGCCTAGTGGAGCATCCCTAATCTTGACAAATGTGTTACGAGAAGATAAAATGTGGATTTTGAATTCAAAATAATGAACTCATCAATTCGAAATAACACTTTCAGGGTTGAAATGAAGATGAAAACACGTTTGGCTCTTCCAATGCTGCTTTACAAATGTCTGCACTTGCATGGCAGTAGAGCAAGGGGCAGCGGGCAGGTCCTGGCAGGGAGGAGACAAGATGCAGGAGCTTGATTTATTGGATTCATTTTCTTCAGACTCAGCCACCTTCTGGCTGCCTCCACCAACCTCACCCTCTACTAACACAGCCACCCCAGCACATGGTGAAAGAGGCATTGCGTGTGGGTGTCCGTAAAACGAGGTCAACAATTAAAAGAGGGTTGTAAATAATAGGCAACGAAAAGAGGGGTGAAATTGGGCACGCAAGGTGATAATACGATGTCTGTACTGCACAAACCCAATTCCAATGAAGTTGGGACAAAGTGTTAATCATAAATAAAAACAGAATACAATGACCTGCAAATCATGTTAAACTTATATTTAATTGAATGCATGACAAAGACAAGCTAATTAATGATGAAACGGATACACTATTGTTGTGAGCAACATTTTAATTTGTGACTTTGAATTTCATGGCTTGTCACAAATCGCAAAAAAGATGGGTCATGTTTGAACATTGTGGTGTATTCAATTAAATATAGGCTGAACATGATCTGCAAATTATCGTATTCCATTTTTATTGATGTTTCACACAGATGTGTTGAAAACAACAGAGTGGATCAAGTACTGGACAGCATGAAAAATACATTTGCAAACAAATTAGTGTCATTTTGCTATCATAAAAAGAAAGTCTGACAGATGCTTATCAAAGTCGTTAAACAAATTTCAATGTGCGTCCAATGGGAAACGGCGGAATGAGACAAAAGGATCATACATTCAGCATGGAAGGAAGTGGCAAGAGAGATCCACGCCTCAGTCATTCCTGACATTTCACCCTTTGAGTGGGCCGACTGCACAGAAGTAAACAAACTGAGCCAGCAACACAGTTTTCCGGACATTTTGTGTGGAGAAGCACATTGCATCTTGTTTTCAGCTACCAGTTGCAAGTGTAAGTATAGCACAAGCAGATCCAAAAAAAAAAAAAAAAACACGCTAATCCCCTCACGGTGACAGGGATTTTGAATCATTGAAAACGCAATCTTCAGTTCCTCCTGGGAACAATTTTGCTCTCTGGTTCGGCATTTAATAAGTCAACATAGCCCTGCTTTCACATTTCTACAAACAACAGACCACTGGAATCATGTCCTGGATGCCATTTCACATTCCATGTCTATTCTAAGCTGTCAATTTGTGTGAGGCACTGTGGTCCTTTATTCAATTTCAGCAATATACAGTAACAAACTGTGACACCCCCCGCCCCCCCCCCCCCAAAAAAAGTACTCCTCACAGCTGTTACCAGTTAGTGAGTTATCTTAAATGGTGGACTTGGACTTGAAATGCGACCTCAGTGTTGCCGCAGGTACTGTATAGCACATATGTAGTAACACAAACAGGCAATCGGGTCTGTGCAGCCAGCAATGCAAGCTTTTAAGACAGGGGTGCCCATTAGGTCGATCCTGATCTACCAGTAGATCTAAGACAGGTCCCAAGTAGATCCGAGGAGTGTCGAGGAGAAAAAAAACAAACAACCATTTGTGTGTCTTTGTACATGTTAGTAAGATATTTTTTGTGTTAATGTACACTGCACCCTAATCATCTTATGAGTCTAATTTTCACCCAAAAAAATATTTAAAAAATAAAATAAAGCAGGTAAATCTTGAATTTACGGTGGCGCGTGATTACGTCACCGGAAGTTGTTAGCTCTCAGCAGTCTGCAATTGCAGCTTGTGATCAGAACTGTTGCGCTCTATCTTTTATCATCATTATTATCATTCAGAGTTTGCTTCGTGTACAATTCACCGAGGGCACGGGCAAAGAATAGGAATCTAGGAGGGCCCAGGGAAGCACTTTAAAAGGGTACGTGTGAGCTACGATAGTTAACAGGCTGCAAAAGTGCGTCGCATGCCTCAGTTTCAGGCTGTTTCTCATCATGGCGTACGTGTGCGTGTGTGTGTGTGGGTGCGCGCGCTCGTGCCGGTAAGGGTAGATCCCGGGAGGTTAGTTGATCGAAAAGTAGATCTTCGATCCAAAAGGTTTGGGCACCGCTGTTTTAAGACAATGGTCGGCAATTGTCCGCCAGTGATATCTGGCCTATAGTTACATGGTGATAGTGCAACTCTGTATAGTGTTTAGTTTTTGGTTTCATTTTTAAATAAAATAGACATTTAGAGTTAAAAAAATAAAATAAAATTAAGGCCACAGTATCGCCCCTAAATTAGGTTGCTCCATCATTTATAAACATGTCAGAGATGCTGGTACAAGCAGCAATGTTTAATCAATGTTCAATCATGTTGAATGTACTATAACCGTTATCGTTTTTTTTAATATATAATTAATTTGTCCGTGATAGTTTTTTAAATTAATTTGTACAAACCTAAAATAATTTAAGCTGTAAATTAATCAGTTATCTAAGAGCAGCTGCTTCTTGGTGTGATATGCCGCGATTTACATAACATCCGATTAGTCGACAAATGGCAACTACTGCTGGTGATTAGTCGATTCGCGTCCCCCCTCCTCCACCCCAAAAAAAGGTTTGTGGCAGCCCTAGTTATTTCCCTATTGATGGAAAAAAAACATTCAATGGAAAAGCTGGGATTGCCCGATGAAAATGTACTTTAGGCCCATAATTGGATTGTTAGGAAAAAATTTGGCCCAGGGCCAAGCTAAGTTGCCAACACTTGGTTTAGGATCACCTACATACTTTCAAGTGCTCACCAATAGCTTCTTGAGGCTCCACTTCACATTGTCATACTGTCTGTATGTGCAGAGAATACAAAACAGGGGTGGCCTGGTTTTCTTTTTATGCAACTGGCGGTTGTTATCCAATGAGAGGGCAGTCTACTGAGACAGGAAAGAGTGGAAACAATGGAGGCAAACAAGAACAAGAGGAAAGCAGTGCTGTTGTCCTTGTCTTGTCTCAAGTCAAGGATCTCATTAAAATGGGAACCAAATCTCAGCAACCCCCCCCCCAACACACACCTCTCTCCTGCCTGCATCCCGAACACAAGCTCATTGATCACTGTTACCGGACACAATGTGCAAGGAGAAACGACAAATATAGCTCAAAATTGTAGTTGATGGTTGAATGGTTGGTTTAAGTGAGACAACCTTTGCCATACAAATGGTTGGAATGGCATTTGAGGTCAAAAACAATTTGAAATATGACCCAAAAAAATCTGCCTCTACAGTCGAATTAAGAGGTGAGTTTGAACCACCCTTATGCAAAGCATCATGCCACACCTCTTCATATGGTGGAAGAATCTCATGCATCATAACCCTGGGTGTGTGTTTTGCATCTTCTTTGGCTTTTGTGCCATACTTTTTCCAAAAGAAGGCTCCAGACTAACTTTTTTACTAGGAGCACACTGGCACCTGAAATTTTCACCATTTAACTGATAAATGGGCTGAAATGTGGAGCAGAGAACCGTCAGCAATTATACATATACACATACATATATGTGTACGTTGTATTTATAAAACATACACCTTCACATATAAACATATGTATGGGGTGTTCTTAGAAACGGTGGTCCGCTCTAGGCTATAGATGGTGACCCAGTTTGATAGTCAAAATGTTTTCCCCTTTAAAAACAGTCACCAAATTTGACTGTTTCCAATACTGCATATATCACACAGAAATTTAAAAAAAACAACCTTGCTGAGGTTTCTTTTGTGTCTGAATGCATTTCAAACTGTGAATACCGACTCCTTCCGGTTCATGATATGCGACCTTGATACCGTAAAATCCATCAATTTCAAATACATTTCTTACCAATAAACTGACAGATTAGGGGAACAGACAACGCATGGCTCAAAGATCCTTTATGATGAATAAAAATAATAGACAACCTTTTCCTTTGCCCTTATCGGGTCACCGGGGCCCCCCATGGAGCCAAGCGTGGAGATGGCACTCGATGGCAAACGCCTGATGGCCGGACTTGCCCCAATTGGACCCGGCTGGGCAAAGCCCGAAAAGGCAACGTGGAATACCCTTCACATGGGCTCAACACCTGTGGGAAGGTCCATAGGCGTCGGGTGCAGGGTGAGCTGGGGAGCAGACGAAGGCGGGACAATTCGATCCCCGGCTACATAAGCTGGCTTCTAAGGATGTGGAATGTCGCCTCTCTGGTCGGAAAGGAGCCCGAGCTGAAGGCCAAGGTCGAGAGGTACAGACTTGAAAAAGTCGGGCTGCCCCGATGCACGGCTTGGGCTCTGGTACCAGTCCTCTCAAGAGGGGGTTACACTCTTTATCCGCTCTGGAGCTGCACATGGTGAGAGGCTCTGAGCATGTGTGGGCATAGTTATTGCTTATTAGTTTGGAAAACAATAACCAAAGCATCAACTGAATCGGTTTCAAAAAAGGGTGTTATGTACCACATCGATCCCTCTTGTGTCATATTGCTTAATTGTTGAGGAGTTGTTGCCTTTTTAATCACTAAGCTACGACGGCCCTGAAGTGCGAATCACAAACACAAATAACAGAACAAATAAAGTCGTCATTGCAATCATAAATAAAACATCCAAAAACCAAAAAAAACAACAGCAAAGGGGGGAAAAAAGTTTGTTGTATTTGTGATTTTTCTGTTGCTTCTTGTCTTTGTTTTTTTTTTTTTAATTTCCAATAACTTAGTTCTTTGTTTTTGTAATTTGGAAATTAGTCGTCGTTTCATTTTTTGTTTTGGGGTCTTTTTGATTTGTGTTTACGATTACCCTTTTTGTTCATATGGCATATTGGCTTGTGATTTTTGATTTGCTGCTGATTTGTTTTTGTGTTATTGATTTGTGTTTGTATGATCTTTTTTATGGTTTATCTTTTTCTTTTTCTTTTTTTTTTCGGCTTTGAAATACATTTTTTGATTTGCACTTCGGAGTCACTGAAGTAATCATTCCCAAATAAAAATAATTAGTAAATAAACAGTATCTGGCCAAAAACGTGGGTTTATAATACGTTTCAAATCAAAATAAAATGGTATCTAATTATTCTATTAATCGATGGAGTAATCAATTTTAAAAAAATCAATTGATACTGCCAGCCCTACTCATTTCCTCAAAAATCCAGGCAGACACAGAGCTAAATAACCACATTAAATGGAACGGGCTGGCTACTCTCCAGCATCACTTCCACAGCTGTGTACCACATTGACTCCATTTTGGGGGGGTAGTGAAGTAGTCCCATATGAAAGGCCTCACAGAGTTGCCTTTCTCATGCCAAATGTCATTCATGTCACACTTGTCATAGAGCGAGAGATAACTGCTCCCCCTGGGCGCAAAATAATGTTGGTTCATTAGACTTCAAGCCATCTGCCTCTGGTTCTGGTTCTTTTGTCTGTGAGGTCTGACAGGATCGCCAAGGCAGCCAAGTATAGTTAAACTTGGCTGCACGTTTGTCACTTCACGGTTTCGCAAGGCTTTTTTTTTTTTAACAAAAAAGATTTTGTGTTTCAGCTAACATGAAATTTAAGCATAGGGTCGGTAGGTAGGACAAAGTTTTGTTTTTTGGTTTTTTTAATCTTTTTATTTTTTTTCATCAAAAAATTAAACACAAACCATCAAACATTCGGACTGTTTCAGAACTCAAAACCTGTCGAGTTACACGTTGTAGACCCACCTACCTTGGAGTTCTCTTTTGAAATTCTTTGTTTTTCTCCTTTTCTGAACGTACTGCTTTCATCATGACATCGAATACGTCTACACTTTCGGTTTTTGCCACTGTTTCTTGTGTTTTTTCTATACATCTAAATCTAATCGATCTTAGGTCAGGTCAAGTATTTTAAACTTGAAACACAGACATATGCATATCATCAATGTCATAGAATTCACCGTTGGCACATTGACACTGTGCTATTTTCACGTGGTTTATACACGGCCCGTGGTGTTCATCAAATAGTTCGCTGAATTTTTTCGATACATCAATGGATGCTATTTTCTTAACATTACGGTGCGAGCGTGCGACTGTAACACAGATCTGAAAGGACACACCGGATCAGCCGATACTTAGCATTTTATGCATATTTTGTGATTGGCTTTACTGTCTTAATTCACTGAAACGTTCAATCATGTTATTGTTTGGATCTGTACATAAAGACGTAACAGCTACAATGTTTCCCACACACACTTTTGGTGTGTGACGGGCCGCCACAAAAAGATTTTGGCACCACCTGTCAAGATATAATCGCTGTACAGTGAACCCTTGCTATCATGCGGTTGACCTTTCACGACTTCGCTGTTTCAGATTTTTTTTTTTGTGCAGGTTTTTTTTCACAGTGCATTGTGTTCTGCATCCTGATTGGCTAAGGTGCTGTGGACCAATGTCAACAATCTCCGTGCCTCGTCTCTTTCTTGTGTCAAGCCACTCTTGAACAACAAACAGCGTCAGAATCCTGGGCTGAAGACAAAAAGGACTGGATTGCTGCTGAGGGGTCCATAGTCATGTTCTCCGATGAAAGCAAAGTTTGCATTGGTTCCAGTGTGAAACGCAGATAGTTGTTTGTCTCTGTGTGCCCTGCGATTGGCTGGCAACTGGTTCAGGGTGTCCCCCGCCTACTGCCCGAAGACAGCTGGGATATGCTCCAGCATGCTCCGCAACCCTTGTGAGGAAGAAACTTAACTCTCCAGCTGTTAAAACCTTTTGCACAACTTGCTGTTCTCTAACTAGGAGCTGAATGGCAAAATTCACAACAGTTGTTTGCTCCACGAATGGACCAATACATTTCCCACTACATTCAGGCCTTTATGTGACTGTATCTTTGCTGCAACCCGCTAATGACACTCTGACACTAAGCTCAGTGCCCACTTGGCTCTCAGAACATCCTGGTTGACATGGCAAGGATCTATTGATCAATTGTTCCGTGCCGTCTTGGTCTCAAAGATTGTGGGTTCGATCTTCAAAGTGTACTTGAGCAAGATACTGAACCCTGAGATAGATACTCATCCTGCATCATCATTAGGTAAATAAGGAAACTTTCAAAGTGCTTTGAGTACCTAAGGTAGGAAAGTGCTCTACAAGTGAACGCCCATTTACCATACAAGCGAAAAGTCCTTACAGCAACATGAAGAGGACGGTTGAAATACTAATTCTCATTGAACCAGGAAATTTATTGGTCCATTCATGTATCAAATGCCTTCTGTCAATGTCATCATTCAGCTCCTCATCAGCGAAAAGCTAGTTGTGCAAAAAATAAAATAAAATAAAAATGTTGAACAGTTGGACATGGTCATTTTTGTCTTCGTTTAGAAAAGGTCAAATTGAGTTCACTTGTAGCGTCTACTGTGCATTTGAAGTTCCTCCAGAAATGTCATCCATCCATTTTCTGATCCACTTATCCTCACAAGAGTCGTAGGGCGTGTTGGAGCCTATTCAACCATCTTTAAGCAGTATGCTGCGTACACCTTGAGCCGGTTGCCAGCCAATAGCAGAACACATATAGACAAACAACCATCCGCGTGCATACTCACACCTAGGGACAATTTAGAGTGTTCCATTAACCCGCCATGAACTGTATGTTTTTAGAATGTGGGGGAAACCAGAATACCCGGAGAAACCCCACGCGGGCACAGGGAGAACATGCAAACTCCACACAGGAAGGCCGGAGCTGGAATGTAGCCCTGCACCTCTGCACTGTGACAACGCGCTAACCTGTCGACCACTGGGCCGCCACTCCAGAATTTTCTAACTAAAAACTAATTATCCCTAACATTTTGTGACTATTGTATGTAGTAAGAACCTGCTTCGACTAGCGTGTGACAACATAGACAAATGCTATCTGATTATTAGAATGTTTTCTTTTATACACCACAGCTGAGAGGAGCATCTAAATTTCATGTTGAGAACATCAATGCAGGTTTAAAGGACGGTTACTTCATGTGTTGACAACTTGCCAGCATTCTGCATTGAGAAAAAGGTCAGTGAAAAGTTGTCAAAATCTAAAGGGGACAATTCAGATTGGAGAAGGATGATTTTCATACATTTCTACAGATCCAGCAATGTATTGAGCAAAATAGGAAGTAGATCACACAAGACCAATGGGATAACATTCTTGATGGAAGCTGCTGCTTTGGGCCCTATCCCCCCAAATATCTGATGTCAGAAATCAGAAAACGTCTACTTTTACGAGGTTGAAATCTGGGGATTGGGACCATTTTAAATTAAACAATGACTATTACTGATTGATCATTTGTCAAAACGGCTCTCACTGACGCACAGCGCGCTACTTACCCGCTCAAGTGCATTTGATGAAGAAGACTGCCCGCTTATCTATTTCAACCATGGGTATATGTGCAATTACAAATATTCTTATGCATTGTTTTATGTTTTTGCCATGTTATTGTTTCAGTGGTGGTATCAAGGGACTTCATGCAGGTTTCGTATCAAAGTCAACATTTTTGGTGTTGTGACAACACTGTCATTTGCAAATGTATGGATGAATATAGTGAAATGTAAATTGATGGGAACCATGAAAATGTTTAATAAAAAAAAAAAGAAAAACAATCAACGCAAAAATTTGTTCAATATTCGCATACAATTCACCTGCTGAGGTCAGCATTATCTGTGTACCGTATTTTCACGACTATAAGGCGCCATTAAAAGTCTAAAATTTTCTCCAAAATGGACAGGACGCCTTATGATGCGGAGCGTCTTGTCTATGCGCCGAGTTCCAAAACCTGACTGACAGCCGACACGCTGTTTATATAGAGAAAAGGCGGAAGTGACTGTGGACAGGCATGCGGCAAAGAAGTCGGCCAATCAGTGAAGGGTGGGCGTGTATATATATACACATATGGAGAGCGAGAGAGAGAAAAGGCAGATGTGAGTGAGGATAGGCATGCGGGGAAGAAGTCCGCCAATGAGTGAAGGGTGGGCGTGTAAGTGGACGCTAAAGGTACGCCCCAAGCAGGTACCAACACCTGTATAGAGTGTGGCTATGTGCATTGTTGCAAAACAACTTCGGTTTTGGTTTCTAAGAACCCCCGAAAATAAATTCTACAAAGAGACACGCCTACGAAGCTCAGTTCAAACTTCAAGCCGTCGGTTATGCTTTTGGCATGCGTGCCCATCTCACAGCAGCGGTGAAAAACCAAGTCAAGCAAATGAACTCTGAGCTTGCCGTTATTCCCGGAGGCTTGACTAAAGAACTCCAACCGCTGGACATCGGCATCAACCGGGCGTTCAAAGTAAAGTTGCGAACGGCATGGGAACAATGAATGATCGATGGCAAACACAACTTTAAACTTTAAATTGTGGCGAGTTACGCCACAATTTGCGAATGGATTGTGGCTGCTTGGACGAACGTGTCTGCTTGCACTGTTGTTCGAGTTTTTTGGCAAAGCCGGCATCATTTCTGTGGAGCCACATGGCAATGAGAGTGACTGACAACGAGAGGGAACACGGCGTTTTTGATGGATTACCGGTACTTGCACAATTGTTCAATTCTGACACAGAGGATGAGGACTTTGATGGATTTCTGGGTGATGATTGATCGAAAAACGTGAGCACATTGTACGATGGCTAAATAAAATACAACGGAACTCAGTTTTCCGTTGCCTTTTTAAAAACGTGTTTTTAGCTTGTATCTGTATGTCTTGGCATGCTACCGTATGCTACAAGCTAACGTGTTTTTAGCGTGCGCGCATGCATGCCGTATGTTTAAGCTGGCGTATGTTTTACCACTTTAAAATTGCGCCCAATAATACAGTGCGTTTTGTCTATGTGTAAAATACAGAAATAGCACCCATTAATGAGACTGCGCCCAACCATACGGTGCGTCGAATGGTCGTGAAAATACGGTACTTGTTTGGTGTGCACCGGGTTCAGATGTTACCTCGACCAAACTTGATCAACCAAAGCACTAAGTTGAGGAATTGCATCCAACTTTGAACCAAACCAAAAGTGAAAGGTATGTTCAAAAAGTGGCAAATTTCTGACCTCAACTGAAAAGTATACATCTGAGGAAAGAGAGTATGGGTATAATTGTTTTGACATGGTAGACAAATTATTTGTCGTGTTCTTGGAGCTCTGTATTAATTGGGGTATTTAACAACACCGTTATCTGTATGAAAAAAAAAAAAAAAGAAAAATTACTGTTTTATGTGTATGCGTGCCGGTTTTGCAATGTTTAAGTTTCAGCCTCTAAGATGTAAACAAACACCAAAAAGCATCTTTTATGGTAATCAATTTGATCTTGTGCAAAATGAGAACAGTTTCCCAAAACACTGTCTGGCATGATGGGAGTTGGACAAAAATACTGTCACACGGGTTCAGTTTCTCCTGGGAAAATTAATTTACTCCAGTGCACGGTTAACAGAAAAACAACAATAATACACTTGATGAAGGTATTTTCTGGGCACCTAACTAAGCCATCTTCCCAACAATCCTGTGTTGTGAATTCAACCAGGTAAATGGTTCCGTCCTCCCAGCAAATGCATTAACTACTCTCAAGTGACTAATGCCATTGTGTAGCTGGGATGAGTAAAGGAGAGAAGAAAAACAACCAAGAGGCGGTAGGCATTTAAGGCATATAATCAATGTCTGAGGGGTGCTGTGCATTCAGTCAAACATGGCAAATGGTGTCTTAACCTTCAGCAAGCGGGTGTCATGCATGCATGGCATCAGATAGACAGATGGGGGGGGGGGGGGGGTCTAATAAGTAGAATTGATTATGCAATTTATCAATTAGTGTTCATCATTAACAATGTGGCCTCATTTAAGCTTCTTTCTCACCACCAACAACCAAAAGCAAGCAAAAGCTGCAGAGCCAATGAAACCGACAATCCGGTTACATGGTCAGTGGCACATTTTGGAGGGAAGTCACTGCATGTGTGTGTGCGCAAGTGGCTTTTTCACACGTCCTCACCGTGACACTGCACGTCGACATCGAGAACTCTGGTTCACCCCACTCCAGCTGTTAGGAAGAGGGCAATCGCAGGGCAGGGAGATCGCTCTTGCCTATTATGACGGGATGAACATCATGCACACAACTATGTAATCACACAGCCCCACGCACAAAGGCTCCACGTCAAAGCCCATCCCACCTAATGGCCAAAGCTTCATACTGCTAACGGGTGCTCAGGGAGGCAATGAGGTTTGGAGTCTATTTTTCCATGACCCCTGGTTGACTTCGATCCCCGTTCAACCCCCCTTCATGACCTGGCAATGGCACCCTATTAGGATGGGGGGGTGGGGCAGACAGACGGGTATGGGATCTCGTTGAATGGTGCACTCTGACACAAACATAAGAGAATTGAGTACGCAAATCTCACAAATGGGGTCAGAGCTGGTTCTTAGCAATTTGTTTTGATTTTTTTCCTCCCTGCCCCGACTTCACTGAGCGGCTCTCTCCCCTCTTCTCCTTGAGAAATCATAAGCGAAGGCGATCATGCGAGGCAATGATGCGCCACTGGAAGGCTATGAAAACTGGAGGGCGATCATGCAGTGGCCTGTGGCTGTTGCACACACTGCTCTAAAGCATAGTCAGCTAATGCTGCCTAACATAATAGGTTCAAACAAATCTAACGTCATATACATCACACAATCACGCATCAATAACAGCGCAACTTTAAAACAAGACGAATAGGGAGAAGAGAGAAACTTAAAAAGCCAGACAACATAAAAGAATCCCCAATTCCTGCCAACATGTGTCATGATGATCACAGATATTACCATCTACACCTCAATATCTGAATAAACAATGGGATTTTTTTCAAGCCATGAAGAGGTTGATTTAGTAGGTTGTTGTTTTTTGTTTTGTTTTTGTAATGGTACTAAGTGGGGCACAATTGCACTCAGTAGCTGAGTCAGAGAAGAAAGTTGATCTCTGGTCATCTTCATTGGTGCACCATTCACAGATAAGCAGGTTACTGTCATACAGATCCCATGTGAGCGCATCCTACTTTCCTGGCTAATCTTTTCTTGCACCTGCATGGAGCCTTCAAGGAAGCTGGGCACTTGCAAAAGCATGTACACACCCACAAAGATCAAGACGGGAGCCGGTCAAAACAGTAGCAGACCAAGTCATCCAAGATCTGCTGTCTGAATTTGTTAACAGGTGACAGGCCACAAACTTAGTTGGAAAAAAAGAAGTGTGTAAACTCTGCCAAAGTTTGTTTAAGCGCATATATCAGAAGGCTCTAACAGTTTGTATTTCTTAGTCCGGACATATGTGTGTACATGTCCTCTGGCCCTTGGAAGCAGAGGTTAGTAACTGGCTGCTCCCTCTGTCTCTCTGATCAGGTTACAAATGTGGGTGTGTTCCCGCTCTCCTCTGTCGCCTGCATGTCTGCCTCTCCCGCGCTCTACAGCTCGTTCTGCCTCTCTCGCTTTCTTCTCACTCCATGTCTCTGCCCCTCTCTCTCTTTCGGAGCTTTGTGGTTTGCATCATCCGGATTCATATGGCACCACTATGCAATCCTCTGTTCTCGTTTGCTCAACTGTGTTCCTCCAGTTCTCTTTGCTCCTTCCATGTCCAGAGGGAGAACAGAGCTGCAGACGGTCCACAGTGGCTGGGAGCCATGTGACTTCCTTCCCCTGTTGACCTCTGCTCACAACTGACCCACCAGACGTCTAACAAAGTAGCAGCATGCCTCAATCGTGTGCATGGACCATAACCAACAAGATGACAAACCGCATGCTTATTTAGCTGGCATTGATATTGTTTCAATGAACTGCAGCAACAACTGCCAGGTAACAAAGTGCAGTGCCAAACATAAGAAGAAATGCAGATTTATTGTGTTTAACCCTGTACCCAGTACTGAGGAGGTAATATGTACAATGAATGTCACAGTGTTTTTGTTTTCTAAGTGTGTGCTTCAGGTGTACACAACAGTTGCATTCTTACCTTGTCCTTCTCATGAGGCAGCAGGCGGACAGGGGGCAGTGATTCCAGGGATACCATCCCAGTGCCGTCATGGTGGGAGCTGCTGCGGCTGATGAACTGAAAAAGTGGACCCTGCTTTGCCACACGTCCATGGGCCACCGCCCTTTTGAGGGCCACCCGTAGCTGCTGGTGGAAGATGCCAGGCCCCATGGAGCCGCTGCCCGACAGATAGGCTGCCACGTCGGCCTGACACTTAAGAAAGCGCTCAATGTTTTTCAAGCAGGAGCCACCTGGCTCGTGGAGGCCCTCCAGTGCCCGCTTGATCAACTTGTTCCAGTCAAGTCCAGGTTTCTTCCCCAAATGGCTTTGGAAGCTAGCGCTACTGCTGCTGCTGCTGCCACCACTGCTGCCGCCTCCGCCTCCAGAGTTGCTGCTCCCTTTGGGCTTGGGAAGAGCCAAGCGCCCGGGGTTGTCAGGATCCTTGTAAGAGTTGAGACCTTTGTTGGTAACCTTAAGGATGGTCCCATCTTTGACGCTGAGTTCTAACTGTTCCAGAATAGTCTTGCGGTCCAGGCCATGTGACATAGAGACAGCATTGCAAATACGCTCCTCAGACGGTCGCTGCTTCTGTTTCTTGACCTTCTTGATGGCTTCTAGGAGCCACTGGGTGTATGTGGGGTTGGCCAATTTCACCATAACTGCAGTCTCTCAGGGCGCGGTGGCCCTGGGGCCTTCCCACAATCACCAAACAAAAGAAAATTATGAACTACAGACCACGGACAGACACCTGGCCTGCGCCGAAGCGCCGCCACCCCCCTTTGCTTCTTGTTGTACTATTTTCTCCTCCGCTTACTATCCCTTGTCTCGGGGCCGCACAGAGATTCCTTCTGAAGCCGAGTATGAACAACACGGGAGTAAGCAGCTGACCATAGCACAACCCCCAAAACCAAGTGCTCCACCCAGCAAAATCAGGCCCACCCACTTCAGTCACAGGGCAGACGCTGGTATTGATGTAGGAACCGTTTTCTTCAACATAAACTGTCACACTAGAAAAATAATAATATAATAAAGATGTGTAGACAACAAACAAGTCACTTTACAGTCACCGGTAAAGTAAGCACATTCTCAATGTGAGTTGGAAAAGGTGGCCATGTTCTCCAAGAAAGGAGTGACGAAGGTCTGTATGGGTGTTTGAGATGTATTCTCGATCTTTAAATTTCCATGCCTCCGCGGTCCCACGCCGTCACTTATCCTTTCTTTTCTTGTACCGTCTTTTTCAACTCCAACAGTCTGTGATCCTCAACACCAGGACGGAGTAGATGGGGCTGATCATCCTCATGTCTATTGTACTTAAGCAGCACCACCCTGTATGAAAGAACCAAAAAGACAAATTGTGCAGTTAAAAATCCATCTCAATGGAGCATCAGTTAAGATGACATTTACAGGTAACCCACAGAATGAAAATAACGAAACCAACAGTAATGCACCAGGTATATGAACAAAGGCTTGCTTGCACTGCTGACATTATTGTTTGAGGAACATGGCCAATCCCAGATGATGGTTCAGAACACTAAAAACCCTTCATCAATGATTCAAAATGTTCCCAAATTTAACAAAACCAACACATTCAATAACAATTGATAAACACCAAATACATGCACGTTCTTTTAACTTCTAGGGGCAAGGAATAAAAAGTTAGAGTATTTACTCATTTAATGTACAGTGTAAAGATGACAATGCCCCAGGTTTGTTGGGGAACGTAAATACAATGCAGTCAAACACACACACACTCTGTTAGCAAACATTAGCCGAGAGACTAAACTCAAAATCAAAGCTTGGTCAGTTGGCCCGCGTTGCTCGAGTGTCTCCCGTTGTTTTGTTTACTCTCACTGCTGCAATAAGCAGCCAAGTGTGTGACAACACGGCTTCCCGCTAAATGCTCTTGTTTAGCAAGCTAATGTGAACTGCTAGCGTGCGCTAACGTTACGACGGTGTTCCTAACGTTAGTCGTCAAGCCAAAACGTAAACAGTGACAAACACGAGGCAAGCAAGAACGCCTGCCTCAAACAAACCATCTCCTATATTTCCAGCCACAACAACAGCATCGCAACAACCACGGCCGATAGTCTCAATTTGAATGTCATTTTCTGATTAACGAAAGATCGCGGCCTTGTATTGGGCACAATGCAACTTGCTGACGGCCATATCAGCTAGCGGGCAAGTGCAGGAATTAAGGTATCATAGCCAAACATCGTGCGCCATTCAACGTGGAGGCACTCGCGGTTCTCAAGCTTGGCCGCGGGACAAGATCCACTGACCGCTTCGACGAGTCGAGTCCCTCCGAGCGATACCCACCTCGGTGACGTCCACCCTCCGCCGCCAGCCTCCCTCCCACGTAACACTCCGCCAGCCTGTGGTGCGGTGAAGACAAGGCCGCTGGAGCCGAGCGGCTAGGCCTCGGCTCCACTCTCTGTTCCTCCCCCCCAACTACACTTCTCAGTGCTTAGCAGCTCTCTGTAGCCCTCTCTCCTTCTTCCTCTTGAGGTCCCCCAGAAAAGCCCGAGCTCCGGTTCTGGTTTGCGGGGGGTGGGGGTGGCGAGAGGGGGGCGAAGCTCCGATCGAGATACGCTGTTTACAAAAGAGCAAGGAGCACCTCCGTCCCGCTTTTACTATTACTCACCGGAATTCCGTGTCGATCCGACGGGGGAAGGGTGCCAAAACCGCGCAAAACGGAGACAACAACAAGCCTAAAAATGCAGCCAGAGACCAGAGGCTCTCGAGCCGACGCCATCTTTGAGTGAAACGGAGCACGGCGGTGGGGGAGGGGTAACGCTGAACCGTCAGGCTGGGCCAAGGGACCGTCTGCATGGTGCGAGGCGAACATCCAGGGGAAGGAACATTCACAGCAAGACGGTGGGGGCAGCGGCGCGCTGTTGCTATGAGAGGGCTACGGATATTGCCTGGGCACGTGAAATGGAAGAAAGGGACAGATGGTGGTGGTGGTGGTGGTGGGGGGGGGGGGGGGGGTAGTTGAGGTAATCTCAGAGTCTCTGTTGTGCCACAGCCGCGCAAGAGATGATTCAAGGGGACGTCTGCATTTGTCTTCGCGGCTGCAGGGGGAGAAAATCAAATCAAAGCCAATAAGAGCGCGTTTCACGTTAGAGGGTATTTAAAGATCATATAGTGTACATTAAGTCCAGAAATGATCAAGATTGTAACAATTACCTACAGTGTTTCACGTCGTGGAAAAGCAGGACATGTCTCTGCAGTGAACTGTACTCCACTGATGTACAGTTGCAAATGCCCAACAAAATATGACATTTCCACAAATAAACAATGACTTTAACTATTAATTAAATGACAAGGTGTTTCTTGTGTAATCATAAATGTGTGCATTAGATCATTCACACTCACAGGTGTCACAAGGTGTCCAAAACAAAAAGTCTATGTTAGAGTACAGTACTGTATGAGTTCAATTCCCCCTCAAGGGACTAAAATGAGTTGAATAAAATAAAGTGGATAATGACAACAACACGGTTTACATGTGATCCCCATGCTCATGAGTGGTTTTCTTTCCACATTCCCGGAATCATGCATGAGGTGAGGATTGTAAAACAAGGCTTTTTTTTTCAATCACAGGCCATATCAGAAGGTTTCCCTGAGCTGTTTCCTGAGATAACAAGTTGGAACAATAAACATTAAACTAATTCAGAAATTAGAAGTCACTGAAAATATTTTCTTCAACTATTTGTTCTTATTTAAAAATTGTGTTTGGTAACGGGGCGGCCAGGTCTTCGAGTGGTTAGCGTGTCGACTTCACAGTGCAGCGGTACCGGGTGCAGTTCCGGTTCAGTTTTCTCCGGGTCCTCCGGTCTCCTCCCACATTCCAAAAACATGCATGGCAGGCTGATTGAACACTCAAAATTGTCCCTAGGTGTGAGTGTGAGCGCGAATGGTTGTTCGTTTCTGTGTGCCCTGCGATTGGCTGGCAACCGGTTCAGGGTGTCCCCCGCCTACTGCCCGAAAAACAGCTGGGATAGGCTCCAGCACCCCCCACGACCCTAGTGAGGATAAAGCGGTTCGGAAGATGAATGAATATTTGGTGATGAAAATGCTCACACTCATCACAAATGTTATGACAATTTGCTATCTTGGTGCAGATTTTAAAAAGAAACATGAACAAGACACATGATCCGTTTCAGCATGCCACATAAAATGATGCAGCAGGCCACATCTGGCCCCAGGGGCTTCAGTTTGACACATGGTGGTCTCTAGATGTGAATGTGATTGTGAATTTTTTGTTTGTCGATATGCATATGCGTCCTGCAATTGGCTTGCAACCAGTCCAGGGTGTGTCCGACCTTTCGACAAAGTAAGCTGGGACAGGCTCCAGCTCACCCACAACCGTAACAAGGACATGGGCGGTAGATGTCGCATGGGTGGAGGTTTAATGAACCTATTGATGGGTTCACTGTGCCGGAAGCCAGCTCTTAATTATGATATTAAATATGAGGAAATGCATAAAACCAAGAAATTGTAATTAAAAGAGATGCTGTCATATTAATCAGAACTAAAATCCCACATGGATGCTTCTAACACATGTTGCCCTTTAAATTATTAAGTTGCAATTGGAAAACCTTAATTAAAAAGCCAAACAAGTCAAAACAATAAATTGCGAGAAAACAATTTTCACATCAAATCAAAACAACTTGCATTTGGAAACTCAGTGCAGTCTTGTTCAATTACCTACAGACGCTGAATCACTCCCCTGCCCTCCCCCCAGGTGAAAATTAAATCATCTGCAGCTTTTGAGTAAATTTGAGTGCATGGCAGTCCTCCGAGACGTAATGTAGAGTCTCTTATGGGGAGCAATTAGACACGAGTTTTCCCATGCTGGAGGTATCTTGTGAGCGAGTGAGCTGCTCTGGGTTGACAAAGTGATCATCAAATTAAAGAATCATGGCCGCGGTTTAATCGCTGTTTATCTGCTACAGACTGCAGTACTTCTTGAGGGACGGATAAATCACTTCTGCAATGACAAGGCACTCATTATACTTAATGCACATGTTATCATACAGATAAATAACATGGTCAGCGACTAGAATTTCTCTTGAGGATGCACATATTACATTAGCGTGTACAGTGGGTCAGCTAACAGATGGACAATCCTCAGGAAAAGCCTACACCATCTCTTTGCAGCCATGAATAAATAATGGCAGACGCCATGATCCACAGCACAAACTGGCCAACAATATACAACACAACAGCCCACTCAGGGTGGCAAATGTGGGCGGCGGGGTCATGTTGTATCCTCCCAGTTATCTGGATAGATTATTTTTCAGTGTTTCAGTTAAAATAAGGCAGGAAAAACAGTCTGGATAATATTTTGACATTTCACAAGAGTGGCGCCAGTTTCTTTCATGTGCTTGTTGAAAGAAATGATTCTTCGATTTGGTCTGATTTCATTTTAAACGGCGTAGATAGCATTTGTGAGTAAGGTTGTGAAAGGGGAGCGGTATGAACATTGCGGCATACTTTCTAAATCAATAAATACTGCTTGAAAGTTATTGTTAAATCGTAGACCCTGCAACAGGGATTATGTAATTGACTACAGCAAGCGTTTTCGTCTTCTGTTTTTGTCAGCAGGGATATGGATTTGTAAAATGGTTGATAAGCATTTAATTTAAATACAAATGATGTAGATAACTGTTGGCTTTGAATGTACTGCACTATAATGAGTTTTTTTTAATGATATAATTATTTTTTTAAATCGTAAATGTCGAAGGACTGCTATTTAATTGTAGTCAATTAATTCTCCTATCAGTTCAGTGTAAAAAAAAAAAGTCAAAAGCATTTAGTTACAATTTCCTACCCTTTCCAAATAAATGTTTTGGCCTGAACTATCTGGCATGCAGACAAGGAAATAAATACTCCCAGGCTTCCTATAATCCTCTTAATCCCTCCTTGTAAAATTTCTATTCTCTGTGCACCCACCTGCTCGACCCGTGAGCCCTTGGTGTGCGACACCAGGGTCCACCTGCCACCACCCTGCAGAAACACGGATGTCCTGCAGATCATCCCGCTTCACTTCTCGCTGCTATTTTGTGGCCCAATTTGGAAATGATGATCGCTGTTTGGCTCACTTCTTTTTGCAGGTACGTGTGAAATCCCTCATTGAGTAATGGCTTCAAAATCTGACTGATTGCTTGTTAAGATTCAGGAGATGCTTATGGATTGAGACCAACTCTCTGAGGCTAGAACAGGACATTCATTGTGTAAAAAAAGTGAATAAATGTGATTAACTTAATATCACCTTATGCTGTAATTGGGATACTTCCAACATTTTGGACATCATATTTATCATCTTTAAGGCCTATAGTCTGATCACATTGTTTTGTTCTTTGACATAGGACAATAAGGGAATAACATTTCATTGCCTGAAAAGGTTGCATTTGGCTGCCGACCAGTCCAGGGTGCACTCTCACCCAAAGTAAAATGGGATGGGGTCCAGCTCATCCGTGACCCCAATGAGCGTTCAAAAAGTCGTTTTTTTTTTTTTTTGTAGAATTACTATCTACTGGTTGGAAATTACTCAAGATAGTGGCAAAAAAAAGAGAAATGTTTGAAAATAATTTATTTATCTAATCATTATGAACATTTTTTTCTTTTTTATCATTCAAAAAGATCCCAGTAATTTTCTCTCTCTTTCTGTCCTGCTTTTCCCGCTCAAAGTTGAGGGGAAATCTGGCAAGAGGGGGATCACGCCCTGGACTGGTCGATCGTGGGAACGAGAACATTCTATTCCACCATACCGATTGAACTGTATGGAGAAAGGATATGAAAGCTTTTGGAAATAGAGCCTTTAGTTAAAACTTTTTTTTTTTTAATCAGTCATTCATGCTTTACTAAAATTGGGCCAGGGTGTGCATAATTTTGGGTTGAGGCATCTCAGGTTTGTTATCTTTAGGGTTATGGATTTTGAATATTGGTCAATAACTGGGTTTGAAACTGAGAATGTGGCTAATTGGGTGGCCATTGGTCTACACTGACAGGCTGCTGCTGCTACAGAATGCTCAAGCAGCAAAGAAGTCTGTGCTGACCACACTTGTGAGTTCCTGTTTTTTTTTGGGAGTGTTGCTCTTTGATTAGAGTGAGGCAATGTCCATGACTGCTTTTTTTTTTTTTGTCTGTGTGATTCTAGCAAACTTCCTGCTGGGCCTGGCTCATTGCCACATCCCCAAACTCTCAAACCAAGTGAAGCCTCCTCTCCTGAAAAGAGATGAAATGTACAACGGAAATTTCCAAGCCCAGTCCGCCCAAAAGCATGCCCCCCACCCATAGAATAAGAGCACCATCCTTAGCCCACCCTCCCTATGACCCATGCTCCCTCCCCTGCCCAAACCCTAAAGAGACAGACAGCAGCTGGAAGGTGGAGTGCAGCTTATT